>NC_053157.1:18988271-19302021 GCF_016835505.1 Polypterus senegalus
TACTGTACATGTTACCAATTATTGATCTGGAGCCAGACTTTTCATGTTTGCAGTGTGGTGACTGCACTTTTTATTTTTAGATAGGTCAGAAGTGTTCTTTCTTTTTAGTCATTCCGGTGTGTATCTGAGAGAGGGTTTGTTGTTTGTTGTAATATAACAATATTTATTTATTATTCTATTGAGCTTCTTTAAAAAGCCAAAGTCATCCCTGGGGACAAATCTTATTATATAGTACCTTTCATATCTGTCTGTCTGTCTGTCTGTCTAATGGGTAAGCATGGTATTTTTGAAGTTGCTGTATCTCTCCTCAAACATGGTATATTTGCATTTTCCACACAAAATTGTGTTTCAAAGTCCAGCAAATTCTATAAATTAAAATATCTTGCCCACATTGACGTTTTACATTTGAGTACATCATGCATTTAAGTTAATGAGGCACGTGTTTACCTGGATAACAAAATCCTTAAAACTTATCAATTGTGTCCATTTTTGAAGCCAAGACAGTTGTCAAATATTGATCAGCATCTTGCGATACACATACAAAATATCTTATACATTTAATTTAAAAAATCAATTTTACGAGATTCAGCCATTTCAAAAGAAGACCAGCTGTGCACACTACCTCAGTGCTTGTCATCCTCAGCAATAATCTTTCACCCCTGTGCGGTGTAGTTTCCTCTGAATCAGACCAAATCACAGTAAACTGTTTGTATCACATGATTGGTTTAGTTTTGATTTACTTCAGTATTTATGTGCAAATTCAACAGAAGAGACCAGAAAACATATCCTTATCTTGAGAAAAATAGTACCAGGAATACGTGATAAAAAATTCATTTCCATATCCCTTTTGCTGTTAAAAATATGCGTCAGAAACACGGAAGGCATGTTTTCTTTTATCAAAACTCAAAGAGGACATATTTGGTTACATTTTAGGCTTTTATTTTTTGATGGTGCTTCATGTCCTATTTCCTCCATTGCAAAACACCAGTTCAGGCAAGATATTTTTTTTAATTTAGAGAAATTGCTGGACATTGGAACATATTTTTGCATGGCAGATGCATATATATCATGTTTGTGAAGAAATCACTTCGACTTGAAATATTCCAAACTTATCCTTTAGATAGATAGCACAATACAAAGCAGAATAGATAGATAGATAGATAGATAGATAGATAGATAGATAGATAGATAGATAGATAGATAGATAGATAGATAGATAGATAGATAGATAGATAGGCACTATATAATAGATAGATAGATAGATAGATAGATAGATAGATAGATAGATAGATAGATAGATAGATAGATAGATAGATAGATAGATAGTGAATTTATCCATTAAGCAGCTGGTAAGAAGCTTTAAAGAGCATCAGGATTCTAAAAGTTTATAAGCTTTTTTTTGTTTGTTTTTATTTTCGTGATTTCTGTATATACTAACGTTTAAGTTCTCTCGTGGATAAGTTGGGACTTGATTTTACAGTATAGTTTCTTGTATTTTAAAATGTCAGTTGTATAAATCAAATGCGGAAAACTCAGGCTATTGGTCCAGGAGATTATAATCTGCTAACACCCACCTAAGAGAGAGTAAACACGGAGCACACAGCCTTTTTTTTCCATGTGAGTGCGGCAATTCACTGTATCAGCGTGTGCTCCTAACCTCTCCCCTCTCTCTCTCTCTCTATCGGGCCTACCTGACCACACACTAATACCCAAACTATTCCAAAGCGACCTTTGCACTGTTTTGTGTTTTTTGCATCTCACACCCTGTTTTATCTTGGTAGAGTAATATATATATTGCTCTACTTTCCCCTATTGTATTATTAAGATGTAGCCTTAGAATGCCTAATCTCACAGACTTGCCACTGTATATAACTTATCCCCACCTTCCCTTCTATAACCTCAGGCAATTAGATGTAGTAAAAAGACAAGCAGGAGTTAAGTTACACATAAAATAATGTATTACTGATAATATTTATAAATAATAACAAAATGCAAAGTACATTTGAATATTGGCAACCATACAACCTGATAAATGGTGATGTGTAGCTCAGGTGGCACACAGACTTGCAGTTACTTAATGTCTCTAGTTAAGGCATCATTGGTGCTCAGCTTTCAGCCACATGTCTGTTCAATATGGCTGCTGAGCTGTGCTCTTCATTGTGTTGTCTTCAGTTCATGGTGTGATGGTCTTCTTCATCAGATCAGTAAGAGAAAGATACTTCTACATCATCACAGGTTAGCAAAAGAAAGGTACTTCTTCATCATATGTGGGTCAGAGAGATAGAATGTGGTTGAACAAGCAAATTTATAGGGTTTCTGTCCAACCCCTCCAGCCAATCCAGACAGCCATATCTCAGACCAATGGGTGGAATAGATCATCTTATCTCCTGCCCCAAAACCATATGTTAAACATCCTGGCCAGGGGGTTTGAAAGACTTTAGCAGAGAAATACTCATCAAACTGGTTTAAGACACATCCCCCCAAATCCTGTCATAAAATTACAAAGAGACAGTCGTAATTCAAACACGAATTCCTCTCACCAAAGTAACACTAAATTACATTGCTTTGCCTAAATTATAAATAAAGACTTACAAAACATTTATCAAGTTATATGCAAAATCTTACATCACAACACACCCTCATATACCTTTATTGTAAGAGCATCCCTTATCTACAATGGACTGTTCGATCAGAAGAAAATATGAAGCTGGTTTTAAATGAAAAGTCGTTGAAGTGGCGAAAGAAATTGATAATTGCGCTGCTGCAACAAAATTTGATGCGTCTGAGAAACCGATGCAAGATTGGAAGAGGCAAGATGATGTTAAAAAAAAAATGAAAGTGTCGCATTTTTGAACGGGCGTATAAGTTTGGGTCTGATTTTATGATTGATTTTTCAGGTTTAAAGACCCGACTTATACGTGAGTATATACATTGGTTGTTTGATATTTTTTTTTTAACTACAATGACCTTTCTCCACTGCACACCATTCCACAAGGGTCCAAAACTGACACTGGACTTCAATCCCGACTGACCCACCACAATAAATTGAGAGCACACCCTGCATGCACACATAGTAGTGAAGGTGGCATCACACCACACGATTTTCCAAGCAATTTTCACTTGTAGCCTTCATGTACATAATAAAAGCAAGTCATGAGAAGTCACAGTGTGCCCCCACAACCACCATTTGCGCAGTGACCCCAGTGATTCAGTCATAGTGATCTGTGAAACAGGTTTGATTTTGTGTTAAGTTGGAGGAGGTGGGCCCCTATACAGGGTCTGATTGGGACATTATGTTTTACCAGGAATGTGTGGATTCTGGCAGCTCACTGAACACCAGCTATAGACGCTAAGAAGGCAGTGCATATACTGTACAGACCTCATCAAGGCTCCAGCAGACCCCCGTGACCCTGTGTTAGTATATAGCGGGTTGGAAAATGACTGACTGACTGACTGACAGTCTATGTGCCATAAGGTATACAAGCAATCCACACACATAACAAGCTCAAACAACTAAATAACATAAGAGCTCATGAATGCCGTATAAGTAAATGTATCCAGTACTAGCAGTGCCACCCTTCCAAAACATGTTGAAATCTAAGCATTCAACCTAGAACTCAGCATATTTATCATTAACGTTTGCAGGGGTGATCAATGTCAGTCCTGGAGGGCCGCAGTGGCTTCAGGTTTTTGTTCTAACTCAGCTGCTTAATTTGAAACCAGACCTTGCCAATAACAGATCTTATTTAATTTCATGGCTTGTTAGTGTTTTAACTCTGCAATGTCAGGCCATTCTTATATTGTAGATTTTTTTGTCCTTTCTGAGGGTATTATCTAAATTATTTGAAGCCTAAAATCGTTGAGTAATTTTCATTCCTTCACTTTTTTCTCATTGGTGCTCTCCTAAGTATTTTATTAAACCAAATAGTGCAAGATGAATACACACAGGTTTAAATGGAAACAAGCAAGACGGAGGACTGCTTGCTTCTTTGTCATTTGCATCTTATTGCTAAAAAGAGCCATTAAAAACAGTAAATGCAGCTGTTTAAGACTAAAATAAGCAACGAAAAGTTCAAAATCTTAGCAAGCAAGACAACTAAAATCAAGCAGAAAAACATTATTTTGAACAAAAAGTGCTTTTATCAGCAATAAGTGACTTCATATTGGAAGAAAAGCCTGCAGCCACTGCGGCCCTCCAGGACCGACGTTGCTCACCATTGATCTATTGGAATGTATTTTGTAATGCATGTTGTAATAAAATACACTGCATTTTTCATTCCAAGAGATGGCACATCACAAACATTAGCATTGCTTTTACAAATCCCATACCAAATGGCATATAACAGAGAAATAACCCCAGACTGACACACAGATACACAGACAATTGCCCTTCTATCAAGGATACTCAGTGACTTAGATTCCAGCATACACGTTACAAAAAACACAAAACAGAAAGTAAAATAATTGCTGCCATGGTCGGGCATGATGACAATATGCAACTCTAGCAAACAGTGGCCTTAGTGTGCATAACTGTAAAGTTTATAAGTCTGCATGCCTCAACACAGCAAGCCTGATGTCAATGTGCATCTCTAAACTGAAACAAATTCAATGCATACAGCATTTGGGGCACACACTGGCATGACAAAAAAAAAAACCTTTAAAATTCTACCCACATCCCACTTAGATGTGGAGACTGTTAGGAGTACCAAGTCCCTCGGTGTGCACATAACTGAGGAACTTACGTGGACGCATAACACCTCGTCACTAATCAAGAAAGCCCAGCAGAGACTACTCTTCCTGAGGCAGCTGAAGCGAGCAAGTCTTCCCCCTTCCATCCTCACCATGTTCTACAGAGGCACCATTGAGAGTGTTCTGACCAGCTGCATCACACTGTCTGGTATGGCAGCTGCAACATATCCAACCGCAAGCGTCTGCAAAGGACAGTGAAGACAGCAGAGAACATTATTGGGGTGCCGCTCCCTTCACTAAAGGACATATTTTACAAACGCAGTGTCCGCAAGGCTTGCAGCATTGTGCAGGACCCCTTACACCCCTCACATGGACTTTTCACACTTCTGCCATCCAAGAGAAGATACTGCAGCATCAGAGCCAGATCTGCCAGGCTGCAGGATAGTTTTTACCCCCAAGCTGTCAGATTTCTTAACACCATGCTGCCCCCTGGGATCCTCCACACGGCCTCAACCACCTCTAAAAACAGAACGTTTGTACATGCAGGCCACTTTCCTTAAAGACGAGTGTGCATATAGAAAAGAACTGAAAATCTCATACTGACCTTTAAGGATTGTTCACACTGCACTTTGACATTCTTTGATATCCTTCTGCTGTGAAACATTCTGACCTGTCATTGTTTACACGTCTTTAATAACTATTATCATACACTGATAATTTCTGTATTATCTATATTTATTATTTATTTATTATATTACCTATCCATTGACTATATTTATGTATCTAGATTGCAAATAGGGTGGCACAGTGGGTAATAATAATAATTCTTTGCATTTATATGGCGCTTTTCTTACTACTCAAAGCGTTGAGCAATTGCAGGTTAAGGGCCTTGCTCAAGGGCCCAACAGAGCAGAGTCCCCATTGGCATTTACGGGATTCGAACTGGCAACCTTCCGCTTGTCAGTGCAGATCCCTAGCCTCAGAGCCACCATGGTAGCGCTGCTGCCTCGCAGTTAGGAGATCCGGGTTCACTTCCCGGATCCTCCCTGCGTGGAGTTTGCATGTTCTCCCTGTGTCTGCGTGGGTTTCCTCCGGTGCTCCAGTTTCCTCCCACACTCCAAAGACATGCAGGTTAGGTGCATTGGCGATTCTAAATTGTCCCTAGTGTGTGCTTGGTGTGTGGGTGTGTGTGCCCTGCGGTGGGCTGGCGCCCTGCCTGGGGTTTGTTTCCTGCCTTGCACCCTGTGTTGGCAGGGATTGGCTCCAGCAGACCCCTTTGACCCTGTAGTTAGGATATAGCGGGTTGGATAATGGATGGGTGGATGGATTGCAAATACCATACTTTGCATCAATGTTCATATTGCTTACTACACGTCAATACTGCTGCCACTTCTTTGTCTTGTCTTTGCACAATGTCTTGTCTTGTTTGTGTTTTAATTTTAAATTTTAATTTTAATTCTATTTTTAATTTATCATTTGCACTTCATGTTGGACCCTGAGTTTCGCAATTTCATCTATCTGTATACTTGTATATGGTTGAGATGACAATAAAGTTTGCTTTGACTTTTGACTTTGAAAATATTAAATGTTGTCCTAGAAGACCACTTTTCTCTGTGTGCCGGCTGATCACCCGCTCTGTGTCAGGAGGATTCAACAACTCAAATGCTCCTGTCATCCATTGTGATTTTTAACACAGAAGAAAAACAAAACTTGCATTAACAGTGAAGTAGCATCAGTTGGGGAGCATGCAGCACTTACCAGAAAATTCTGATTTGAGTGCTCAACGCAGGTCACATACAAGATGTGTATGTCCATGTCGTATCTCACATGATAACGGTTTAAGTCTAAATTGAAAAGCTGAGAATCTGTGTTTAGTTGCCGTTCACATTTAAACAGAAGATCTGCGTCACATACTGTACAGTGGATTCAGAACGTATTCCGGCTCCTCCACTTTCTGCACACTTTGTTGTGTTGTAGATTTAATTTTAAATGGGTAACTTTGCCATTTTTACCCATCAAGCTACACTCAATAACCCATTATGACAAGGTGAAAACAGGTTTTTCACAAGGTTTGCAAATTTTCAGTCTGTGACTGAAAATGGCTGGAAACATCATGCAATATGATGGTGGCCTTCCATCCATCCATTATCCAGCCCACTATACCCTAATTACAGGGTCACGGGGGTCTGCTGGAGCCAATCCCAGCCAACATAGGTCACAAGGCAGGAAACAAATCCCGGGCGGGGTGCCAGCCCACCGCAGGATGGTGGCCTTAAATTGCTGAATTGTATTTGTCCTTGTGGAGGTGTGTGTGTGTTATTGGGTCCTGTGACTGGCTGACGTCTAGAGATGGTGTCTGCCCGGACAGGCTGTAGAACCCTGCAACCCTGATTTGGATTAGGTGGCTTTGAGATTGTGAATGTTATATTAGTCTGAAGGTGCGTTAAGTAACATGACGGACTGGTTTTCCAATTTGTTTACTCTGAGGAGAGAAGTGAGACCTTAATTCATTAAATAATTCATCTAGCTATGCACAAAGCATGATAATGAAAGCTGAACAAAGAGGTGAACCAGCATGTAATTCAAAAAATGGAAATGCAGACACAAAGGCCAACATCAAGTAGACACAATACCGAATGAAATTTAAGTTACTTACACTGGCCTTCCAGGACTGACACAAAAATATCTTCATAATGGATCTCAAGGTGTATGCAGTGCTTATTGAACGGTGGAAAGGACGATCATGAAGGAGATTAATTTTCCTTGTTTAAACATTCAACGCTCAAAAAATGACCTTAATGAGCACTGCTGGTGAACTGCACTGCTCTTCTGGAACCTGACAGCGGCCTGGGCGTTCATGAGGACAGTTGACCTCCATTGCACTTAACATTCCAGTGGCACTACTGGGAAAAAATGGTGGAGGAATTGATTAACCTTTATTCATACTTTACATTTATTTATTTTGCTGTCATTTTTAGTGTGATAGCTCCCTGTGACCCTGAATTGAATAATAAGTTAGAGATAGTGGGTGAATGGATAGCGCATTTGTTATCTAAATATTTTTATAATCATGGTAAAACAAGTCACTCGAGGTCACACAGTGGGTCAGTGGTACAGGCTCAGTGACGTGCGATGAGGTTCATGGCTGGTAAGGCACTGTGACTCCATCAGAGTCAGATTTACAAATATATGAACCTAAAAGAGTAGCTTATTCACTATTCATTTGGCAGCCTGCACATTGACTACTGGTTATGTTTCATATCTCATCAGCATTCTTTACACATACATAGGTAAGGTACATATTTGGCTAAGAAAGAACGCTACATGTATAGTGGCGAGAGGGCACGGAGAGAATGCATTTGCTCTGAACCCTCCATATGTTCTAAATTTGCCATTTGACGGAACAAGAAATAAAAATAAAGCGGACCACTACAGTGAGTGCACTTGACTTTCTGATATCGCTAACTTATTGGCACCTGAGCCTCTCCATAGAACAGGGGTGTCCAGCTCCTGTCCTGGTGGGCCGCAGTGGCTGCAGGTTTTCATTCTGACCATCCTCTTAATTAGTGAGCCATTTTTGCTGCGGATTAACTTGTTCTGCTGTAGTTTTAATTGACGTGACTCAGACCCCTTAGTTGTTTCTTTTTCCTTAGTGAGCAGCCAAACAATAATGAGACACCAAACAAGCTATCAATGACCAGCTAACCTGAAAATAAAGAAAGGTGAAGGTCTTGGTCATGTTGGTCTGCTCAGGTCACTAAAACATCTTGATGGTGGTCTTAGAAAAAACAGAAAATTAACAGTCTGCTGTGGCAGAATAAGAGCAGCATCAAGTCTTGATATTCAATAACGGCTTTAATTAACAGCAAGAATTGGCTTCTTATTAAGAAACTGGTTGGACTGAAATTGGTTGGAGTTTAAAATCCCAGTTTAGCTGGTCATCTGTTGGATCGTTTCACATCTCATTTCTGAATCCTAAAAGACAGGGCTACTAAAATGAAGCAGTGAATAAAATTAGCAGTGAAAATTGCTTGCTGATTAGGAAAAGGGTTAGAATGAAAACCTGCAGCCACTGTGACCCACCAGGTAGGGTTGCCACCCGTCCTTTAAAATACGGAATCGTCCCGTATTTGAGAATGAAAGTGGGCTTGGCCCCAAAGGGATGTGGCCCCAGCAGTATGCGTCCCTTATTTTTTGTATTAAAAGTGGTAACCCTACCACCAGGACCGGAGATGGACCCCCCTGCTGTAGAAGAACAACAGCATCAAGCACCTGTTGGGCTCACATCCGCCCCCTTCTGCCTCCCCTTGTGCCTTTACACTGCGGTTTTATGTCGATTAGCAAGACTAAATATGTCACACACATTCATTAAAGATATTAGCAAGACTGTGGACAGTCAGGGTGTATAATAAACGTGTCTGCAAACATTATATTGGAGACATACAGAGAGACTGCAACAGACACTCGCCAATTGCATGCATCAACCCGGTGTGTGAGGGACAGCGCAGTCTGAAGTGAGGTGAGGCTCATCGATACAGCACCTCGCGTTTCTCCCCTGAACAGGAAATGCGCAAATTCAGCGATTTTTACTATAAAAATGATCAAAATTATTGTAATCATGCAGAAAACAAATTTATAGCAAAGACCAGTGGACAGATTTACTTTATGTTATCATTATTAGTTTTTTTACTTTTCACGATGAGCCTCACCTGCCTCCCCTGACCGCACGTCCCTGTACAGGCTGAACCATTTCCCTTTACAATCAAACACTTTGGCACCGTACAATGCTAACCATCACACAGTACCAGTCATGTGCCTACTTGCGGCTCCGATTGGGATCGGTCATTTGGTAGTAAGTGAGCCACAAAGTGTATGGATCATAGCAATCAGGACAGGTTTAATTAATAGTCTAACCTAGGGGCCACAACCAACAAGGGCTCCCGTTTTACGAAAAAAAAAGTAATTGGATTAATTTACCCCTAGGGATAGACGTGACAAACCTTACCGCACGTGCTTTTCGTGCAGAGCTGTCGAGCCACAAGCTTTTAAGAGAGAGCGAGAGAGACGCGATGCGATTGGATGACCTTACATCCTCCGTGCACCTGTCTGTCCAATCACATGATCGTACTAACCCGCCCCGCACTGATGCAAGCAAGAAAAATGCGCCAAAGGGATGATATGAAATAAACAAATTAGCGATTTATGCACAACGATCTGCAGCAGGATCAGGGACAGCGTGTAGAACTGGCCAGTCCAAAGAAATTTACTCGGAATGGTTTGTAAAAATACAATACAAAAATTCTTAATGTACAGTACATTAGTAGGGCGTAGTGTTGAACGGTAAATCGAATGATTAGGTGTGTCATAGTACGAAGATTTCACTTTCATTTCATTTTCTAAACAGTTTTACACTTTATTTTATAACACATGGAGTGAAGTTAACATTAGCTGGAAAGATATGAACAGACGCTTATTTTGGACAGAAACCTCACATTGGCCATGTTAGATCCTCACACATTCACTTTTTTCTGTAAGCGTCAGATAAAGGACAGAGCTGGGGATAGGTAGGAGGACAAAGCAGCTGCAGGTATATCTTTTTTTTTTTTTGGAGAATATCAATCCAGATATTACAAGCTGTTTATGCTAAAATTGTACCGAATTTTAAAAATGTGTATCCTAGATTGATACATTTTTTCTATAACTAGGGGGGCTTTGACCCCTGCTGGCTTCGCTCACCAACCCCCATTTTTGTTTTTCCGGATACACACTTTTAAGATTTTTTTTTCGTTGAATTGTTGCTATTTCATTAGTTTCCCTTTAATTTCAGAACTTCTGTAAAAACAATATTTGGAATCTTTCAAGTCCTAATGTACTTAATCTTTTTAATGAGGTCAGTGAGACATGTGTTTAATGACTTTGTACCGTAATTCAGGATAGCTCTCAATGTTTGGAATTTTCCACACAGACAAAACAATCTACATCAGCAGCAGGTAATAATTTTTTTTTCAAAGTAACCAATAAATGCATGTGAAGTAAATTCCGTTTTTGAAATTCTCTTGACTTGAACTTCAAAGACTTACAATATTTACATACTTCTGACATATCACCTATGTCCATATATTCGATCTCTATTCGCCTTTTCTTTATTTCTCCGAGTAATAATTTCTCTTTATTTGTGCTAATGTGATATTTACTTTCTTTGCTTTGACACTTTTGTTTTTTTCTGCTTTCATATTCTGTATCTTGTTCTGTATATGTTTTGCGTCTATGTTTTTTTTTTTTTGAGTAATTTGAATTCCAGTTTTCATTATCTCTAACCTGCTCTGCATGCGTTTGGACCCTTGTTTTTTAAGCTCTTTATGACGTTTTACTTTGTTTTCTACTCTGTCTTTTATTTCTGACCTCGCTTTATCCTTCTTTTGTTTCAGTGACACCTGGTCCCTGGTGATTACTTCCCCTTTTTCGAGTAATAATTTCCATTTGTGTGCGATACTCTGATCTTTACTTTCTTTTTTTTATACATTCTAATTTCCTACTTTCATATTCTTTAACTTTCTCCACATGTGTATCGCGCCAACTTTTTTTTTTTTTTTTTTTTTTTTCGAATTCCACTGCTTTCATAATCTCTAACCTGCTCTGCATGTGTATAGCGCCAACGTCTGGATTGGACGTGCTTTTTTTCAATTCCACTTCTTCCGAGCTGATAATACTTTCCTTATTTTCTGAATTTGCACCCAGATTATTCTTTTTCTTTTTGGTCTCTCCAATGCTTTTGAGTCTCTTTTCTCCGCGCTGCTTTCTTCTTCGCTTAGTCATCGACGTTTCATTTATAACGTATTGTCCTTATATACTGCTCACAAAAATTAAAGGAACCCTTTTTTATTGGGCCTGGCATGAAATCAATTAAACCTGTCTGATAATTTTCTGGTTGGTTAAGCAGCTGAGGTCATTGTTAATCACTTTCAGCTGTATTGGTGTTCATGGACTTAACGACAGGTGCACTAAAGTGGCAACAATTAGAAAACCCTCAAAACAGGACTGGTTTTACATGTGGAGGTCATTTCAAGTTTCTCCCTCTTGATCTTTTTTGGCTGGTTTTCCACTCGTGCTAGTTTTGGCTTGAGTAATCATCTCTACTGGCAGTATGAGGCGATTCCTTAACCCTACAGAAGTTGCACAGGTTGTCCAACTTCTCCAGGATGGCACATCCACACGTGCTGCAGCAAGAAGGTTTAATGTGTCTCCCAGCACAATCTCCAGAACATGGAGGAGATTTCAGGAGACTGGCTGTTATTCTCGGAGAGCTGGACAGGGCCGTAGAAGGTCCTCAACCCATCAGCAGGACCGATACCTGCTCCTTTGTGCAAGGCGGAACAGGCTGAGCACTGCTCGTGCCCTACAGAATGACCTCCAGAGGGCCACTGGTGTGAATGTCTCTACCCAAACAATCAGGAACAGACTTCATGAAGATGGCCTGAGGGCCCGACGTCCTGTAGTGGGCCCTGTGCTCACTGCCCAGCACCGTGGAGCTCGACTGGCATTTGCTCAAGAACACCAGAATTGGCAAGTCCGCCACTGGCCCTGTACTTTTACAGACGAGCAGGTTCACCCTGAGCAGCTGTGATAGACGTGAAAGAGTCTGGAGAAGACAAGGAGAATGATATGCTGCCTGCAACGTCGCTCAACATGATAGGTTTGGTGGTGGGTCAGTGATGGTCTGGGGAGGCATATCCATGGAGGGACGCACAGACATCTACTGCGTAGGAAATGGTGCTCTGACTGCCATAAGGTATCGAGATGAAATCCTTGAACCCATTGTCAGACCCTACGCTGGTGCAGTAGGTCCTGGTTTCCTCCTAATGCACGACAATGCCCGGCCTCATGTGGCAAGAGTATGCAGGCAGTACCTGGAGGATGAAGGAATTGAAACAATTGAATGGCCTTCACGATCCCCTGACTTAAACCCAATAGAACATCTGTGGGACATTATGTTTCGGTCCATTAGGGGCCGCCAGGTTGCTCCTCAGACTGTACAACAGCTCAGGGATGCCCTCATACAGATCTGGGAGGAAATGCCACAAGACACCATCCGTCGTCTCATTAGGAGCATGCCCCGATGTTGTCAAGCATGCATACAAACTCGTGGGGGCCACACAAGATACTGAAAAGCATTTTGAGTAGCAGAAATTAAGTTTTTGAAAAAATGGACTAGCCTGCCACATCTTCATTTCACTCTGATTTTAGGGTGTCTACACAATTGAGCCCTCTGTAGGCAGAAAACTTTTATTTCCATTAAAAGACTTGGCATCCTTTTGTTCCTAAGACATTGCCCTGTTGTTATTTGTATAGATATCCAACTTCATATTGAGATCTGATGTATCTAATGTGTTTCTTTAAAGTGTTCCTTTAATTTTTGTGAGCAGTGTATATGCTTTATATGCACTGAGAGCCCTAGATCTGTGTGTGCTACATGCCTTTACACCAAGGGTTCCCAAACCTCTGGACATCAAGTACCACCTGAGGTTAAGTGAGTTGCGTTGCGTACCACCCGCACCTTGTTGAAAGGGAGGGAGAGCTGTAAGGAGCAGGAGTTTGGGTCTAAACCGCCCCGAAATCTGAATAAAAGTTAAAGAATTTGAAGAAATTATGCATAAAATTAATGAAAAAATTTGTGTATGTACATAAATTGATAAATTCTGCCCCGAAACTAAATCCTGCCTTCAGCCTGTATGTGACGCAGTTACCGAAGACGAAATAGTATCTGCTTTGTGCTTAGATCATGTGACTACGATGTGATACAGCGGCAGTGCACGTATAACAACAAACACGAGCGGTTTCTGTGAGAATTACCGAAGACTAAATAGTGTCGGCGTTGTGCTTTCATCTAGTGACCAAAAGCTCAAACAGTGAAGAAGTAGAAGTTGACTTCCGCGAAACGGAATTATGGTAGCGTTAAATGTACTAAATACTGATTCGAATAATAGGTTTTATTTATTCAGATGACAAAATTTCACACCACACTAAATTTGGGAATTCACATATTATGGTATTTAAACAGTTTCATTGGTTTTCATTGGCTCACAACAGGCTTGTCATAAAGGGTTTTGCACAGATAAATTAAATTTCAGGGACCGCGATGCTTACCACCTGAAAAGGCTCAGTTTGGGAACCACTGCTTTACACGACTGAGTATTCTGCTGCCCGTGGTCTTATTTGGTCGTAAGTAGGGCACGTCTTGCAAGAAGATGCAACGTGGCCAATCTCTTTAGTCTCGCAGGTCTTTTAAGTGTCTTCCGTGATCTTAACGTGAAGATCACGTCTCGTCGCCCTACTGTTTCTCTCCAGGATTTTATTTTATAATAGAGAGATATTTCGTTCCTTTGAATGTTCTGCTTATGCAGCATTTAATAATAAGGTCGGAAGTGGGTAACACTGAGATAGCTGCTGTCCTTTGACATTTTATTGTTGTTTGCCCAGGGGTTTGTTGTGCATATCATCAGTTTTCAGTATTTAGATTCGATTAAGAGAGCAAACCCACAGAATTAAAAAGAAAATGAAAAAACAAAGTTAAACATTTAAAGATATGGAAAAAATACAAATGTTTCTTAATTGTTCATACATGTAGCTATTACATTACTGAACTTTTATTAGTTACAGGTAGTCCCCAGGTTACGGACATCCGACCTACAACATACGAATGGGGCCACAGCTGCGACGCATGCGCCTCAGTAACTGCCGCTCCGTCATCTTCTTCCTGGGGACGCTGCAAGCGGTGGCTGGACGGTGGCTGGAGGGGGTGATTTCGCTGCTCATGCAGTGTAGTGTCCCTCGGGTGGCTCCTGGTCAGCAAGTGGTTTGACTGCCCACCCACCTAGAATCAACGGGCAGCTTTGTGTGGTTGGCTGGTAATGCTGCAAGCAGTAACCCGGTTGTGGCTGAACGGAGGCCATTGTGGGTGAACGGGGCGGCAGGGGGTAGCATTGTAGTGTGCCTCGGATGGCTGCATGTTGAATGGCGGCGGTGCTGCGGCAGATGCTGCAGGCAGCATACTGTAGTGTGAGGTGGGCTGGTGATGAACCGCTCCTTGCTGCCCCCAATTCATTTTCAATAGCAAGCCTGCTTGTACTGTTAGGCACATAGCAGGAAGTTGTCTCTTGTCAGTACAGGGTGGTCCAGATCTAATAATGCAGATCCAGATCGTCTGGATGACTTTAATTTATGCAGGGAAGATTCCAGTTCGGTGCCAAGACGATTCTTCGTGTCGTCAGTTCGCACACTTCTCGATGGTCTGGGATTTTTTGGGTGATTTTCTGTGTAATAAACTGAATAAGTTATAGCGTAATGAAAATTGCATAATTAGATCTGGACCACCCTATACATCAGACGTGTTGACGACGGGTGCCTTCCTGCTGTGATAGTGTGTACAGTGCTGTGCAGAACAGCTCATCTTAACCTTTTGTCTTCACCCTTCAAGAATGTCTCTGAAACACAAATCTCATGCAAGTGCTGATGATACAGTAAAGAAGAGAAAAACTATCACCATTGAAAATAAAGTAGAAATAATAAAAGGTCAGAGAGAGGTGAAACTCCATCATTCATTGGCAGTGCACTTGGTTACAGTCGGTCAACAACAGCATTTCTTAAAATAATGAACCTGTTCCAACTTACAGTGGTGTGAAAAAGTATTTGCCCCCTTCCTGATTTCTTATTCTTTTGCATGTTTGTCACACAAAATGTTTCTGATCATCAAACACATTTAACCATTAGTCAAATATAACACAAGTAAACACAAAATGCAGTTTTTAAATGATGGTTTTATTATTTAGGGAGAAAAAAATCCAAACCTACATGGCCCTGTGTGAAAAAGTAATTGCCCCCTGAACCTAATAACTGGTTGGGCCACCCATAGCAGCAATAACTGCAATCAAGCGTTTGCGATGTACAGTGCAAGAGTAAAGGCTCATTAGTGTAACGTTCATGTCCTTTGAAAGCGAGCCCCTTCAACAACTGAATTTATTAAAATCATAAAGAATTGTGCTGCGTACAACACCAGAATAGACAGCTTATAAAGGAATGGACGTATATTTTGCTATTGTGCTATTTTGTGGATGTTGTGGGTTGACTGGCCAGACAATGTAAGGCCACTCTGTAGGCTGGTGGAAGTGACCTTGTTGCTAATATAGCGTTGTTTGTAATTGATTCACACTGCTTATTTCTTCAGTACTGTTGCTGATATCGTATGGTGGGTCTAAAAGCCAGACTGGTGTCTCATGGGGCACATTTCTATGGCCCTTAATATATTCTTACACTGGTATATTATTGGTATGTTAAATGCAATGTTGTGTGGATCAGGTGCCACAAAGTGATTTGTATTTCAAGCTTGCTATGGTTCACTACCTGATAGTAAGATACAGACAGGTGGGGTGCTTGTATTAACAGGAAGGTCATGGGGTAGCCCAAGGCTAGTTTCAGCCTGGGGGATCCCAAGTCAGTTAATCTCCCTTTGATTGCAATTGAGGCTCTGTTGGTCTGGTATGGGTAACCAGATTGCATACTTTAACTGCTGGTACAGAGTAGCACAAACCAATCCCCAGAAATCAGCATTGGCACGCTGGGTCCGTGTTAGGCTGATTGTCACTGGAGGGTTGCGGGTTGCTATCGTTGGGTCATGGAGGGTCACCTACAGTATGTGGTCAGCAGTGCTGCATGACATGTGTGTCCGTTCCTAAGTGAGCTTGTTAATCCCCAGTCGTGCACCAAGGGATAGTTTGCCATAGCTCTTACTAGGCCGTCAATGAATTTAAAAATGTGCCGTGGAAAGGCATGCTAGAAGAAGGATACAAAATGATTTCTAAAGCTTTAAGGGTCACTCTGAGTATAATTTGGAGCATTATTAAGGAGTAGAACACATATGGAATACCATCTGCCAAAGGTCCAGAATTCTAGATTTAAATCCAACTTCTTCGTGGAGTCTACATGGTATCTGCATCAGATTTCCTGAAGTTTCTGCACATGTCCCCATATGTCTTTGGGGATTTACCATCCATCCATCCATTCCCCAACCCGTTGAATCCAAACACAGGGTCACGGGGGTCTGCTGGAGCCAATCCCAGCCAACACAGGGCGCAAGGCAGGAACCAATCCCAGGCAGGGCGCCAACCCACCGCAGGGGGATTTACCAATGTGGCTATATGTCCTAGTGCAGGGTGGAGAACTGGAGTGCCGCAGTGGCTACAGGTTTTCATTCTAACCCTTTTCCTAATCAGTGACCAGTTTTCACTGCTAATTAACTTTTTCCCCATCACTTTAATAGCCCTGTTAGATGAGTTCAGCCCTCTGAATTGATTCCTGTCATCATTAAATGACAGCCAAGCAGAAATGAGACGTGAAACGAGCCAACAGATGACCAGCTAAACTGGGATTTCAAACTCCAACCAATTTCACTCCAATCACTTTCTTAATGAGAAGCCAATTCTTGCTGGTAATTAAACCTGTAATTTAATTCCATGGCTTGTTGCTGCTCTCATTCTGCCACAGCACACATTTCGAAAACTTGTTTTTCTGTTCTTTCTAAGAGCGCCGTCAAAATGTTTTGGTGACCTGAGAGATCAACCTTACCAAGACCGTCACCTCTCTTTAATTTTAGATATTGTGTGATGAGCACAGGTGAGCTGGTCATGTGGCAACTCGTTTTGTGTCTCATTATTGTTTGGCTGCTAATTAAAGAAAAAGAAACAACTATGGGGCCTGAGTCAAGTTAATTAAAAGAAGTAATCAGCAGCAAAAACTGGTCACTAATTAAGAAGATGGTAAGAATGAAAACTTGTAGCCACTGCGGCAGTCCAGGCCTGGAGTTCGCCACCCCTGTCCTAGAGTGTATTTAAACACAGGGAACTCCAGCCTCCGTATTACATCTTGTCTGAAGAAGGCACCTGAGTTGCCTCGAAAGCTTGCACATTGTAACCTTTGTAGTTAGCCAATACAAGGTTTCATTTTGCTTGACTTCCTACTACATTCATAATGGCTAACACAGTACAACACCCTAGTACTGAGGAAAAACCTGAAAGTACAGATAATGAAAAGCTCTGAAAGCACAGATTGAATCTGCCAACACTACCCTGGCAAAGATCAAGTGTGGAATTTAAATCTGGGACTGAAATAATTGGAGAAAAACCAGACACCAAGCAGAGCAATCATTCCATTGTGCAAATTCCATTGTCCGGATCTGTGACGTAGCGGCACTAACTGCTATGGCACTGTGCCAGCCAGTGTCCCTCGGCTGTTAAGGACGGGTGAAAAAAATTAGCACTGATTGTGAGGTGAATAATGAGAGAAATATCCAGGGTCTGAAAGATTAAAATAGCTTCCTTTAATAAGCTAAAATTGTAGGTGTCACAGTGCAATGTTGCCATTTTAAGGGGTGTCTGATATTGTGTCTTTATCTCCTGCCTCCGTTTCACTGCAGTCTATTTATGGAAGTATCTGCACTTTTAATTTCTGCCTAACAGACTGCTAAAAGTTAAACATTTCTAAACAGGTGGAGCCCATGACACAGGTGCCAACATGACACATAAAAAACAGTGCTGCATCTGAGATAACTGCTAAATTACTAATCAAGATAATAGCATTTGCATTTGTTTGTGTGAACAAAATTACCAAACACAATTTTCAGGGATTAAATTACAGGATTGTTTTTTCCAGCTGGCATTCAGATCACACTGTGAGGAAAAGGCGCCCAGGCTGGCAGAGCTGCAACTTTTCGATCATTTGTCTTGTATCAGTTATGTATGTTGTTCCCTTTGGGGTCTCGTCCACAAGACCCAGGACCGGACTAAGCGGGTTTCATAAGGGATGGATGGATGGATATGGGGCCTTTTATTTGGTTCCTTCCTTCCAGCTATATTATTGACGTTTGTCTCATGTTAATGAAATTAAAGATCAGTGGTAATCGGGGATCCAACAGCTAAAGCCTTACCACTCTTATAGTAAGTATGTTGACTTCTTCACTTAAACAGAAAAAAAAATTGTTTCAGAATAGCTAAGTAAGTTGAGTAAGTGTTCTTCATAATTTTGAGTGGATTGTAGTGTTGTGTCCCAATTACAATAAGTCAAATGATCCTTAGTTCTTCATCAACTGTTTATATCACTGATGGACAGCACTGTGGCACACTGGGTTTGCCTTACAGCTCCTCTTCCCTGCGGCCCAAATCACTCCATCTGAAGTTTACATATTAGGTCTGTTGCCATTTGAGTTTTATCCAAGTTCTTTGGTTCCCTTCCATATCCCAAAGACGGAAGTGTTCACTAGTAATGCTAAACTCACCCCTTTTCCAGTAGTATTTTTTGGCATGAAAACTGTGGTGGAGCCATAATAGAATTTCTTTTATGTGCACAGATTTCTCTAACATGCACTTTAACTCACCTCTCTAATGTTTGTCCCTCTTGTAGGAAATCAGGAGAGGTTTAACTTGGCTAATTAATTATCAGTCTTGCCGTTGGCAGTGCAGTAATTAATTCAATAATTCGGTAAGGCTCCTACTTTATTTATTTAACTTACATTTTTCTGCTGTAGGGGGCGATATCTGGCCTTTAGACTTGTATCATGGTGACTAAAGCATGCTCGTTTTAGAAACAGAATAATACAATTTATTGATAAACACAAGGATTATAAACATACCAGTAATGGCACACTGCACGATAATGTGCAGTGAATACATTTGACTTGAGGGTTCCTAGTTTTCATCCTCTTCCTTTCTCTGTTCGTTTAGCATTCATTTGCTCAGAGGTTGATGCGCTTGCTGCTTTCTGAGCAGCTCTTCTTCTTTTCTCCACCCTAGCGGCCCGCTTCTTCTCTTCTTTCATTGGCATCTTTTCACATTTAAACTGATTAAGTCAGTGTTTGTGTTGCAATTACTTAGTACATTTTCCTTAATTTTTCACTTAAGCTGGCACTTAAGTCTTCAATCTGCCTCAAGAATGATTTAAGATATGAAAAGGTAGAGGAAGTGACAGCGAAGGTGGTAGGGAATGAGAATGGCGCCCATACGCATGCACCGCACAGCCGCCCTGCTGCTGAGAGTTTATTCTACAATAAAATAAAATAAAAATAAAAAGAGGAATAACCTTGGAGGTCAATCATCACCCCGAAAGCGGAGAGTAGATGTCACATAGTATATGCGCACCAAATTTCAGGTCAACCAGTTTGCGAGCTACAGGCAGATTTAAAATTCTGGACAAACAAATGAACAGCCACGGTAGCGTATTATATATAAAGGCTAGCTGTGCAATTCCATGCAGTAAAAAGCACGGGGTCCTAGAAACTATTGAAATTGTCAGAAAAAAAATGTAAATGTAGATATATCAGATAATTGAAAGAAACTACTCTGGATATCTCTCTCCCAGGAGGTTTCGTTTTGCCGATGTGCTCACATCGCTTGTGCATTAGTGGCTAAGCGACTTTGTCTTTCTTCAGAGGTTTTGTTTTGCCGACGTGCTCGCCTCGTTTGTGTAGTAGTGGCGGGAGGAAAAGTAAAAGGGATACTGTTTTGCCGATGTGCTCACCTCGCTTCTGTATTAGCAGCTATTTGATCGACTCTCTTTTCAGAGGTTTTGTTTTGCCAACGTGCTGAGTTAGCTTGTGTATCCTCAGAGGTGGAGCCCTTACCCCGATTCCACCTCTCACTTCCTGGCCAGACAGACGGACACACACACTTCAATGCGCAGACATTTATAAATATATGGTAACTGCATACTGTGTGTATATATATATATATATATATACAGTATATATATATATATATATACAGTATATATATATATATATATATATATATATATATATATATATATATATATATATATATATATATATATATATATATATATATATATATATTGTGAAGGACAGCCAGGTCCCATGCCCGGCAGGATGCCCCTGCTGCTTATGTTCCGGGGGAGCCACCATGGACAGTCCAGTACCTCCCCCGGGACGCTTGGTGGCAGCCTCCCTGGCCGACGGTGTTTTCCCAACCACCCGCAGGGCTCCATGGGAGATGGAGTCCTCCACAGCTTGGTTGGGGCCCGGTGTGGCCGCTAGGGGCTGCCTGCTTCCCACAGCCCGGCTGGACGAGCCTGCAGCCCCACCTGCAAGTGCAATTAGGACCAGGTGGTTAATCACCTGGAACGCTTCCGGGTGGGCTATAAAAGGGCCCAGCCACCACCACTCAGAGAGCCAGAGTTGGGAGGAAGGAGACGAAGCTTGTCTGGGAGGAGTGGTGGAGTGAGGTGGAGAATTGTGGTTTGTTTTGTGCTTTGGGACTGTGTTTGGGCTGTGTGGCACGGGGAAGACATGTAACACAGCTGAAGAAAAAAATAAAAGCAATTGTACTTTTTATACGTGCCTCCTTGTCTTTCAGTGTCGGGTCAGGCACCTATATACAGTGGTGTGAAAAACTATTTGCCCCCTTCCTGATTTCTTATTCTTTTGCATTTTTGTCACACAAAATGTTTCTGATCATCAAACACATTTAACCATTAGTCAAATATAACACAAGTAAACACAAAATGCAGTTTTAAATGATGGTTTTATTATTTAGGGAGAAAAAAAATCCAAACCTACATGGCCCTTTGTGAAAAGTAATTGCCCCTTGTTAAAAATAACCTAACTGTGGTGTATCACACCTGAGTTCAATTTCCGTAGCCACCCCCAGGCCTGATTACTGCCACACCTGTTTCAATCAAGAAATCACTTAAATAGGAGCTGCCTGACACAGAGAAGTAGACCAAAAGCACCTCAAAAGCTAGACATCATGCCAAGATCCAAAGAAATTCAGGAACAAATGAGAACAGAAGTAATTGAGATCTATCAGTCTGGTAAAGGTTATAAAGCTATTTCTAAAGCTTTGGGACTCCAGCGAACCACAGTGAGAGCCATTATCCACAAATGGCAAAAACATGGAACAGTGGTGAACCTTCCCAGGAGTGGCCGGCCGACCAAAATTACCCCAAGAGCGCAGAGACGACTCATCCGAGAAGTCACAAAAGACCCCAGGACAATGTCTAAAGAACTGCAGGCCTCACTTGCCTCAATTAAGGTCAGTGTTCACGACTCCACCATAAGAAAGAGACTGGGCAAAAACGGCCTGCATGGCAGATTTCCAAGACGCAAACCACTGTTAAGCAAAAAGAACATTAGGGCTCGTCTCAATTTTGCTAAGAAACATCTCAATGATTGCCAAGACTTTTGGGAAAATACCTTGTGGACTGATGAGACAAAAGTTGAACGTTTTGGAAGGCAAATGTCCCGTTACATCTGGTGTAAAAGGAACCCAGCATTTCAGAAAAAGAACATCATACCAACAGTAAAATATACCAGGCAGTAATACTTCCTATCAGGATACTTTTGATGATCGATAAGTTCTTTAGTAACTGAGAGGGCAACCTAAAATCATCAAGGTGTCTGAGGTGGTAACAACATTGACGTGTCCCCTTAAACCAAAGGGGTTGATGCACTTGGACCAGATCAAGTCTTCCTTGATGTGGGCACCAAGGTATCCAAAACTGTCCACCCTCTCCACCTGAGTATTATTAATACTGAGGAGGTGGTAGTGTCACTAGTGTTTTCTCCCAAAGTCCGCAATCACCTGTTTTGTCTTGCTAACATTCATGAGATGACTGTTGTCTTGACACCAGTGTGACACACTCACCAGTTAATCCAGGTAAGCCTGATCATTGTTGTTTAAGATGAGACTTGCCACAACTGTGTTATAAGCAAACTTGAGAACTGTTGTCGAAGACCATTTGGAGCTCTAGGCGGGGTTGAAAGACATTGGCCCTTGTCGTCTATAGTGAGTATAGTGAGTATTATTAGACTTCAGCAACCTGGGGGTGGTGTCCTGAGCTTGCGTCCCTTAACTTTCGTAATTGCCGCCCCTCAGATGACGGTGCCCTGGGATGTAGATTGACTGACTCTAGATGTTAAAGTCATGTGCAGCCATGCAGTTGTATGTATAAAGGGAGTACAGCAGTGGACTCACATCACACCCCTGTGGAGCCCTTGTTTTGTGAAAGAGGGATGATAAACAATGGACAAGAGTATATGGTGGATAAGTTTGCAGATGATAGCAAGCTAGGTGTAAAGGCAGATAATGGATAATCAGGTAAATTGTTACAGTGTGTGGAACTGGACCCGGACACAGACAAGCGGACATCGTTTTTTCACCCAACACACGTTTATTTACAGGATATTTACAATAACTGTTCAGTGTACTACCCAGTGCCTCCAGCACCGATCCCCCAAAGTCCAGGCCTCACAGTCACCGATGCCTTCCTTCTGCCCGCCTCCACTCCTCTCTCCAGCTTCGTCCTCTTCCACCCGAATCTCGCTACTGAATGAAGGGAGGCGGCCCCTTAAATACCAGCCCGGATGGGCTCCAGCTGCTTCCCGGCAATCCCCCGCGGACACACCCCTGTGTGGCGGAAGTGCCAACAGCGCACCTGGAAGCCCTCCGGGTGTCCCCAGTCTTCTTCCCCCCAGGGTTCTTCAGGCACCGTGGCGCCGCCTGGAGGTGGCCACGGGCCCCTACAGAGTTGGGCTTCCAAGCCCTCTACCCATGGCCCCCAACACAACCAGGACGGTCGCCCCCTCGTGGTCTGGAGGAGGCACAAGCCCTCTTCCGGTCCTCCTGGGCATCTCGGCTGAGCTCCATCCCCAGCCGGATGCCACAAGTGGGAATTGGACAAAGCAGAAATAGAATTTAAGAAATATTTCCAAATTTACTTAAAATAAAAACATGACATTGACATGAGTATTCAGTCCCTTTGCTCTGATGCTAAGAAACTGGAATTTGTCTCAGGTGCATCCAATTCTATTGATCATCATTGAGATGTTTCTGCATCTTGTTTGGAGTCCACCTATGGTCAATTCAGTTGACTGAACATAATTTGAAAGGCACACACCTGTCTATATAAAGTCTCACAGTTGAAACAAAAACTAAGCTTTGAAGTTAAAGAATTTTCCTAAAGACCTTATAGTCAAGACACAAATCTGGAGAAAGCTACAAAAAATCCTGTAGTACTGAAGGTTCCCAACATAAAGGTGATCTTAAATGGAAGAAGCTCTTGCTAGAGCAGGCCACCCAGCCATACTGAGGAATCAAGGGAGAAGGGCCATGTAAAGAGAGGTGACCAAGAACCCAACAGTTAATCTGGTTGATCTCCAAAGAATCAGTGGGAAGATGGCAGACACTTCCAGAAGGGCTACCATCACTGCAACACTCCACTGACCTGGATGTAATGGCAGAGTAGCCAGCCAAAAGCCTATACATGGTAGGAGAGAAATGAAAGCCCATCTGGAGTTTGTAAACAGGCACCTAAAGGAGTCTTTGAGAAACAAGATTCTCTGTTCTGAAAAAAACAAGATGGAACTGTTTAGCCACAATTCTAGGTGTTATGTCTGTAGGAGACCAGGCACCACTCATTAGCTGTACCATTACATTCCATAAGCATCATACAGTAGAGTTGGTTTTCAGCATCCGCGACTGGAAGACAAGACAAGGTTGAGGGAAAGCTGAATGGAGCAAAGTAAAGAGATTTCCTTAATGAAAACCTGCATCAGGGCCTTCTGGACCTCAGACTGGGCTGAAGATTCATATTCTAGCAGAACAATGACCCATATGCACAAAGCAAACAAAACACAGGAGTGGCTTAGGTTGAATTTAGCCAGCATACTCAAATAGCCCAGCCAGAGCCCAGACTTGATCCCAATTGAGCAACTCTGGAGAGAACTAAAATTAGCTCTCCATCCAAACTGACAGAGTTTGAGAGGATCTGCAGAGAAGGATGACAAAAAGCCCCCAAATTCAGTGTGTAAATCGCTGCCAAAAGGGGCTTCAACAAAGTACTGTGCAAAGGGTCTGATTGTTTGTGTCAACAAGTTATTTCAGTTTCTTATTTTTAATAAAATTGCAGAAACTTCTAAAATTCAAATTTCACTTTGTCATTCTGTGGATATTGAATGTTGCTTGATGTGGGAGAAAAAATAACAGAAGTGATTTTAGCACAAAGCTGCAAAAACACAAAATGTGAAATAATGAAGGGGTCTGAATACTTTCAGAAGGCACTGTGTGGCAGCGAAACTTAATTGGATTGCAATTCTCAGCAACCCTGGGAGTAATACACCATTGGACAGCTTTGGATTTGTGTGAGCATTAGGGAAAGAAACAAGATGAGACAATAAAAGTGTTGTAAGGTGTCAGTAAGGACGTGCAATTGTCCTTTGTTTTATTCTTTCATCTTTTTCACCCCACAATTGATTACAAATACAATCACCTGAGGGTTACAGTTATCTCTGGATTTGTGTTCTTGTCCTGTGCCTACTTGTGTATGTGATTTCATGTAGGCAGGAAAACATCTTCATGTGGGCATCTTGGTAGAACAAAATTTTGCCATTTCCTTCAGGAGGCTGTTCACATGGGGTTCCATTTCATTTTTCATCATCATTGTTTGCATCTTTGGAACCAAACTGTTTCTCGTTTACCATTCATCGTTTTGTGCCTAGGGTTTTATCCGTAGTGTTACTTAAATAATTATCTCCGTCAGGGAAACTGGGTTAGATTTTGTGTGCAAGTCGTTTGTCAATCGCTCGATCGCTCTCTCTCTCTCTCGCGCTCGCTCTCGCTCTCTCTCCCTCTCTATCTCTCCTGCTTCCTGCCTTCTCCCTCAACCTCCCGTTCTTTCCTGTTCTCTTCTTTTTCCCTTTAGCTGACTCGCGCTTCTATTTATGAAGAGGACATGGTAGTTGTGGCAACCAGCAGCTCCTGGGAACAGTAACGGATGTTGACCGCTTCTCACCTGTGCACTTAGGTGATAAATGCCCACATTACAAACTCCTCAGGAACCGCTTCAGCCACACACCATCACGCGTGATTATTTATTAAAACTGGCCTTTTTGGTGGGAGCTGTGGACCCGCTATACCACAGGAGGAAGCTGGGTTGAGAGGAGGTTTTGAGAGAGAATCCCTCTGTGTGATGCACCAAGAACAATGTACAGTACTGGGAGAGTCTGAACTCTCATCGCCGCGTACGAACCGGAAGGGAAGCTGGCTTGTTCGTCAACCGAGTGTGTGATTGTGAACAGATGCAAAAGTTTGGCAAACTTTTTGGTCGTAATCCAATTTGTACGTGTTCAGAGATGTTCGTGAACCGAGGTTCCACTGTATTTCATACTGCAGTGGGCTGGTGCCCTGCCCAGGGTTTGTTCGTGCCTTGTACCCTGTGCTGGCTGAGATTGGCTCCAGCAGACCCCCCATGACCCTGTGTTAGGATATAGTGGGTTGGCTAATGGATGGATGGATATATTCCATATTATTTATTTTCTGAACTATTGTTTTACATGTTTCTGTTTGTGAGTGTGTGAACTGGGTCAAAGCTGTGTGTGTTCCTGGGGTCCCCGAAATAAAATAACAGTTTGAATGTTAGCTTCCTGTAGCCACTAAAACTGTATCTCTACCAGACTGTGACAATGAGTGCTTATTTACCATTAATCAAAAAGATCGATATAAACATTGTTTGATTCCAAGGTATCAGGTGAATTAAGTTCTGTTCCTACATTCTTCTAGTAAGCTACTTAATCTAGTTTTAAGGTTCTGGGTGAGACTAAGATTAAGAACCACAGCAACAAAAGATGAATTTTGGATTACCCCTTAAATAAATTCATTAAAGTAAAGCAAAATACAAAAAGGGTTCTTTCTCTAATCATTCCGTTCACTCAGATAATAATGCTTCATCTGGAGCTCTGTCCACTGCGGTGCCCGGTCCAATACCAACGCTATCCTTCGGGTCTTGTCCGTTTTTATGGTGGCTGTGTTGGAAAGGGCATTGCAAATCTGGCAGGAGCATGGGGAGCACTAAATGACCTCCTCAGAATTCAGATCTGGACTAAGGCAAAAGGAAGACATTGACACCATCTCGTTCTAGAGTGGAAGGGCTTACCTCATCAGAGCCAGTAAGGTGATCATATGTGACGGGGGGATCAAAGCACATACCCCTATCACCTAGTACAAGGGTGTCAAACTCAGTTACTGTTTGGCTACAATTTGTCCAGTAATGGTCTACCAATTATATAAGCATCTGGAATTAATCTCCGCAGGAATTGTGGCCATCCAACAACTAAGGTTGAGACCCCCTGATCCAGCACAAGGTAAGAAGAAGTCATATGCTTTTCAAGATCAGTTCAGAACAATTTATCTAAAGTTGTTTTGCTGTCGTGACATGTAAGATTTTGACAAAGTTTCCAAGTATGGCGCGAGAAAGATGGAGATGTTGTGGTGAAGTAGTGGCTTCAGACCACCTGAGCCAGGCATTTGAGTGCTCACCTTGTTACAGCCTTTTTGTGCATGTTTAGAAGGTTTTCTTTTTTCTAGTTCTATTCTGTAGATACGTAGGTTTAAATTACTTGCTTACTTGAAGCTGGCCCTTTACAAAAGTGTTCACAACTATTCTCTCTAATGGAAAGACATTGCGCCCATAGTTGGCTCCCTCTTTGTGCTTAGTGCTGTTAAGACTGGTTACCTGCTACTCTGAAATAGAATAACTACATTCAAACAAATGGACTGAATGGGTCATGTTGAATATTAGTCACTATTTTTCACTGCGTTTTTACCTTCACGTATTTGAATTTTCACCATTTGTCTGTGCTTTTGATCATGGATTCGTCTACTTTTATGCTTGTTTTGTTTTCGTGATGTGCATGGGTTAGTAAGTACTGTACGCTGTTTTTTTCTCTTCTTCCTTCCTCATTTCCACTAAAAAGGTTTACCAGGACAAGTTCTTTTATTTGAAGAGTGTCCCAGGATTTTATGACTTGATGATCAGCAATATGGGGCGGCACGGTGGCGCAGTGGGTAGCACTCGCAGTTAGGAGAACCGGGTTCACTTCCCAGGTCCTCCCTGCATGGAGTTTGCATGTTCTCCCCGTGTCTGCATGAGTTTCCTCTGGGTGCACCGGTTTCCTCCCACCGTCCAAAGACATGCAGGTTAGGTGCATTGGCGATCCTAAAATTGTCCCTAGTGTGTGCTGCTGGTGCCCTGCCCGGGATTTTTGGATATAGCGGATTGGAGACTGGCTGACTAAAACAGAAGCATTTCAGTACTAAAAAGTCCATAGTTTTGGGAATGTTCACAAAAATAAAGCATAATAAAACTGACTCAGCCACACTTCTCCATGAACTGTGTCAATGCAAAGACTCCATCTCTCTGGCATAAATACAAATTGTTCCTCCCGTATGGTGGTCTCATCCCTGAGCCTTCTCTCTATAAGGAAAAACCTGGGGGTTGATGACAGAATTGGCACTTCAGCCACCATAAGAAAACCTCATACTGTTCTGTTCCTTCTGAACGAGTGTGGTGCTGAGGTGTCACCCATTGCATGGCTGCACTCGGGTCCTAATCTGGGATCTTGAGGTGGTTTGTCATGTGATGTTTGCTCCTAACCTCTCCTTTCTATTTTATTCTATTCTATTCTATTAATGTGTGATTCTAAATTGAATGACTGACTGATGACTGACTAATCAGCAATATTAGACTCCTTCTATATCAAACGTCTGAGTGAAGTGACCATTGCCATTTTAAATCTCTGTTACTACTCATGACAAAGATTCAGAGGTGCCTGCTACTGAAGGTGTCCCATTTGCAGGAAGATCCTTTCTTTTGGATTAAGCCCTTACTCTACGTAAGAAGCTATAGTGTTAATCATGCCTTTTTATGAATGAACCCTGCTGAATTTACTTGGTCTCACGTTCGGGAAAATCACACAAATGTTTTGAGAACTGTGCTGAACTCTGCGAAATATATTGAAGTTAATGGGGAAGGAGGAACAAAACTAGTTTTGAGTAGATTATAGTGGTGCAATAGTCTGTTAAATGTCCCTGAGGGCTAGGTTGCTGCAGTGATTATTGTGGACAAAATTGTGACCTGAGCTGTGAGGCAGCAGTCCTAACCACCAAACCTCCATGCCTCCCTGAGATAAAATGATGCCGCATTTCGGGCTGCGTTGTCACTTTCTAAAACCAATTCAGTTACAGAGAAAAACACATTTTCACACAGACAGAAGTCAGAGAAAACAGAAGCCAAATCAACTATGGTCATGCATAAGTCTCGTATCTCACAGTAATAAAGACATTAACACCTTACCGATCGAGTGATGCAATTGGCGTAACACGTCTGAGATTCTTGCCTTATGTATCATGCAGCCCCACCTCTCCACAGGGGAGTAATTTTCTTCAGGAAGACATAAATGGGCCTGAAATGCTTTGAAAATGAATTAAGTTTGTTCTTGTCTTGATTGGCCTCAATTTGTGACAGTCAATAGAATTAAATATCAGAAGAGTAATGTTTCTTGCAAACAGTGGCAAATGGAGCAGGGAACATGAATCGGTGAAGACAGTGACAGAGTTTAATATCAGAATTGTAACAAACCAGCTCTGGCTAGGATGCCGGTTCCAGCATGCTGTCCATCACAAATGCTACCCCGTGTCCTTTGTAGTTATATTATTGTCGAAATGTACTTGTTCTTCAACCTTATTGGCATTAATTCCAAGCATGACTTGTGCTTAAAATTCTATGCAAGTATGGTGACGCTTGAGTCAAACTTGGGGTGACGTGTAATGATCTGCTTTATAGTGTTAAGCCCGAAAAACTCTTTGGCACAGTATTCTACTGCTGTGTAGTGGATGGAATATCATGTTGCAAAAAATCATGAATATTTCTACACATTCTGCCACCTTATGGTAACTCTATGGCAACTCTTCAATATTCATGAGTAGGGTGGAGCCTTCGACCAAAAACACAATAGCAAACAAAAAAGGTGTAATGCCAGTTTTAGAACAAACTGAAGATGAACCATTGTTCACCTCGAATGAGAGTGATGACAGTGTAAATTTATCATTAGACGCTGACATGCACAGTCAAAATGACATGCCCACATAAGTGCTGACGCTACTCCGATCCATGTGTCAATTGCTCAGTTCCTTCTTCCCTCTCTCGTGAACAAGTTTCCGAAATACAAAAACTCCTCTGTTTGAAGTAGAAACTCTTCCACCACCTGCAGAAAAGGAAAAGGCAGGTAAGAACAGGAAGATTATGTAACTCAGACTTGTGCATGTCCAAGATCCTTCAACAAGCAGAAGGTCACTTCACCCATACAGCTTCAAAGACTGATGATAAGTAATTCCTAGGTGCTCCAGCTGTGGATATGTATATAAATATAATGATACAGTTTAAAGAAAAAATTCAATTTTCATTCAATTTTTTTATTTTTATTTTTATTAATTTTATGACAATCCATACAAGCAATCCAAAACAAAAATTGAGTTAAGAACAGATCGATCCCCACCCCAAGCCAAACCGCGTTAAATTTAAGGCTTGTAAACATACCTAAATTAATAAATTCTCTGTGCTTTATGAAATTATTTTCATTTAAAAGAGTATTTCCCGAACGTAGAAAAATTATATGTGTTTGGGACGTTGTGAGCAAACAACTGGATGACTTGACATGTGGATTATGTGGCGCAGGTAATGTGAGATTTTTTCATGGACATTTTTGATATTTTTTACCGTTGTGCAGCATTGGTCACCATAGACACCCGTTCTGTTAAAATCTTTGTAATCGCCGTTCTGCATGAAAACATGAGATTAAAAATTGTTCTTGATCATCACTACTGTATGGTGATAGATGATGCAGGATGATAACATGTGATCCACGGGGTAGGTTTTATGAAAAAAATATCAGTTTTAGGTGAAGGATTCTTTAAAGTAGTTTAATGGGAGTCTCTCACACTATCAACCACCCCATTCATTCTCAGGTTGTCTTATAATATTTTGCACGTAAATAATTCATGTGTTCCATAAATATCTTAATTGGAGGAACTGCAGATTAATTTTACTTTTTTTAACCATAAACAAATTTTCGAAATTTTATTAAAAATTCCACCCATCCATTTCCTGACACCAGTTTACACTGTGCTGGTTTTTATGCCTCATTTACATGTTAGACTCTTGAATTTTAAAATTTGACATTTGCCTAGGGTCATTAAGCCTACAGTATATATATTGTAGAAGAATAGCCTGGCTACAGACAGACACTGAGACACAATGTCCAAAAACACACACATTTATTATTTTAGCACACAGTGCACAAACCCCAATAAAGCTCAGTCCTTTCTTCTTTTCTCTGACCGCCTCTACTCCTCTCCCACAAACTCTGTCTTCTTCCTCCCGACTCCGGCTTCCTAGGTGGAGTGAGGCGGCCTCTTTTATACCACACCAAGAAGTGCTCCAGGTGTTCCTCGATCAAGTTCCGGCAGCACTTCTGGGTGTGGCGGAAATGCCGCATGGGAATCTGGCTCTTCTTCTGGCAGCAACTCCGGTTCAGAACTGTCCGGGCGCCCCCAAACCCGTGGCCCTGATACAAACCAGGGGGGCTGCCCTCTTGTGTCCTGTGGAAGGTACTATTGTTGATATATCCACTCCCCCGGCCTATGCTCAAAAGGGCATCTCGAATGGGCAAGGTCCATGACCGTCTATCACAATATACAGTGGTGTGAAAAACTATTTGCCCCCTTCCCGATTTCTTATTCTTTTGCATGTTTGTCACACAAAATGTTTCTGATCATCAAACACCTTTAACCATTAGTCAAATATAACACAAGTAAACACAAAATGCAGTTTTTAAATGATGGTTTTATTATTTAGGGAGAAAAAATCCAAACCTACATGGCCCTGTGTGAAAAAGTAATTGCCCCCTGAACCTAATAACTGGTTGGGCCACCCTTAGCAGCAATAACTGCAATCAAGCGTTTGTGATAACTTGCAATGAGTCTTTTACAGCGCTCTGGAGGAATTTTGGCCCACTCATCTTTGCAGAATTGTTGTAATTCAGCTTTATTTGAGGGTTTTCTAGCATGAACCGCCTTTTTAAGGTCATGCCATAGCATCTCAATTGGATTCAGGTCAGGACTTTGACTAGGCCACTCCAAAGTCTTCATTTTGTTTTTCTTCTGCCATTCAGAGGTGGATTTGCTGGTGTGTTTTGGGTCATTGTCCTGTTGCAGCACCCAAGATCGCTTCAGCTTGAGTTGACCAACAGATGGCCGGACATTCTCCTTCAGGATTTTTTGGTAGACAGTAGAATTCATGGTTCCATCTATCACAGCAAGCCTTCCAGGTCCTGAAGCAGCAAAACAACCCCAGACCATCACACTACCACCACCATATTTTACTGTTGGTATGATGTTCTTTTTCTGAAATGCTGTGTTCCTTTTATGCCAGATGTAACGGATCATTTGCCTTCCAAAAAGTTCAACTTTTGTCTCATCAGTCCACAAGGTATTTTCCCAAAAGTCTTGGCAATCATTGAGATGTTTCTTAGCAAAATTGAGACGAGCCCTAATGTTCTTTTTGCTTAACAGTGGTTTGCGTCTTGGAAATCTGCCATGCAGGCCGTTTTTGCCCAGTCTCTTTCTTATGGTGGAGTCGTGAACACTGACCTTAATTGAGGCAAGTGAGGCCTCAATATCGTTGTCCTGGGGTCTTTTGTGACCTCTCGGATGAGTCGTTTCTGCGCTCTTGGGGTAATTTTGGTCGGCCGGCCACTCCTGGGAAGGTTCACCACTGTTCCATGTTTTTGCCATTTGTGGATAATGGCTCTCACTGTTTATTTTTTAACAAGGGGGCAATTACTTTTTCACACAGGGCCATGTAGGTTTGGATTTTTTTTCTCCCTAAATAATAAAAACCCTCTTTTAAAAACTGCATTTTGTGTTTACTTGTGTTATATTTGACTAATGGTTAAATGTGTTTGATGATCAAAAACATTTTGTGTGACAAACATGCAAAAGAATAAGAAATCAGGAAGGGGGCAAATAGTTTTTCACACCACTGTACAGTGGAACCTCGGTTTGCGAGAAACTTGGTTTGCAAGTGTTTTGCAAGACAAGCTAAAATTTGTAATAAATTTTGACTTGACAAACGAGCGAGGTCTTGCATTACGAGTAGTATGGATACGCTTTGTCTGCTGAGCGTCATGTGATCACAACTGAGCTGATGGTTCTTCTCTCTCCCGCGGGGTGTGTGTGTGTGTGTGTGTGTGTGTCTCTCTCTCTCTCTCGCGCGTACGTGCATATGTGTGTCTCTCTCTCTCTCTCTCTTGTGGGCAATCATCTCCTATTCTCCGTCTGAGTCGGCGTGCCTCACTCATATCGTCAACATCCGTATGATTGTATACTGTTTACTACAGCATTGTGACTGTGTGTGTGTGTGTGTGTGCTGTGAAGTGCGAGTCCCCGTCTTGTGCCCCAAAACACGAAGCTGAGTCTCAGTACTTTAACAACACCAGCATTATTCAGCTTGAAACAGCAACAGCGCGGTTATTTATTGTAGCGGGATCTGCCTTTCTCCTATACACAGACACAGCAGTCAGGCAGGATCGTTGCCAAGTAGTATTGTGCCCTGCGCATTTATAATGTTCCTTGTATGACCCATTGATGGCAGGCGCTTATAACATGTCCACGATCTTTTCGGATTCGCTTTTACGGCAAACTGTAGCGCTGGGAGTCTGTGATTAATTTGGGACGCTTTTCCACGTGTCGTCCCGTTGGGTGGAATCCCACAAGAGTTTAGAAACTCACTCACACCAGCCATGATTCTTTTCAAAGGTAAGGTGCAGTTTAATTTGTTTTATGTATTTCTACTTTATATTTTGTATTAATCATTTTTATATGAATAAGTTTGGGTTGTGGAACGAATCATCTGAGTTTCCATTATTTCTTATGGGGAAATTCACTTTGATATACGAGTGCTTTGGACTGCAAGCACGTTTCCAGAACGAATTATGCTCGCAAACTGAGGTTAAACTGTATATATTAAATGATAAGACATTTTTTCCATCCGGTATTCGTTCCCCTGCTCAAGTATAATGCCATCTGGCATCCACAACAGGTTGGTAATGTCCTATGAACAAAGGCAAGTGGCCGGCATGATAGTAAATCATAAGTAGTGGCGCACATTCGTGCATAACGTTGTCCAAAAAGAAAGGCAACAAGAAGCACAAAGAAAGAAGAATGTAAGGGCTAGAATGTCCAATGAAAAAGAAAAAGAGAGCTCAGGCATATGAGGCGATTAGAGGTTCACAAATATATGGTGCAATCGAAACATACAGACTTACCATTAAGCCTGTTTTAATAAACAGGGCTTTTCACTCTACTAGTATCTTGATAATTATGTAAAATGTATAAACAGATCAGTATAGCCTTAATGGCTCTGGCTCTATGTGGCACTCACTTAAATTAAATAGGTTAAGACCCTTCTTTTGCTTTTCTTTGGGGGTTCTTTGGATCAGGAGGGTGAGTGGATTGGTTATATTTCCATTTTGTGTAAATACATATTCATTTTGAAAGGGTGGAACAGCGGATGGGTGGTGAGGTGTTAGAGTTTGCTTATAATTAATATGTTGTATTCAAATTTGTTATCTCCAGTAAAGAGAAAGTTTGATCTAAATGAACAAAAAGGATTGATAGATTAGGCTGTTTTTGTAGTTTCTGCCAGTTCCCAAAAATTGGTATAATTTCACTGTTATTGTCCTTCTTTATGTGTTTTTTCGTAGTGCTTGGAATTGTTCCTGAAAAGTGCAACTGCAAAGCCTCGGAGCTCGACTGTGTCGGTGCCCAACTCCGATCTGTCCCTTTGGTTTCCACGAATGTCACAATAATGTAAGTATAATTGCCAATTAGTAACCATTTGTCACAGGCGCCACAGGGCCACTAGTTTGCATTGCATATAATGAACAGATACTGGTATGAGTTATTGTTGGTTGGTAGTATTGTTGCTCAGGTTGTGGTGTTGGTTCAGTGCCATGCAGTAGAGTATGAACTAAGTGCCAAGAGAGCTCAGCTGACATCACCAGGAAGTACTCTGCTTATAGTCTGTACAGAATGGCTTCTGATTCAAAACCAAACAGCCAGCTTTAGACCAATAGAATTCTGGTGCGACACATCCCACAGTTTCTGGCTTATTTTCACACCATTTCATGAGTGAACCTTGCCAGCCAGTTAGTTTTATTTTCCTGTCGGGGTAGATTGAGAGACTATGTCCTGTAGAGAATCACCAACCAAACCAGTTTGAGGCACTTGCCCCAACTCTGCCATAAATACTGAAGTCAGTCCTAAAGACTTGGGGTGTTTCATCAAACATCAAAGCATTGCTGTTCTCATGAATAAAACACTAATATTACATTTGCTTTGTCAGACTTACAAATAAAGGCATACAAAATATTGATCAACTTACTGTATATACAAAATTTCACACCGCAACAACCAATAATCATTTGAATATCATAATCTATTTGAGTACTGATGCTGACCATGTGCATCCCTTCATGGCCACAATTTACCAATCTTCTAATGAGCATCATGATAATGCAACATGTCACAAAGCTAAAAGTCATCATAAACTGCTTTCATGAGCATGGTGTGGAAGCTGGCCCAGACACAGACAGGCGGACACGTTCATGTCACCCACAAATACGTTTATTTACAAAGATATACAGTTCTAAGTGCACCACAAAACCCCCAAAGTCCCCAAAGTCCTGGCCACACAATGCCTTCCTTCCTTCAGGCCACCTCCTAGCCTCCTTACATCCGGCTAAGTCCTCTCCGCTCCCGACTCTCGCCTCGAATGAAGGGAAGCGGCCCCTTTTATTATCACCCGGATGTGCTCCAGGTGGGTTCCGGCAATCACCCGCCGACACGCCCCTGTGTGACGGAAGTGCCAGCTGCATCCCCGGAAGCACACCGGGTGTCCCTGCTCTTCTTTCTCCCCAGCACTTCCTGGTGTGGCAGAAGTGCTGAGGTCCAGGGCTCCAAAGGCATAGGGGCGCCCCCTGGTGGCGACTATGGGCCCCTACAGGGTGGAGCTTCAAAGCTCTGTGCCCGTGGCCCCCAAAGGAACTAGGGCGGTCGCCCCCAGATGGTCTGGGGAAGGAGCAAGCCCTCCTCCGGTCCTCCTGGGTGCCCTGGCCGGGTCGCCACCCCAGCCACTTCTGACAATGGCAATGAGTTTAGTGTTCTTCAGTGGCATTCCCAGTCACCGAACACCTTTGGGATATGGTAGCAGCCTGAACGTGCAATTGACAAATCTGCAGAAATTGCATAATGCAGTCATGTCAAAGTAAGCCAGAATCTCACAGGCATCTTTCCAACGTCTTCTGGAATTCATGTCACAAAAAATTGAGACCATTTTTTTGGTGATTTATTAGTATAGTGTAACAAAGAATTTGCTGAGTGAGTGTGCATATTACATTAAATAGGGACTCTAAATTGTCTCCATATGAGTAAGTGTGGGTGTGTGTATCTGAATGTGTGTGTGTGCTCTGTGCTGGACTGGACTGCCATCCACACTTTGTGCTGCCATGATAGGCTCTGGGAACCCTGGGGGCCTGAACAGGATGAAGTGAGTTTGATGATCAGTTTACAGATGTTGGTAATAAATAGGAGTGAAACAGCTCACTTCATTGGATAATAATAATAATAATAATACATCTTATTTATATAGCTCCTTTCCCAAGCTCAAAGTGCTTCACAGAGTCTTAGGGTATACGAGGTGTGGCAGAAAAGTAATGAGACTGGCAACACTGCAAGCGATCTGGCAGCGTTGCGCTGTTGTCCTTGATAGAGCACATGTATCAGTACCCTCCCATAGCTCGGTGCGAATTTCAACTCCTTCCGTTAACTACGTGATTTTTGTGACTGCTATTAGCGAAGTTGTGTTTTGGTTGTGCGTCACGCAAAATGGAACAGCGGAATTTGGAGCAACGTTAGCCATTAAATTTTGTGTTAAGCTTGGAGAATTTTTATAAAGACGTCCTTGAAAGGCTCAGAAAAAAGGGTCATTCGCGTGAGACCAGACATTGCAGACAAATGGATGCTCCATCATGACAACGCCCCATGTCACACTGCCCTCTCCATAACAGAATTTTTCCTGTGGTTCCCCAGCCCCTTTATTCACCTGACCTCAGTCCATGTCCTCAAAGGACGTCATTTCGGGACTTTAGAAAACATCCAAAAGAGTGTAACGGACATGCTGAAGACCATACCGGTTGAAGACTTCCAGCGCTGCTACCAACAGTGGGAATAACGTCTCCATCGGTGTGTAGCTGCCCAAGGGAACTACTTTGAAGGGGATAACATTGATGTTTGAAAAAAATAAAAACTTTGGTAAATAAAAAAATCAGTCTCATTACTTTTCTGCCACACCTTGTATGTAACACTGGATACAAATGTTTTCCTGAATAGAACAATGAAACAGATAACAAAGCATTAAATAGAATAAAGAAAAATAAACCAGAGTAAAATACTGAATTCAATACTAAAAGAAAAACCTAACAAATAACCTAATTTGTGATGTAACAGACACACAAATGATCCTGAGCACCTGGACAGAGAGGTAAACTGAAAGAAAGGGCAGAATGTTAGGTTAAGTTAAAAGCTTTCCTAAATAGATGAGTTTTAAGTTGTTTTTTAAAAGAATGAATGGAGTCAGCTGATCTAAATAATTTCGGGATGTCATTCCAAAGTCTGGGTGCTATGGAGCAGAAGGCCCTGCTGTCACCCACAGAGTGCAGGTTAGTGTGAGGCACAACAAGATTACCAGAATGAGTAGGCGAACAGTAACATAGTTTAGAAGGTCACTGATGTAGTCCGGTGTGAGACCATTTAAAACTTTGTAGGTTATTAATAGAATTTTATATTCAATCCTGTAAGACACAGGGAGCCAGTGAAGGTGAAGCAGGATGGGTGTGATGTGCTCGCTGTTGCTGGTTCGAGTAAGGACTCTTGCCGCTGAGTTTTGAATCAACTGGAGCTGTGATATAAGATTAGAAGGGGCGCCTGCCAGCAGCGAGTTACAATAATCGATGTGGGATGTGATAAAAGCATGGACAAGTTTCTCAGCGTTAGAAAAGGAGAGGAAAGAGCGAACACGGGATATGTTACGGAGGTGAAAGTAAGAAAGTTACTTAATGTGATTTATGTGGGCAGAATAAGAAAGGGAGGAATCAAAAATGACACCAAGATTCCTTGCATCAGAAGAAGGTCTGATTAGATCACCGTCAAGAGTGACTGAAAAGGAGGTCATTTTCTTAAGTAGCGCTTTGGTGCCAATTTGCAGGAGTTCAGTTTTGTTGCAATTTAATTTTAAAGAGTTCTGCTCCATCCAGGTTTTAATTTCACTGAGGCGAGTTTTGAGCTGAGAAAACTCTGATGAAGTTCCACTTTTGACATTGAAACAGAGTTGAGTGTCATCTACATTAAATGATAACCCAGTTCATAGCTACGAATGATATGGCCAAGGGGAAACATATAAATACAGAAGACAAGAGGGCCGAGGACAGAGCCCTGAGGAACCCCTTGTATGACTGGCGCTGTTTTGGATCTGCTGTTGCCAAGACTAACAAACTCTTGCCTATCAGTCAGATAGGACTTGAACCACTGGAGGGCAGTGCCAGAGATACCCAACATGTTCTCCATTCTGGACAGTAGATGTCAAATGCTGCACTGAGGTTTAACAGAATTAATATGCTGGTTTGTTCCATTAAATTATTAGAGGTTAAGTAATTGGTGAGCTGGGAGTTTACAACACACTCGAGAACTTTTGACAGAAAAGGTAAGTGGGAAATAGGCTGAAAATTGTTAAGATCGTCACCATCAAGACCAGACTTTTTTAACATGGGGGTTACAGAAGCAATTTTAAAAGTGGCTGGCACAAACCCAGTGTGGAGGGATGTATTGATTATTGTCGTAACAGTCGGGATTATGGCGTGAAGACAGGATTTAAGATGTGTGGTGGGGATGGGGTCCAGCACACAAGTAGTTGGCCTCATCTTACAAAGCAGGTCATTAACAAAAGCAGATGTGACTGGTGAAAATTTAGAAAAGGAGCTGGATAGAGTGGGAAGACAGGGAAGGATATAAATGGATGATGGATTTATGTTAGTTGAATAATTTAGATCTTTAATTTTATTGCGGAAAAAGTCCTTCAATAGAGGAGGTAATTGGGCCAGATGCAGGTTGAAGTAATTTATTAACTACAGAGAACAAAACCCTTGGGTTATCATGGCCACTTTCTATTATTCTGCCATAATGTGTGTTCCTGGCAGCAGTTAGTTCTTCTCTGTAAGCCCTCTGGTGGTCAAAGAAAGCCTGGATGTGAACAGTGAGGCCAGTCTTACGTGACATTCTTTCAAGGCATCGGCCAGTTGCTTTCCTAGATCATAGCTCTGAATTATACCAAGGAGATGAACGCTTAAAAGAAACCTCCTTATGTTTTAAAGGAGCTGTTTTATGAAGGGCTGAGTTATAGTGATCAACAAGACTATCTAGTGTTGATGGAATAGGTGAGGACAGAAAAAGATCAGAAATGGATCCAGAAAAGATAGAGGGACAGATGTTTGTAAGGTTTCGGAAAGAAATTTGATGTTTACAGGTAAGAGGAGGGAGAGGTAATGAGACAGTGAAAAGCACTGCTTTATGGTCAGAGAGTCCCAAATCACAGTGTTGCCGACAGATAATCCAGATGTGCAGATCAGGTCCAGCATATAACCACCATAGTGGGTGGGAAGATCAACATGCTGCACCAAGTCAAAACAGTCCAGTAAAGATAGGAATTAATTTCTCAGTTTACATGTACTAATGTCAATGTGAATGTTGAAATCGCCAAGAAGAATGACTCTTTAGGAAGGTGAACTTAAGTGGGTTAATAATTCAGTCAGATCAGATAAAAAAGATGTTTTGTATTTTAGGGATGATAGACAACAATAAGTGAGAGAGGACCAGATTTTGTTATTAGCTCAAGAGCCAGACACTCAAAAGACAATGGACCGTCAATGGGGATTCTTTTGATGTGTAACTCCGATTTAGCAATTACTGCGACTCCTCTGCCTTGTCTTGAGCTGTGAGGCTCTGTGAAGTGAATGAATCCAAGTGGGTCACCTCCGTGACAGATCTAAACTCATTTGGCTTATGCCAAGTTTCTGTTAAGCATAGCAAGTCAATGTTTGAGTCTGTAATGAATTCTGATAGCACCAGCGCTTTTCCATTAAGAGATCTTGAGCTAAACAGTGCAATATTAGCCGATGTGGGTTCGTTGTGCGCAGATCCATGACCAGAGTTTATTTTAACATATTGCAGATTTGTTTGCACACTGACACTCCTATTTTCAAAGCCGTGAGTAGGACGGATGGATTTGATCTCACCTTCTTTTTCCATCAGTGGCTTATTAAACTGCACATTTCTGACCAGGGAAACATGTACAAGTGAACATGACTACATAATTAAAACACATTTTACTTTTGACATCTGGTTAAATCAATCATTGCAGCAAAAAGCAGCACTCTATACTTACAGCTGGAAAGAGACAGACAGTGATCTCTGAGAAACACAAAGAGGGGATTGACTTTACCCCGTAAGTACGCCGTAGGCATCACACTTTGTCAGCACAGATCTGAAAACACACTGACATGAGGATCTCTTTGATTGTCTGCTGTTGTGGTTTTATATTAAGTTTGTGCCTTCACTTCTGAAAGGCTTTAATTTGAAGTGTCTCTGTAAAATAATAATAATAAGGGAAATGTTCTATCTCATATCACACTTTTTATATGAGAGCACTGACAGATACAGGGAGGTGAATGTTGCCTCACAAGCAACTGCACTGATTGATTTGAATTCCTAACTTGAAAAAGGTGAACCTCCATCACCTGGAAGCCTTGCGTTGTTTAGTTGCAAGTGTTTGAGTCATAAAAAAGGTTAGCCGATGACTTGAGCCCACATAATGAAAAACAAGGTAATAAACAGATGCTGAAGAGGATCCATCCCTTCATTTTGTAACGCCTATGTTCTGTTACAGAGTCACTGGAAACTTAAGCTTTCTGATTTGATTCATGAACTTTGAAGGTGCTTTCCAGAGATTTAATATTTACATGTAACTACTTCTGAAATCCTCGTGTCTGCGTGGGTTTCTTCCGGGTGCTCCAGTTTCCTCCCACAGTCCAAAGACATGCAGGTTAGGTGAATTGGCGATCCTAAAATTGTCCCTGGTGTGTGTACTTGGTGTGTGTGTGTCCGTGTCCTGTGGTGGGCTGGCACCCTGCCTGGGATTTGTTCCTGCCTTGCACCCTGTGTTGGCTGGGATTGGCTCCAGCAGACCCCCGTGACCCTGTGTTAGGATATGGCGAGTTGGATGATGACTGACTGACTAGTTCTGAAATTCTTTTCAATCTTGGGATTGAATCGAGTCCAGGGTAATACTTACAGTGCATCCGGAAAGTATTCACAGCGCATCACTTTTTTCACATTTTGTTATGTTACAGCCTTATTCCAAAATGGATTAAATTCATTTTTTTCCTCAGAATTCTACACACAACACCCCATAATGACAACGTGAAAAAAGTTTACTTGAGGTTTTTGAAAATTTATTAAAAATAAAAAAACTGAGAAAGCACATGTACATAAGCTCAAAATTGAGCTCAGGTGCATCCTGTTTCCCCTGATCATCCTTGAGATGTTTCTGCAGCTTAATTGGAGTCCACCTGTGGTAAAGTCAGTTGATTGGACATGATTTGGAAAGGCACACACCTGTCTATAGAAGGTCCCACAGTTGACAGTTCATGTCAGAGCACAAACCAAGCATGAAGTCAAAGGAATTGTCTGTAGACAGACCTCCAAGACAAAAATTTCTGCTGCTTTGAAGGTCCCAATGAGCACAGTGGGCTCCATCATCCATAAGAGGAAGAAGTTCGAAACCACCAGGACTCTTCCTAGAGCTGGCCGGCCATCTAAACTGAGCGATCGGGGGAGAAGGGCCTTAGTCAGGGAGGTGACCAAGAACCCGATGATCACTCTATCAGAGCTCCAGAGGTCCTCTGTGGAGAGAGGAGAACCTTCCAGAAGGACAACCATCTCTGCAGCAATCCACCAATTAGACCTGTATGGTAGAGTGGCCAGACGGAAGCCACTCCGTAGTAAAAGGCACATGGCAGCCCACCTGGAGTTTGCCAAAACGCACCTGAAAGACTCTTAGACCATGAGAATGCCAGGCGTCACATTTGGAGGAAACCAGGCACCGCTCAACACCAGGCCAATACCATCCCTACAGTGAAGCATGGTGGTGGCAGCATCATGCTGTGGGGATGTTTTTCAGTGGCAGGAACTGGGAGACTAGTCAGGATAAAGGAAAAGATGACTGCAGCAATGTACAGAGACATCCTGGATGAAAACCTGCTCCAGAGCGCTCTTGACCTCCGACTGGGGCGATGGTTCATCTTTCAGCAGGACAACGGCCCTAAGCACACAGCCAAGATATCAAAGGAGTGGCTTCAGGACAACTCTGTGAATGTCCTTGAGTGGCCCAGCCAGAGCCCAGACTTGAATCCGATTAAACATCTCTGGAGAGATCTTAAAATGGTGTGCACCGACGCTTCCCATCCATCCTGATGGAGCTTGAGAGGTGCTGCAAAGAGGAATGGGCGAAACTGGCCAAGGATAGGTGTGCCAAACTTGTGGCATCATATTCAAAAAGACTTGAGGCTGGAATTACTGCCAAAAGTGCATCGACAAAGAATTGAGCAAAGGCTGTGAATACTTATGTACATGTGATTTCTCAGTTTTTAAATTTTTAATAAATTTGCAAAAACCTCAAGTAAACTTTTTTCACGTTGTCATTATGGGGTGTTGTGTGTGGAATTCTGAGGATTAAAAATGAATTGAATCCATTTTGGAATAAGGCTGTGACATAACAAAATGTGGAAAAAGTGATGCACTGTGAATACTTTCCAGATGCACTGTAAAGTCTAAACACAAATTAAAAAAAAAAATGCTTAAAAACAAATAAAACATAAAGATTGCATAAGACACATAAGGTTGTTGATCACTGTTCAAGTTATTATACTTTATAACAAGTCAAGTCAAGTTGGGGGGCATGCACTGGTACAGCTTGTTGCCGCACCCACCTCACGGCGAAACAACTCGGGATCCCGGTTTGCAACTCCCCGGGCAGACATGCGGTCAAGTCCCACCCTCTGGAAATGACCCTTTATCTGCCGCAGCCAGGTGTTATGTGGGCGACCCTTTGGCCTGATCCAGCCACTTGGGTCCTCAACAGTGAGGATCTTACAAGCCAGATCACCCTCTGGGAAACATGCCACATGCCCGTAGTGCTGCAACTGACGTTCCCTCACAGTGCAGGTAAGGTGCCTCATTTGGGACTCCATGAGCAACACAAAGTCAAACCAACGGTACCCAAGGATTTTCTAAGGAGACACAATACCAAAGGAGTCCAGTCTTCATCTCAGGTCACTGGATAGCGTCCATAATAATAATAATTCTTTGCATTTATATAGCGCTTTTCTCACTACTCAAAGCACTCAGCAATTGCAGGTTAGGGGCCTTGCTCAAGGGCCCAACAGAGTAGAGTCCCTTTTGGCATTTACGGGATTCAAACCGGCAACCTTCCGATTGCCAGTGTAGATCCTTAGCCTCAGAGCCACCACTCCACCCTCCATGTGTTGCAACCATATAGCAATTATATAACATGAGAATTAAATGAAGAGTGACTGAAATAAATGTGTTGTTATTCTGCAGTACATTATTTCCACCACCTGTAACAGAAAGAATTTAAAATAATGAAGCATTTATTTGCTGGCATTTCTTTTCCACTTGCGCTAGGAATTTGAATGAAGCAGATGGCTGGATTCTGTGAAAAAACTTTATTTTGACATCTCCAGAAACAAATGTGTTAATTAATGTCTGTGTCCTCCTCCTCGTTATTTATTTATTTTTGGGTGATATAACCTCTGTACTGTTTCAGGTGGCTCAATAGTTTCTAGATAGCCATTTTGGTGTGGTTTTTAGTTGCTCTGCCTGTTGCTGCTAACATGGGGTTAAGATAGCATGACGTAACAAGTCGTCACACCCTACTTATAAAAGATGATGGCAGCCAACCTAAGAGCTCTGGATTTCAGAAATAAACTTCAAATATTTACAATAGTCAAAGCAAAGAGAAACAAGTTAGCATGAGGATCCTTTGCAGTGAATTGTGAACAAGCAACACAAAATGATCAGAAGGGGTGAGGAAAGACCCCAAAATGTATGAAAACCTGGCCAATGTTGTGAGCAGCTAGCTTTATTCATTTTCTTGTCGGATTATGAATCACACAAAAGAATTCAAGAATACAACTTTAGATTTTGATTTCAGAGTAATTCTAAGATAGTTTCATATTTTAACATTAGTCCCCAATGCTATCTTTGCTTTGGGATTTTTGTGCTGATTAGGTTAGATTAGATGAACTTTATTAATCTCAAGAGGAAATTTAGATGCATACAGCAGTAGAAACGTAAAAAAAACAAGGATACAAACTCACGTCATTAAATGAATCAGTCAATCAGTAGACAGAAATATGCAGAAATTGCAAAATGAACTTCAAGAACATCAGCCTTTAATCTGGGGCATTGGGAGAAAGCAATGATTTGCCTGATAGCAGCGGGTAGTATAGACCCTCTGAGGTGCATCTTAGCGCACCATGGTGGAATGAGCCTGTGGCTAAAAGTGCTCAATTAGAGCGCCTCTTCGAGGGGATATAGGGGATTTTTCATGATGGCATCTAATTTTGCCACCATCCTCTTTTCCACAACAGATTCCAGTATGTCCAGGGGTCACCCTGTGATGAAGCGGGATTTCATGATGAATTTGTTCAGGCATTTTGCTTCTTTTGAGTTCAGATTACTTCTCAGAGAAACTGCAGCGTAGAACACCACATTGGCATCTATGCACTGACAGAACATTTCCAGTAGGAAATGCACACATAAAAGGACCAGAGTCTCTTTAAGAAGTCCAGTCTGCTCTGGCCCTTCTTGTACAGCACCACGGTGTTGTCAGACCAGTCCAGTTTGTTGTTCATGTGAACTCCCTGGTACTTCCACATCCAACACCTGATTGATGGGTGACTGGTCTCGGAGACTCTTTGGCATGCCGGAAGTCTACCACCAGCTCTTTTGTTTTGCTGATGTTGAGTTGTAAGTTGTTGTCCCTGCCACCACAAGACAAAGTCCTCCCCAACCTTCCTGTACTCTGATTCATCCCCATTATTAATGCAGCTTAGGATGGAGGAGTCATCTGAAAATCCCTGTAGACAGCAAGCACTGCTATTGTACTGGAAGTCTGTTGTGTGAAAGGTAAAAAGAAAGAGAGACAGAACTGTTCCCTTAGTTGCTCCAGTATTACACAGCACCATTTCTGACACACAGTCCCTCAGCCACTCAAACTGCTGTCTGTTGGTCAGGTAATCCAGGAGTCAGGAGATTATGTGAGCATCACTATTGAACGCCTTCAGCTTTTTCCCCAGTCGATATGGAAGGACAGTGTTAGAAGCACTGCAAAAATCAAAGAACATGATCCTGACTGTGGTGCCAACTTTTTCCAGGTGGGAGTAGTTTCCATAGAGCATGTGGTGGGAGCATCCTCCACTCCTACTGTATATGATAGGCAAACTGCAGATGATCCAGATGTTTGGAAAACAGAGGTCAGAGCTGTTTCAGATCAAGCCCTCAAAGGTCTTCATGATGTACGAAATAAGAGAAACTGGTCTGAAGTTATTGGGCTCACTGGAATGCCCTTTCTTTGTTACTGGGACTACACAGGATGTTTCCCACAGTTGGGGACTGCAAACTCAGGAAAAGGGAGAACATATGCTGAAGGACAATACAGAGGTGACTGGCACATGTTTTCAGCACCCTGGGGCTGATTCCATCTGGCCGTGCTTGCCGTAGTAATTTTCCCAGATTTTTTTGGGACACCTGCTGCTTCTGACATCATCTGAGAGTCCACTTAAAGATTGTTCCAGAAGGTTCCAGGGTGTCTTAAGTTTTGTGTTTTCTGGAAGATTCTTTCCTTTGTGACTTCCTGTTTTATGAACTTTTTCTCTTGTTCCCAACTTTTGATTTTTTTTTTGATTAACAATCTACACTTAATGAAAGATAGGCTTGATTTTTGGTTCTGACATGGTTTTCTCTCTCATTACATATCATTTTCATAAAAATCTTTGCGGAGTTTGCATGTTCTCCCCGTGTCTGCGTGGGTTTCCTCCGGGCGCTCCGGTTTCCTCCCACAATCCAAAGACATGCCGGTTAGGTGGATTGGCGATTCTAAATTGGCCCTAGTGTGTGCTTGGTGTGTGGGTGTGTTTGTGTGTGTCCTGCGGTGGGTTGGCACCCTGCCCAGGATTGGTTCCTGCCTTGTGCCCTGTGTTGGCTGGGATTGGCTCCAGCAGACCCCCGTGACCCTGTATTCGGATTCAGCGGGTTAGAAAATGGATGGATGGATGGATGGATGGATCTTTGCTGGACCTCTCTAAATCAGTACAACCAGGGCTTCACTATTCAGATTTCAAAACAGGCCTCGCCTCAAGCAGCCTGGCCCTAAACTTAAAAAGTAGGCCTCAAGGCTTGCATAGGCCCAAAATACGGCTTAGGCTTTTAAAAGTACAAAATATTTCAAATTCATGAAAGTACTCTCCAAAGGAGAGGGAAACCAAAAAATAGTGGCTTGAAAAAACAAAACAAAGCAGAACATTTTGTTAAATAGTCAAAAATAAGAAAGGAAAGCAATGAAAAGGCTTGTGTCTACGGCCTAAATCCAGACAGTACTTACAAATGCTCTAGAATCTGCAAACCACAACTGTTTGTTGCCCCTTTGTTCAAAACTCAGCTTTTTAACACTTAAATGTAGTAAATCAAAAGTCCTAGATATACAAAATTGCCAAGGGACAGGAAACCATAAATACCTCTGGCTTAAAGGACAAGTTCATGAAGAGTTTTAGAAATAAAGGATTTATTCCAAAGAAAATCAAAATGAATAAAAGACAAATAAATGGCAAAAATAAGCCAAAAAGAATAGCCTAAAAAGGCAATCCAAGTCAGAAATCCAATAACTATAAACTACTGTTGGATTAATACTAAAATATTGATTTTGGTATCGACACCCGCTTTCGGGCCTCAATACCAGTACCAAAATGGTTCAGAAGCAAATAACAGGTAACTCCAAAACCCCCCATCTTACTTCAGCCTTCCTGGTACACAGCTGGTTGCCTCCCAAGTGCTCGCCACACTACACACTACTTCCCTCTTGATAGCCTTGAGGTCTCAATTGTGTCAAAGCAATAAGAAGTGAGTGAAGGGTGACGTTCCAATCATGTCAAAACAGTACTGGGACCCCCTTGAAGTTCTGATCATGTAGTTTTGTTTTGTGAACTCCACGAAACTCACTTTTTTCCACAACTGCAATGGTGAAAGTTGAAGGAACTGCAGGGGGATTGGATAGAGATGAAAGCTAATGTTTACTTCTGGCACTAAAAATCCCAAAATGCTGGTACCATACCATTTTAAAGTTTAGGTATTTCTGTACTTTTTTACTACTTGTTTACCACACAACCCTACAAAAAGCACAATTCAATAAATCAGAAAAACCTGATCTCTACTCTACAAACGCCAAGGACACACTACTGGGACCATCTCTTTAATATAAAAGCTGAAGGCAGTCTTGAAATATCAACACCATGGTGGCTCTGCCTCTTGGAGCTTCACCCACAAACACAAGGAATAAACTGAAACTTAGATACACGATAAATAATTACAAAGTAATACGCATAACAATATTACAAATTATATAAAATCATAAAGCACATGAAAAATAATAAAACAAAGGTGACAATAAGTAGAAAATAAACAGAAGCTAGGGAACAAACCCTGGCAGTAACATGCCAGCTACCTCACAGCTCCATGCTCAGCCAGTCATTGTCTGTTTGTGTAGTTTGCACATTCTCCGTATATCTGCATGGATTTTTCACCATTTTCTTCTACATCCCAAAGATTCAACTCCAAATGTACAGTGGCGAGGAAAAGTATGTGAACTGTTTGGAATGACCTGAGTTTCTACATTAATTGGTATTACTGCGATCTGATCTTCATCTAAGTCACAAGTATAGAAAAACACCATATACTTAGGCTAATAACACAGAAAAACTTACAATCTTTCATGTCTTTATTGATCACATCCATCAAAACCCCCCAACATGCTGTTGAAAAAGTAAGTGAACCTGTGAATTTAATGACTGGTCGAGCCTTCTATGGCAGAAGTGACCTAAAACAAGCACTTCCTGTAGTTGGGTCTCAGGCCAGCATAACGTTCTGGAGGAATTTTGGACCATTCTTTGTGTAGAAGGACAGCCCCGGACACAGACAGACAGACACCGAATGCCCAAAACACACACATTTATTACAAACAACAAAACCACAATGCCTTAATCAGCCAACTCAGTTCCTTCCTTCTTTCTTTCTTTCTTTCTCCTCGAATCCTTCTGCCGCCTCTACTTCTCTCACCACAAGCTCCGTCTTCCTCCTTCCAACTGAAGTGAGGCAGCCCCTTTTATGCAGTACCCGGATGTGCTCCGTGACAATCTCCCGGCGGCACTTCCTGGTCTGGCAGAAGTGCTGCCCTCCAGGGTTCCGTAATCATCTGGGCACCCCCTGGCGGTGGCCATGGGCCCCAACAAGGATGAGCATCCCAGCTCTGCTCCGGTGGCCCCCATGCAGACCAGGGTGGCTGCCCTCTCGTGGCCCAGGGAGGTATTGTCCCTCTTGTGGACCTTCCAGGCGACCCGGCTGGATGGGGTCCCCAGCGGTCTGCCACATTTGTTACAGAACTGCTTCATCTCTGCTGTATTCTTAAGGTGTCTGGTGCGTTTACCTTTACTTCACTACTAGCACGTAGACTTATCTTACTCAACGGGAAGAATCCTAACCCACTTCTTTTAAGTCAGTGGGTGACTGATGTTATATATTATTTGAAATTGGAAAAAAACAGATTCTCACTTAGAGGATCTGTACAAAACTTTTTTAAAACCTGGCAGGATCTGATCGATAACATTTTAGATGAACCCTTTCCAGCTTTATGCAAATCAATAATTCGTAGATGGTCTTAGATGGTCTGAGATCTCTTTTTCAGCAGATAGTCTTTGTGAATAGCAAACTCAGAATGTTTTGGGTCTTTTTTTTATTGGTCAAAGTATCTCTAAACTAAACCACTAATCTCATTTCATTGGTTGGACTCCAGATTTGCCAACTTCAGTTAACTTTTGCGAAGTCATCAGCCTAGTGGTTCACATTAGTGAACTCAAGTGAATGTTTGAATGATGTCTTCAATATGTACAAGAAAATTACAATTATTTGTTTGTTAGAAGTTAAAACAGATTGCATTTTGTCTGTTTTATTTATTTTTTGGTACCGTAGATGAAGATCAGGCCATATTTTAAGACAAATTTACACATAAATGCAGTTATTTCCAAAGTGTTCACCTCCTTTTTCCAACCTACACTGTACATGTTTGAATGATGTCTTCAATATGTATAAGAACAAGAATATTGTGTGTTTATTAGTTAAAACAGATTGTGTTTGCATTTTTATAACTTACACTCACCAGCCGCTTTATTAGGTACACCTTGCTAGACCCCCTTTTGTCTTCAGAATTGCTTAATTCTTTGTGGCATACTTGAACAAGGTGCTGGAAAAATTATTCCTCAGTGATTTTGGGCCATATTGACATAATAGCATCACACAGTTGTTGCAAATTTGTCATCTGCACATCCATGATGGGAATCTCCCATTCCACCACATCCCAAAGTTGCTCTATTGGATTGAGATCTGGTGACCATGGAGGCTGTTTGAGTACAATGATCTCATTGTTACAGAGGCCAGTTTGAGATGATTTAAGCCTTGTGACATGGCGCATTATCTTGCTGGAAGTAGCTATTAGAAGATGAATCACTGCGGTCATAAAGGAATGGACATGGTCAGGATTGCTCTGGTAGGCTGTGGCTTTTAAACAATGCCCAGTTGTTCTAAGGGGCCCAAAGTGTGCCAAGAAAATATCCCCCACATTATTACACCACCACCACAAGCCTGAACCATTGATACAAAGTAGGATTGATCCAAGCTTTCATGTTCTTGACGCCAAATTCTGATCCTACCATCTGAACGTCACAGTAGAAATCAAGACTTAGACCAGGCAATGTTTTTCCAATTTTCTGTTGTTCAGTTTGGTGAGCCCATGCAAACTGTAGCCTCACTTGCCTGTTCTTAGCTGACAGGAGTGGCACCTTGCTGTAGCCCATCTGCTTCAAGGTTCGACTTGTTGTGTTGTCTGCATACCTCGGTTGCAATAAATGGTTATTTGACTTACTGTTGCCTTTCTATCAGCTTGAACCAGACTGACCATTCTTTTCTGACATCTGGCATCAACAAGGCATTTTCGCCCAGAGAACTGCCACTCACTGGATATTTTCTCTTTTTCAGACCATTCTCTCTAAACCCTAGAGATGGCTGTGCATGAAAATCTCAGTAGATCACCAGCTTCTGAAATACTCAGCCCAGCCTGTCTGGCACCAACAACGATGCCACGTTCAAAGTCACTTCAATCACCTTCCTTCCCCATTCTGATGCTCGGTTTGAACTTCAGCAGGTCATCTTGACAATGTCTACAGGCCTAAATGCAATGCAAATGAGTTGCTGCCATATGATTGGCTGATTAGATATTTGCATTAACAAGCAGTTGGAACAGGTATACCTAATAAAGTGGCCAGTGAGTGTAGATGATGATCAGACCATATTTTAAGACAAATTTACATATAAATGTGTTTATTTCCAAAGGGTTCACGTATGTTTTCTTGCCACTCTACACCTGAGCGATCCCATTTGTGGACCTGTTCATCACTGCTGCCATTATAAGCTTCACTTGTTTGACCGTGAATTGAATTAAGTGATTTAGTAAAATTATTTTCTCTTTCCTTTTAACAGTCTTTAACCATCTTCCTAACATGTGTCTCCCTGTTTAACCATAGCAGTGAGACTAAAGAAGAAAGTGCTTTTATGACCATCTCATACTGTGAGCAACTGGAGAGAAAAGCACTTTTTGCATTTTCTAAGGCATTGATTTTTTAGGGATGAATTCTGTATTATCTGCTCTGACTTTCATCTTATTCTTTTCACTTTAAAATACTATGAGTCATTACTCGGTACATCTCAGTGTAACATTTAATGTCAGGCACTGGAATAAAGTCAAATAATTACACCAATTACTGTAACTGCACCTTCTGTGTTTTACAGGTCACTTCAGAGAAATAGGCTGAAGAAACTGAATGATGATATTTTCATAAAATACCACAATCTTAAGAAGCTGTAAGTATTATATTCCTTATGACAGAATCATTTTGAGATATATAAAATAAAGTCAAATATAAAGTTACAAAGATGGTAGGATTAAATAATGTACAAACATCTGGTTCCATGCCCAGGCCAGGTTCCTTGCCTTGCTGCCTGACCCACATGGATTTGAGTTGAGGAGTAGGTTCAGATAACGTATGGATGGGTTAAATTAAATGCCAGTTTCATTAAGGGTCAAGCAGCATTTATACTAGTGAGTCATCCAAATCAATATATGAAAAATGAAAGTAAAGTACTGTATGTTGTTTATGGGTAATGCGATGGGCTGACCGACCGCATTACTGCCTCACAGATCTGTATTCCTGGATTTGAATCCCACATCAGGATGTTGTTTGTGTGAAGTCTGCATGTTCTCCGAAAGACGTGAAATTGTGTGTGTATGAGTGACCTCCTTGATGGAGTGGTGCCCCATCCAGGGTGCTTCTGTGTTTTTGGGATAGACTACAGACCCCATAACCCCAAACTGAAGTAAGAGACCTTAAGGATATTATGTTTATAATGATGAAAACATTTTCCACTTTTAGTATTAATTATTAACTTGGGGGCTTTGCCAACCCGGGCCTGCTTCTTACGCGCTAGCCTATTTGCGGTTCTGCCGCTGTGTATGGGGATGCAGATATTCAAATTAAACAGATTTTTATTTTTATGGAAATTGTTACATATGCATAAAATAACTAACTATTCTACGTTACAGTGAGTAATTAACCATATTAAAAAAGAGTAAAATGTAATAATTTGAAAGTAAATTATGTTTCATGTTGCGTTAGAGGTATTCGTTGCCTAATATGATTTTGTTCTGTCTGGCTTTGAAATTAACACACAAATACTTTTTAAACTTACACTTTTACTGTAAAACTTTTTCAAATTTTTTTTATTCAATTCTCGTCAATATCACATCGAATTTTGCTTCTGTGTTTGGATTTTCATCGTGACAACGGAACGTATAACTACCTGTGATTGAATTTCGTTTCTTCCTCTCTTTTAAATAAAACGACTTTTTCGAATGTTTGGCTCTGAGATTTGTTAATTGTCTTTGCAAAAGCTATTCTAACGGGAAACTATTAACGTTTTAATACAAATGGCATATCAAGATCTCCTTTGTTGTCTAATCTCTAATGAGATCTACACTGGCAATCGGAAGGTTGCCGGTTTGAATCCCGTAAATGCCAAAAGGGACTCTACTCTGTTGGGCTCTTAAGCAAGGCCCTTAACCTGCAATTGCTGAGCGATTTGAGTAGTGAGAAAAGCGCTATATAAATTCAAAGAATTATTATTATTAATGTTATCCGCAGAAGATGTACTACTTTACCTTCCTTGGATACATCCTTCTTTCTACAGTAATTCGTGCGGTGGATGACCGGTGTTAATGGTTGTAAATATTCTTCGGGATATTGTAAGTTGATGTTTTCATCTTCCACATGATCACCACCGACTGTTTCAGCCTTTTCTATTGATACACATTTAACCAATTTGCCATGTAACCAATCGTCATTTTTGGCGTTAATTCATTTGACTTCATCGTTTCTCAGTGCTAGGATTGCCAGTGTACTCCTTTTTTCAGTTGATAACAGTACTGTGCGCATGGATGAATATGGTTGAGAGGAGGACGTGACTTGAAAAAAATCTCATGACCAAAGTCTCGTCTCACAGGACTTGAAAAAATCTCTTGAAAGAATTCTCATCTCATCCCAGGATTTTCTTATATAATAGAGATATGTTTTTAGCCATCAGATATTTTCAGGGTGTTTTGATTTATTTTAAGGTAATTTATTTTTTATTCCCATTTTTGTTCCTTATTTACACAATAAGGCAGGATGCATCACGTGGCCAAAAATTGCTGCAACAGTTAAAAGCGCCTTCAGAAAGTCTTCAGACCCCCTCAGTTTTTTCACATTTTGTTATGTTGCAGTCTTCTGCTAAAATTATGTAAATACATTTTTTTCACAAACCTGACACTAAGGCCTATTTGCCTTCAACCTAACTAACGCTAATAAGAAGTTCAAAGGTTTTATCCAACCAAGGGATAAAGTACTATTGAACTAGTGCCAAGTATATGTTATTTCCAGTGATGTAATTAATACAACGGTCACGGTCACATGATGCATCTTGCCTTAACAAAACAGTAACTAATCATACAGTTCTTAAATAAATTAAAACAACCTGAAAACCTCCAAAACTGCATCTACACAATAAAAAAATCTATGTGTAAAATGTCTTAATCATCACCATGTGATATGCAACTGACAGACATGAGTTGACTGATGACAAGACTGCACTCCTCGTAAATGCTGCTTAAACTGAAAACCAACCAACCATTTTCTAACCCGCTGAATCCGAACACAGGGGTCTGCTGGAGCCAATCCCAGCCAACACAGGGCACAAGGCAGGAAACAATCCTGGGCAGGGTGCCAACCCACCGCAGGACACACACCAAGCACACACTAGGGCCAATTTAGAATCGCCAATCCACCTAACCTGCATGTCTTTGGATTGTGGGAGGAAACCGGAGCGCCGGAGGAAACCCACACAGACACGGGAGAACATGCAAACTCCACGCAGGGAGGACCCGGAAGCGAACCCGGTTCCCCTAACTGCTGAGGCAGCAGCGCTACCACTGCGCCACCGTGCCGCCCTAAACTGAAAAGCATAAATTGAAATTCTGTGTAATGCAGGTCTACATTTTTTGCCTATTTACGGATTATTCTGACACAACAGTAATACACTTTTTAACCTAATGTAAGAAACACACAAATATATTTCTAAAAGTTTCAGACATTGTTTAACTTAGTTGTGCAGTATTTATCATACAATTCTATACTTTAAAAACTCAATTTCTTTTAGCTATGTACCTTTCATATGTATGTATCCATTATTTTTCTGTCTTTTGTATTTTTGTATTGGTATTTTGTATTTATGCATCTATTGTATTTGTTGTGGTTGGGCAGTGGAAGGACAGACTGGAATCAGTCAGAAGTTTGGGATGCCAACTGGGTGTCCCTTTTATTTGTCACTAGACGAAATGAACAAAATGAAAGAAAAAAGAAAAAAACGCACAAATGCGCTGCTCCCCGGTCCAAGGTTTCTGCTTCTCTGAATTTTAATTTCGTGCTTCGCCATGCGTCTTACTTGGGTTTTCCAGCAAAAGATGCCTCTCTTTAGGCTGCATGTCTTTTATGGTGAAACGCCCAGAAGGGACAGGGCTAAGTGCCTTTACTTGGTGGTCTCTTGAAGCTGTGAGGGAAGAAGAGATACAGGACAAAGTCAGCAGAAGTCCACCCTCTCGTCTCGGTAGATGATTACATACCTTTCCCCAGCCCTCGGAGGAGTCCTACAGCACCCATGCATGACATCTATCTATCTATCTATCTATTATTATTATATAGTACCTTATCTATCTATCTATCTATCTATCTATCTATCTATCTATCTATCTATCTATCTATCTATTATTATATAGTACCTTATCTATCTATCTATCTATCTATCTATCTATCTATCTATCTATCTATCTATCTATTTAACTATCTTTTATATACTATTTTTTTCTTTGTTATTCTTATCTAAATGTATTTCTTTTTATTTGCCTGTTACTACTTCTTTGTCATGTTGTAAAGCATTTTCCGCTACATCCTTTGTATGAAAATGTGTTAGAGAAACAAATGTTGTTGTAAAGTGATGCATTGGCTTAGTGTGGATGCTTCTCAGGTTCAAATCCCAAACTCGGTCCTATCTGTGTGTAGTTTGCACATTCTTCCTGTGTCAGTATGGCCTTTCTCCCATCGGTTAGGTCAGATTGCTTAGTGGATCTAAACTGATCTAGCATGAGACAGTGAGTACGTGTGCCCCGTGACAGACTGGCATCTCAATCAGCTTAACATTTGTGCACATCATCATTTGTATTACCATTTGGGCACATCAATCCTCAGGTGCCATCATAGTAGACCACCATTGCTAAGGTTTTAATGTAGCACAGGATGGGTCTTTTCATTTTAAGAAATGTGTGTATTGAAGCATAGCCTTTAATAATCTTAGTTTTGCTTAAACTTACAGTTCAATGTAGTTTTCATCTCTTATTGATAAATCTAATTACTGACTCTCCATAATTGTGATTGCTTTTTTACAGATACCTGCAGTATAACAGGATTCTGGAGATATCTGTGTTTGCCTTTCGAGGACTGTATAATTTAACACGGCTGTAAGTGCTGCTGCATTTCTCATAACAATTATTGCTCCTGTTGGATGAATCGCTTGTTAGTCTTATTACCTCAAAGCTTCTGAGTCCTGGGCTTAAATCCCAGATGGGTCACTGTCTTTGTGGAGATGGCAAAGTTATTAGCCCCTTTGGGTAATTCAGTGGTTAGCACAGTTGCTTCATAGCTCCAGGAACCTAAATTTAGATAGATAGATAGATAGATAGATAGATAGATAGATAGATAGATAGATAGATAGATAGATAGATAGATAGATAGATAGATAGATAGATAGATAGATAGATAGATAGATAGATAGATAGATAGATAGATAGATAGATAGATACACACTATAGTCTGAACACACACCAGAATGACTAAAAAGGAAGAAAAATTCTAATTTCCTTTTTAAATTCTCCGGCAAAGAGTGGAATTTGAATGTTTAATCATGTTTACTCTTCATCAATGTGTTATATTTTGTCAAAAAAGAAGCAAACTGAGAATAGTGGAAGTGACCAATTAGAACAATTAGAACAATCTAGACGAGAACAGGCCATTCAGCCCAACAAAGCTCGCCAGTCCTATCCACTTGAAAACATCAAGTCGAGTTTTGAAAGTCCCTAACGTCTTACTGTCTACCACACTACTTGGTAACTTATTCCAAGTGTCTATCGTTCTTTGTGTAAAGAAAAACTTCCTAATGTTTGTGCGAAATTTACCCTTAACAAGTTTCCAACTGTGTCCCCGTGTTCTTGATGAGCTCATTTTAAAATACAAGTCTCGATCCACTGTACTAATTCCCTTCATAATTTTAAACACTTCAATCATGTCACCTCTTAATCTTCTTTTGCTTAAACTGTAAAGGCCCAGCTCTTTAATCTTTCCTCATAATTCAACCCCTGTAGACCTGGAATCAGCCTAGTCGCTCTTCTCTGGACCTTTTCTAGTGCTGCTATGTCCTTTTGTAGCCTGGAGACCAAAACTGCACACAGTACTCAAGATGAGGCCTCACCAGTGCATTATAAAGGTTGAGCAGAACCTCCTTGGACTTGTACTCCACAGATCGTGCTATATAACCTAACATTCTGTTAGCCTTCTTAATGGCTTCTGAACACTGTTTGAAGTTGATAGCTTGGAGTCCACTATGACTCCTAAATCCTTCTCATAAGGTGTACTCTCGATTTTTCGACCGCCCATTGTGTATTCAAACCTAATATTTTTACTTCCTATGTGTAATACTTTACATTTACTGACATTAAATTTCATCTGCCACAGATCTGCCCAAGCCTGTATGCTATCCAAGTCCTTCTGTAATGATATAACGGATTCCAAATTATCTGCTAATCCACCTATCTTGGTATCATCTGCAAACTTAACCAGGAGAGGAAACTTTAAGAAAACCAGCAACAAAGATCTTATTATGTTTGTCAAAACCTATTCAAAAACCAAAAAATCAGCCGAAACAAAAACAAGTGGTCTATAACGTTATTAAGGCACACAAACACAACAACTCAAAGCTTTCATTTGAATTATCCACAAACTCAGATGAGTAAAGATAGTCAACAATGACCTTTTAATGTATGGCATCAATGGTGTCAGATGCTGTAATCTCCAGGCGCACGACCCCTGCAGACGGGAGTGTCATCTAATAACAGGAAGCTCAGAATGGTAGTATGCAAGAAAACCAAAATGAAGTCAGGAAGCCACATTCTACCAATAATTAATGCCACAAATTGAAATTTTCAACCCCAAAAACATATACACGCATAACAAACAGCAAAAATCATGTGGAAAAATTATAGCATAAAAAATCAATCAGTCCACAGCATTCTGTAATTCATATTAAAATTATTCATCAGATGCATTTGTTATGCCAAAAGGCTAAAAAGAGAAATAATTTAAAAATAATGGACCAGGAGATGAGTCATAGTCAACAAGCCAGAAACAGGTCAGTTACCAAAAGGATGTTAATTCTGCTATAAAAGCCAAAGCAAAACTGGAAAAGTTAAAAGTTTACAAACCAGAATTAAAAAAATGCTCAAACAGCTCTTTGTTTTATTGTTAACCATGGATTGCATGCATTACTCCAAATGTTTGGGATCGCCATCTGTTGGAATTCAAAACGCAATGCCTTTGTTTCTGTTATATGCCATTTGGTATGGGATTTGTAAAAGCAGTGTTAATGTGTTTGTGACGAGCCATCCGTTGGAATGACAAATGCCATCAACGCTTTTTACTACAGATATTTGTGATGCGGAATCTGATCAATATAGTGACAACATGGACACATAGACACACAGACACTTATCCTTTTATAAGGTCAATACTAACATCTGTCCATCTGTCATGCTGTTACTCACAAAACTAATTGTTATGTTTTAACCAGGGTTGCCCCAGTTGGTTTTCAAATGCCATTTTTATGTTCTTTTTGTTCATTTCGATTCTTTTGTTTATGTTAAGATTGTTGGTCATTTTGTTTCTATGTATCTTTGTATTTAATGTTATGTTCCATGTGTCTATCTGGCCAATCAGATTTTGCTTTGGAATTTCAGCTGGGGCAACCTGCACACAGAAACTGATAAATGGATAGGCTTAAACATAATTAAAATTAAAGTATATAAACAGCTTTACTAATAAAGATATTGTACTAGGACTGAACAATTGTAGTGCAGCAAGGTGTCCAGGGTTCACATCACAGGTTCTCACTTTGTGGAGTTTGCATGTTCTGTTTGTGTCTGTGTTGGTTTCCTCTGGGTGTCCTCTGGGTGTTCCAGTTGCTTCTCACAATCCAAAGACATTCTGGTTTGGTGGATTGGTGACACTGAAGTGACCCAAGTCTGTGTGTCAGTGTATTCACTGTGTGATGGACTTTTCTGTGTCCATGGATTGTTTGTGACATTTACTTGCTGGGATAGGCTTCAGCTACCCTGTGACCCTGCTCAAGATAAAGTGGATTTAGAAAATGGATGGATGAGTGGACAATCTACACTATATATATATATATATATATATATATATATATATATATATATATATATATATATATATATATATATATATGCTAGATGTTATCTGTTTTTTGCTTCCACTACAATATGTGAGTGTATCCTCACCTGGAAAAAATAAATCTGCTGTGTCCAGTAGGGAGTGTCAGCTCCAGGCATTGACCAGGTTCTTCTTTGGGAATCACACAATGGAAAGGTTGTTCTGCAAACAGGGCTGCCTGAAAGCCACAGTGGCAACAAAATAACCACAAGATCAACGCAAACCAGTCACAACACAACTAATAGTTTTTCAGCACATAAATCCACAGTCAGGCTTTGTTGGGCGATCTAGCATAAAAATGGTTAGACGTGAATGCAGAAGTCAGCAGTGATGACAGAATGTCATTACATGAATTAACAGACTACATAAAAGCCTTTATTTTTTAGTAGCACATCACAATATCATGTGGAAACCAAGCCCAGACAGGCTTATGATGACTTGTTAGCTTTCATAGGATATACCCACACTACTAAAAAGACTTTCAGAGAGAATTCTGTAGCAAAGTCTCTTGTATCTACAGTCTCAGATGGGGCAATGTCATCACCAACAACCTTTTAATCTGTAACGTTAATGGAGTCAAAAATCACAACATCAGAGAACATGTCTTGGCAGCAGCTGCATACTAACAAAGGGACTTCAACAATGGAGCGTCACAAAGTCATTTCCATAATTTCAAATTAGCACTGAATCTCAAAACTCACATTTGAAAACTCCATCAAGACACCAAACCTCCATAAAAAAGAATGACTAACAGTCATACAAAAAATGTACTAATGAGTACACTAGAAACACCATTGCAAAGTCCTTTAAAATTTTCAAAAAGCTAATTAAAAAGGCAGTAATGGGATACACTGAGGACTTTCAGACAGCGAATCATTCAGCAGATGTGTATCAGGAAATGCTACTGGGGCTCCTTTATACCAAAAGCAACACGTCTGCATAGCACCTCACTGTTACTGGGACAGCCAAGTCAAAACTTTTCTTTCTTTTTAATTTTCTTGCTTTATACTCATTCTGATGTGTGTTCAGACCAAAGTGTATGTTTATTTATTTATTTAAAGAGTTTCCATAAAAAGCCTAATTTCCTCTTCTATCTATCTATCTATCTATCTATCTATCTATCTATCTATCTATCTATCTATCTATCTATCTATCTTATAGTACATTATCTATCTATCTATCTATCTATCTATCTATCTATCTATCTATCTTATAGTACATTATCTATCTATCTATCTATCTATCTATCTATCTTATAGTACATTATCTATCTATCTATCTATCTATCTATCTATCTATCTATCTATCTATCTATCTATCTATCTATCTATCTTATAGTACATTATCTATCTATCTATCTATCTATCTATTGTCACACACATGCGATTAGGAGGCAGTCAGAAAGCCCAAAGGTGAGTGAAATATCGCGAGATGAAGGATTGTCACGTGGCACTTACCTGAACCTTTTCTCCCAACAGGAAAACCGAAGAAAAATATTAGCCGCTACTTCCGGGTTTCAAAATGGCCGCCTTGACATTACTTCCAGCGACTCCATTCTTCATCACTTCCGCCTGTCATCATGGACATCACTTCCGGTTCCTCCACAATGACGTTGTCATTTCCTGCCAACCAGTTCCTGTTCCCATAATTCATCCTCTATATAAACACCATCTTGTCACAACCAATTTGTCATCTGTTACTGTTTTTCAGTGCTTTTGATCCATTTATGCGTCTTTTTGTCCGCAGGACAATATACAGGGATGGTCCCCAAAACTTTATCTTTGTGGATTCTCTTTTTTTGTTTGAGTATTTTCCACACTATCTATCTATCTATCTATCTATCTATCTATCTATCTATCTATCTATCTATCTATCTATCTATCTATCTATCTATCTATCTGTCTATCTGAAACAGTCAAGTGATGGACTAATATACCATATAGCACCCTTGTTGTCCTAAATCCAAATTCCTTTGACAAAACAGAATGTGAAAAATTGATTAATTTTGCTTTAAATTGTCTAAGCAAAGTTTTGTAGCTTTTGTATTTATTCTGTTTCAGGTATTTAAGCCACAACAAGATAACGTCTCTGAGACCTGGGGTCTTTCAGGACCTGCACAAGCTGGAGTGGCTGTACGTATTTCTTTAAGATTTTGAAAGAAGGATTGATTAGTTGCAAGCGTTTGCTCATTATGAGTTTGTGACAAAACATCTCAATTAGGACATCTTTCATTATTTTTACATTATTTACCATCCTCCCATCCATCAATCCATTTTCTTAACCCATTCTTCCAGAACAAGGTCACAGAGTAGCTGGAGCCTTCCTCAGCTATCATCAGGTGCAAGGCAGGAATAACACTAGGATAGGGAACCAGCCCATCACAGCATGAACACACACACATATCATTGTCGATTTAGCAATGTCAGTACGCCTAACCAGCAAAACAACTGACTTAATAATCAATGAAGTAAGTCCACTTTAAGAAGACTGACAACACAGTAACAATGAGTTCTGCTTATAGAGTGGCTGGTGTAGTTCGATTAAGGCAGCTGCTGCATGGATGCAGCATTCAGGCTTCAATACTTGCCTGGAGCGTTGTGTCTGGAGTTTGTCCCTTCTCTCTGTGTCATTGTGACTTTTCCTCCAGGTGCTCTTGTTTTCTTTCCCACATTCACAATGATGTTGTGGGTTGGGTTTTGTGCCAATTCCATATTAGTTCCAATGTGGGTATTCATGTGTGCCCTCCAGCCAGATGTTTTTCCCTCTTCCTACCCAGTTCTGCTGGGATAGGCTACAAGTCTCGTAAACCTTGAATTGTATTAGGAGAGTTTGACAGCATACTGTATTAGTGAATTTACACAGCACCTTTCCTATGTGTGGAGTGGTGGCTCTGAGGTAGGGATTTACACTGGCAATCAGAAGGATGCCGGTTCAAATCCTGTAAACGCCAGAAGTGACTCTACTCTGTTGGGCCCTTGAGCAAGGCCCTTAACCTGCCTTTTACTCCATCCTGGTTATGACGTTAATCTGCATCCAGCCCTGTAAGCAGGGAAAAACCTGGTGGGTTGGTGGCAGAATTGGCACTCCAGCCACCATAGAAATCCTCACACTGTTTTATTCCATCTGAACTAGTGTGGTGCTGAGGTGTCACCTGTCGTATGGCTGCGCTTGGGTCCTAATCTGGGATCCTGAGTTGATTTGTCATGGGTGGGTACGGCAATGCGCTGTATCAGCGCGTCCTCCTAACCTCTCCCTCTCTTTCCTATCTACATGATTCTAATAAAACAGTAAAATTAGATCAATAGAATCAGCGGTTCAAAATCTATAACACATTTTAATACTACTGTAAATGCTCCATCCTTATGATGTCGGGATCAATTCAGCTCCTGCGACCCTCAAATGTGTTAGAGAGGTTCAGTACCGAATGAATGGATGCATTTTATTCCTAGAGTCCTTTTCCATGTTCACCTCTGGGCTGGCACACCTTCAACATGGACATCAGAATGTTTTCCGAAAATGTTTGACAGCGACATTTTTTTAAATTTGTATTTTCATATACAGGCAGTAGCTCAAATGTGCTTTACAAGAAGACAACAAAACAATTGCATAAAAAAGAAAAAGAAACTGGAGTGGTGACCCTGAGGCTAAGGATCTGCACTGATATATGGAAGGGTGCCAGTTCAAATCCTGTTACTGCCAGAGGGGATGCTACTCCGTTGAGCCCTTGAGCAAGGGGCCCTTAACCTGAAAACTGCTTTGGGGCACGATATAATGGCTGACCCTACACTCTGACCCCCAAAGGTCTTGTGAAAAGGCAATTTTCCCCTGGCGATTAATGAAGTGTATTTAAAAAAGTAATAATAATAACATACAAAAAAAATCAATACACACATAAAATGGATATATAATTAGTAGAAAAATAGAGCCCTCGTATATGGTTTCATTTTTTAATGTCCAGTAAGTCTATTGATAAGGTCAGATGGCCAGGGAGGACAGAAAAACATTTTTAAAACTCCGGAGCTGAGAAGCTGGAAAATAAAAACAAACTCTGTGACAAGATAAAGCAGCCATTAAATGAAAGAAGGTGGGCTTTATGCATGGGCATTCTTGCTGCACACGTGTCCTGGTTTGGGGCTTTGAAAATCAGAGTGCCACATTCACTAGATATCCATAATGGTCTTTTGCTATAATAAAGTTTGCTTTTCTCTACCATTTGACATAACTGAGCAGCTTTGCAAGTCTCTTTTCATGACAAATAGTACAGCTAGACATGCTCAAGCTAGGAAGAAATTATAAAAGGGTTTTATTTATTTCTTTCATTTAGGTTATGTCTGCGGTGGGCTGGCACCCTACCTGGGGTTTGTTTCCTGCCTTGTGCCCTGTGTTGGCTGGGATTGGCTCCAGCAGACCCCTGTGACCCTGTAGTTAGGATATAGCGGGTTGGATAGATTTAGGTTGTGTTATTTGGCACATGCAAATTGTCACTGTGTGTGAATATTGTGTGTGGGTGAGTGAGAGTGGTCCTTTGGATTGACTGGAGCCCTCTTCAGGCCTGTTTTCAGCCTTTTGCCCAATCCTGGTGATCACCTTTGTCCCCCGAAACCCTGAAAAAGACTGAGAGGGCTGTAGAACTGACCTCCTGGACTCACTCCATTCAAGGCTACGTGTCTACACATCCCTCAAACATCACCTCAATGTTACGCCATGTGTGCATACGTTATTTTGGTTTTTTTTTAGGTCTTGATCCTATTGGCTATTTGACTAGTAAGAGATCAAAGTAACAAAAATGTATAGATTCTTTTTAAAGTGTTTGAGCTTCACCATCAATAGATTCTTGGACTTTATCCTTAAAGATTTTAAAAGTTGACTGATAATTTGCAACGATAAAAAAAATAACCCCAATGAACTTTCTTCAGCGATGCCCACTGGTTTGCTTGTATAATTCAGACATTTACTCTTTAATGGCGGCACAGTGGCGCAGTGGTAGCGCTGCTGCCTCGCAGTTAGGAGACCCGGGTTCACTTCCCGGGTCTTCCCTGCGTGGAGTTTGCATGTTCTACCCGTGTCTGCGTGGGTTTCCTCCCACAATCCAAAGACATGCAGGTTAGGTGGATTGGTGTTTCTAAATTGCCCGGGTGTGTTTGTGTGTGTCCTGCGGTGGGTTGGCACCCTGCCCAGGATTGGTTCCTGCCTTGTGCCCTGTGTTGGCTGGGATTGGCTCCAGCAGACCCCCGTGACCCTATTCGGATTCAGCAGGTTAGACAATGGATGGATGGATTACTCTTTAATTGTTTAAGGGAGCTTCTGAAGTTTAAAAACGGTGTACTGTGAAGACCTACAGTATCACTTTTATTTTAATAAGTCACAAGCCTCATCTGCGTTGGGCTGGCGCCCTGCCCAGGGTTTGTTCCTGCCTTGTGCCCTGTGCTGGCTGGGATTGGCTCCAGCAGACCCCCATGACCCTGTGTTAGGATATAGCGAGTTGGAAAATGACTGACTGACTGACAAGCCTCATGGATCCAGGGTCCTGGGTTCAGAGGTCATTGCCTAGTTGAAGTGTGCATGTTGTCCCTGTGTCTGTGTGGGTTTTTCTCCTCTCATTCTAGATATGCACTTTAGGTTAACTGGTGATTCCAAACTGGTCCCGTGTGAGTGGGCTCTGTAATGGACTGAGGCTTTGAAGACTGCTGGTCTCTGCCAGGTGAACTGGACTAAGGGAGTTACTCTTTGAGGGCTGAATATTTTTTCCATAAAATTCAGTTTTCTGAAAAGCACACAAAGCAAAGGTTTCACACCTAAATCAACATAAAACATTTGTTGCGGTGGCTGCTGTTGGCGAATGTTCAGCATCTCTGCAGGAATTCCACAGTGGGCTGGATGCCTGGCTGTCTTCAATCAATCAATCAATCAACATTTATTTATATAGCACATATTCATACAAAAAATGTAGCTCAAAGTGCTTTACAAAATGAATAGAAAAATAGAAGACACAATAAAAAATAAACATAAGTCAACATTAATTAACATAGAATAAGAGTAAGGTCCGATGGCCAGGGTGGACAGAAAAACAAAAAACTCCAAAGGCTGGAGAAAAAATAAAATCTGTAGGGTTCCAGACCAAGAGACCGCCCAGTCCCTCTGGGAAATCTACCTAACATAAATCAAACAGTCCTCTTTGTATTTAGCGTTTTCATGGAAGGACCTGATGATGATGGTCACGTAGACTTCTGGCTTTCAGTCCATCAATGTTGGTGCATCATGATGCTTTGAGTAGGTGGTGGTGGCGCAGGCCACCACAAAGAAACCGGAAAAAGAAACAGAAGAGAGAGTAGGGGTCAGTATGGATTTTGGAGCCACTGTGAATAGTTATTATGAAGAATTGAACATACAGAGTATCAGTATTAAGTTAAAGTGAAGTTATAAAAGGCCATGTTAAAGTAATGTGTTTTCAGCAGTGTTTTAAAGTGCTCTACTGTATCAGCCTGGAGAATTCCTATTGGCAGGCTATTCCAGATTTTAGGTGCATAACAGCAGAAGGCCGCCTCACCACTTCTTTTAAGTTTAGCTTTTGGAATTATAAGGAGACACTCATTTGAAGATCTAAGGTTACGATTTGGAATATAACGCGTCAGGCATTCCGATATATAAGATGGAGCGAGATTATTTAAGGCTTTATAAACCATAAGCAGTATTTTAAAGTCAATCCTGAATGACAAAGGCAACCAGTGTAGTGACATCAAAACTGGAGAAATGTGTTCGGATTTTCTTTTCCCAGTTAGGATTCTAGCAGCTGCATTCTGCACTCGTTGCAATTGATTTATGTCTTTTTTGTGTAGTCCTGAGAGGAGTGCGTTACAGTAATCTAGTCTACTGAAAACAAAAGCGTGAATTAATTTCTCTGCATCTTTCAATGATATAAGAGGTCTAACTTTAGCTATGTTTCTTAAGTGAAAAAATGCTGTCCTAGTGGTCTGATGAATATGCGATTTAAAATTCAGATTACAGTCAACGGTTACCCTAAATTTTTTACTTCCGTCTTAACTTTTAATCCTAGTGCATCAAGTTTATTTCTGATAACCTCATTGAATCCATTATTGTCAATTACTAAAATTTCTGTTTTCTCTTTATTTAGTTTGAGAAAATTACTATTCATCCATTCAGAAATACCAGTAAGACATTGTGTTAGTGAATCGAGAGAGTCGGAGTCATCAGGTGCTATAGATAAGTACAGCTGTGTGTCATCAGCATAGTTGTGGTAACTCACGTTGTAACCTGAGATAATCTGACCTAACGGAAGCATGTAGATTGAGAAGAGCAGCGGACCCAGGATAGAGCCTTGTGGAACACCATATCGGATATCATGTGTCTTTGAGATTTGATTACCACAACTCACAAAGAATTTTCTCCTGCCAGGTAGGATTCAAACCAATTTAAGACACTGCCAGAGAGGCCCACCCATTGACTAAGGTGATTTCTAAGAATATTGTGATCAATGGTGTCAAATGGGCACTCAGATCTAAGAGGATGAGAACAGATAAATGGCCTCTGTCTACGTTTAACCGCAAGTTATTTACTACTTTAACGAGTGCAGTTTCTGTGCTGTGATTTGTTCTGAAGCCTGACTGAAATGTATCAAGAATAGCAGGTTTATTGAGGTGGTCATTTAACTGCAAAATGACTGCCTTCTCTAGAATTTTACTTAAGAAAGGCAGGTTAGAAATGGGTCTAAGTGGGTGGTGGTTGCAGTGTGACGCAATATGGTTTGTATCTCTTGTCATCATAAGTGGTGGTCCTCCGAGGTGAACACTGCTATAGGCACATCAGCTACACGAAAGTGTTCATCACCACGATCAGCTGGGGAGAAATCAGATGATGCTGGAGCCTCACTTTTGCTTTGGTCTATAGCCAGATGTCGGTGCCATTTAAGAGGTTCTTTGCTCTTCACAACTCATGCACGCGTAGGGAATTGTGGTTAAATCAATGAAGCTATGTAACTTTTCCTTCTAGCAAAGAGAGTCAAACTAAAACGTAACTGCGAGTTTTTGTTGCAATTTACAGCTGATTGCCGTTGTTTACCCCTCAATTTTGACAAAAGTCGACATCAGCCCTGAAAGAGTTAAAAAGGTTACATTATACCAGATGACTTACCATTTTTTCCATTTTCCTTTCATTCATTTTCAGAATTATAGAAAACAACAAAATCAGCAAGATTTCATCACTGAGTTTCTCTGGGCTTCGCTCTCTTGTTCTTTTGTAAGTATTGTTTTGCTTGAAAATGAAGTCTGTAGAATTTGCCTTCTTAAGTGGTGGAGGGTTTCTCATCTGTCATGTGATTTCTGAGGTAAATCAAGACAGAATGGGCCAAATCTGCAAAATCAATGCACCATATGAATAAACTGTAACTGTATAACAATCATCGATCTTGACTTTGCTGACAATGCTGTGATCTTCGCAGAATCAATGGAGGCTCTGATTGGAGCTCTCGAGAGGCTAAGAGAGGAGATCTGAGTATCTGGGCTTGTGGGTGTCCTGAATGAAAACCAAGAACCAGGCCTGTAATGAGCTCTTAGGCACGGCTATCAGCAGTGTGTCTGTCTGCAGAGAGAGAGTCAACCTCGTCGAGAGGTTTACTTACCTCGGCAGTGACATTCATGTCTCTGGTGACTCTTCCTGTGAAGTCAGTAGACAGATTGGGAGAGCATGGGGGGTCATGAGGTAACTGGAAAGGGGTGTTTGGTGCTCCTGATATCTCTGCAAAAGGACGAAGGTCCAAGTCTTTACTGTCCTGGTACTTCCCGTCTTGCTATATGATTGTGACCTGAGACTGGACTCCTTCGGTTTTGTGTCTCTCCGGAGAATCCTTGGGTACTGCTGGTTTCACTTTGTGTTGCTCATGGTGTCCTGAATGAGGCACATTACCTGCATTGTGAGGGAGCGTCCATTACGGCACTACGGCCATGTGGCACAATTCCCCAAGGGTGATCCAGTTCATAAGATCCTACTTGTTGGGGATCCGAATGGCTGTTTGTCGTGTGGTGAGTGCAGCAATGCACTGTACCAGTGCATGCTCCCCAGCTTGACTTGACTTTATACCAATAAGGTTAAACAAGGACAATAGGAGCCATTAATAATAATAATAATAATAATACATTTTATTTATATAGCGCCTTTCACATGCTCAAGGCACTTCACAGAGTTTAAGAGAGAATGGCAGGGTATACAGTATATAGCATTGTACTAAACCAAGTAAATAAGTAAAGAAGGGTAAGACAGTAAATTCAGGGAAAAGCCTAACAGACAACACAATTGATGGTCCAGCACACACACATACAGGTTACATGAGCATCTTGACAGAGAGGTAAACTGAGAGAAGGGTAATAAAGTCAACTAGAGCTAAAAGCCTTCCTGAACAGATGAGTTTTAAGTTGTTTTTTAAGAGAATTCATGGAGTCAGCTGATCTGATTAATTTCGGTAGGTCATTCCAGAGTCTGGGCGCTATAGAGCTGAAGGCCCTGCTGTTACCCATGGAGTGAAGATTAGTGTGGGGCACAACAAGATTGCCAGAATCAGAGGACCTTAGTGGGAAGGCAGGCACATAGTGATGGAGAAGATCACTGATGTAGTTTGGCGCGATGTTATTTAAGGCTTTGTAGGTTATTAGTAGGATTTTATATTCGATTTTGTAAGACACGGGGAGCCAGTGAAGTGAATTTCTTGAGCGTATGTACATAGAGGAATTGCAGGAGGCTACAGCAGTTAACCAGGTGACAGCAGGGATGCCCCTTGGACAGATAGGACCCTGCTGTCCTAAATTAACAGCAAACAACCCAGAAGCTACCTTGGGGAACTAATCTTTTAAAGGCTGTTTAGCACTTCAGGAACCAGGGGGGCAGCCATATTTTGTAGTAACCTCGGGGATGGAATTTAAAGAATAAGTTTTGTATTTTTCTAGTTGAAGTTACGTCTTTACAATCATGGTATATTTTACTTTGCCACATGAAATTGCATTCCAAAGTGAAGCATATTTTATACATTTTAAAAAATATCTAGAATGCTCTTGCGTTTTATAACGGAGCTTATGAAAAAGGCCTTAAAACCTACCAAATATGTCCACTTTGAAGTAGCAAAGGTTCCAATTGTAGACAATGTGCCATCTGTGCTTCTGAGGCATGCTGGTAACAACAAAGTTCCAACTAAGTCCATGATGGGATGGCTTCATTTCACACCTTAAGCTTAACACGAACACAAACACATAGGCTCGCTCTACTTAAGCACCGCTTGTGAGGGATGCCTACTTAGTCTGTTCTACTCAGCACTTCTCAGAGGGACTCACTGGTTTAGCATGAGCAACATACAAGTGGCACCAGATATAATGTAGACCTAAAGGCTAATATACCTTGGTCACTGAAAATAACCTAGACATATGTAGGGCAATACCACTTATTAACCAATGATGCATTACTCCCACTATGGTGCCCACTGTTGAGGCGTCCCCCTCAGCCTGCAAACCCTGTGGATAAGAAAGTGGCAGTCTCCCCACACTAGGTGCCTTGTGTTTATTTTATTACTTCAATCACTCAAGATGTACAAGCAAAGTATAAAAATTTTAAAGCAAAGCAGTATTTATTAAAAATAGAATCCAGATTAAATAACCCTAATCTGTAGTTCCAAAATTCAAAATGAAGAGCGGACATAATGCCACTAGTGGAAACACCACACCAGGGGTGTCTTCCATAAAACTTTACTTGGATCTGAGCGTGCAAATATGCATACAGCAAAAAGATAGAGATAGATAGATAGATACTTTATTAATCCCAAGGGGAAATTCACATAATCCAGAAGCAGTATACTGATACAAAAAACAATATTAAATTAAAGAGTAATAAAAATGCAGGTATAACAGACAATAACTTTGAGTAATGTTAACATTTACTCCCCCGGGTGGAATTGAAGAGTCGCATAGTGTCGGGGAGGAACGATCTCCTCAGTCTGTCAGTGGAGCAGGACGGTGACAAAAGTCTGTCACTGAAGCTACTCCTCTGCCTGGAGATGATCCTGTTCAGTGGTCATGATTGACAGGAGTTTCCTTAGTGCCCGTCGATCTGCTACAGATGTTAAACTGTCCAACTTTACTCCTACAATAGAGCCTGCCTTCTTAACAAGTTTGTCCAGGCGTGAGGCGTCCTTCTTCTTTATGCTGCCTCCCCAGCACACAACCGTCTGGTAGAACATATTGCAGATGTTGAAGGACGCCAGCCTTCTAAGGAAGTATAGTCGGCTCTGACCTTTTTTACGCAGAGCATCAGTATTGGCAGCCCAGTCCAATTTGTCATCCAGCTGCACTCCCAGATATTTATAGGTCTGTACCCTCTGCGCACAGAAAAGACACACAAAAAGTGGAAGTAAATAACACACATGCAGATTCTAAATGGATTTATCGCTTCATGGTGCATGGCGAGTCCCCTGTGAATCTTAGCGTGCCTGAAAACAGTGAAACGCAATGGATGCTCCAGTGAGTATTGAGTGGGAGATCCCACGAAGCATCAAACACCTCTAAGCAATGAATTACGGTTGATGAGCTTGCTCTCCAGTGAAGCTTCGTAATAACACATGCATTCAAAATTGCCAAGCACTTGCGCACTAATAGAATATCAATGTTTTTGGTTATCAAAAGCAGCTTCATTCTTGCTGGGTGCCCTTATCGCAATGTGAATTAAATAAATTTCCACAATTATGAAAAAAAAATAAAAATTGCCTTTTTATGTTGGCAAATACATGTTACAGTGTGATTTATGTATGTATACCAATACAATATGAAAACTGGATGTAGTGCCTTGGTTAGTTAATGACTTCCAGTACAGCAGGCATGATGGAGTGAAGCTTGGTCAAGATATTTTCGACTTGCTGTCCAGGTTCCTGAGAAAAGACAACAGGTGACCAATATAAAATGTGGAACAAAAAAAACAGTCTTCAGTGCAAATACACAGCATTGTCCCTCTTAAAGGAAACTAAAATACAGTATGTGCATCATATTCATCATTTTTGAGGTTTAATACAGTATGTTCATCAGGTCAATTACAATAACAAATTGGTGGTATGAATTAATATACACATGAGTTGTCATTTAGCTGGTTTGGCTTGATCATGTGTGTCCCCAAGATATCTCATTATGTATATGCACATATTCCATATTGTCGAGATGTTTACTTATCTTGGTAGTGACATTCGTTCATTCATGTCTCTGGTGACTCTTCCTATGAAGTCAGTAGATGGATTGGGAGAGCATGGGGGGTCATGAGGTCGCTGGAAAGGGGTGTCTGGTGCTCCCGATATCTCTGCAAAAGGATGAAGGTCCAAGTCTTTAGAGTCCTGATGCTTCCTGTCTTGCTATATGGTTCCGAGACATGGACAGTATCCAGTTACCTGAGATGAAGACTGGACTCCTTTGGTACTGTGTCTCTTTGGAGAATCCTTGGGTACCACTGGTTTGACTTTGTGTTTATTGAGCGGTTGCTCATGGAGTCCCGAATGAGGCACATTATCTGTAATGTGATTGTGGGTCAGTTACAGCATTACGGCCATGTGGCACGTTTCCCCGATTGTGATCCAGCTCGCTGGACCAGGCCAAGGGTTCGCCCACATAACACCTGGCATGTGGCTGATAGAGGGTCATTTTCGGAGGGTGGGACTGGACCGCATGTCTGCCTGGGGGGTTGCCAACCGAGATCCCGCGCTGTTTCGTCATGTGGTGGGTGTGGCAATGCACTATACCAGTGCATGCTCCCCAACTTAAATTGACTTGACATATTCCAAAATCCGAAAATACACATTTTCTGAAATACTTCTGGTCACAGGCATTTTGAATGGGGGATACTCAACCTGTAATATCAAGTGAGCTAGATTAAAAAAATAATAGAAATAGCAAATGATGGTGAAGTCTGGATGTCATTGTCTTTTGGCTGCTTCCATTAGGGGTTGCCACAACAGATCATTTATCAGTATTGTTGTCCACATATAGATCTGGCAAAATTTTACACAAGATGCCCTTCTTGACTTACCAATCCCCCTTTATCCGGCACAAAGAAACACACTTGGCTGTGCATGCCCTGTGGCTGCATTGATGGTAAAGTCTGGACGTAAACCTCGATAAGATACAAAGATAAAAAGCATAAAGATAACGGTAATGTCTGTGCCAGAGGAGGAGTTATCTTGAAAGGCTGATGTCCAGGTGAATGGAGTCTCTTTAATGGAATGGAGATTCTCTCTCTGATGTCTCTCTCGTCCCTCTCAGACGGGTTATTCTAAATGCCAGAATGCGCACATGAAGTTCCTTACCACATGATGTTACACACTTGGCATATTGATTTATTTACTGGTTCAATACAATGAATTCCTATGCCTTTGTATTAACATGCCTGTATATTTTCTTTTTAAATGGTCTACAACTGTATTGTTAAAAAAAAAAATAGCTGTTGTTTTTCCTTGTCATTGAATGCAGAGAGCAAACTTCTGCAATTCCTTTCATTTAACACTCTTCTTTGCTGTCTTTTTCAGGGTGTTACTGAACAATTCTATAAGTCATTTGCAAGATCGACCATTCTGCCAGGAGATGCCCAGGCTAAACTGGCTGTACGTTTGTTTTCATTAATTGGGAGTAGAGGTAGAAAAGTAATTAGTTAATGAAAGAAATCTGAGAAAGTTCTTTGACAGTCATAGTCAAATGTAAATTTGCCACAATGTACAACATCCTGCTCTTTGGTAAATGGTTTAGCCCTATCAAGACTGCACAGCAAAATTATGAATGCTAAATCATTTCTTGGTGGCACCACAGAGCCATAAGCCCCAGACACACAAGTCCTGGGTTCACATGAAAGGTTTATTACAACAAATACTTTCAGTAGGCTTCTTGTCAACCCCAAACACAATCACAATGCTCTTCTCTCTCTCTCTCTTTTTCCACTCCTTCCAAGTGTTTTTCCTCTTCCAACTCACCTGGGTGAGACAGAGTGGCTCCTTTTATATACCACCAGGGAGTACTTTCAGTGCCAAGACACTGGTCAGTGCCAGGGTCCCTGATTTAAATTAATTGGAGACTCCAAACTGAACAGGTTGTGTGTCCCGTGATGGATTGAAGTCCCATCCTGGTTTGAGTACTATTCTTGACCCAAGACCCTAAACTGGATGACTAGGTTAAGAAAATGGACGGCATGGATATAATAATATGGTCTGTCCCTCACCTAGAATTGACTCATGTGGGAACGTCGCTAACTGATATATGACCTGGCTGCCCTTGTTCTGGTTGATAAACTTTATTTCGTTGCTGCCATTACGGTGGCTGGCTACCTCAGGGATATGGATCTCTGTTAATATTCAGCTTCTATCTAAGTTGCCTTCTATATGTGAAGATGTGCTGTGTTTATTTTTAACTAGTCACGTTACCTGTCAAAGATACATAATAAATCTCTACATGTACCTTCAGCCTTCATTGTACGAGGTGAGACACAAAAATAACTGGACTGGGCTTGGGGCTTTCTTGGAAAACCGTCAATTGGTTGGCTGGACGTGAATCATAGAACTCAATCCCCTCCTACATGCCCTCTCAAACTGCTGACCGGCTAGGTATATCCTGTGAATAGCCCAGTCAGTATTTGCACAACAATCACTACACGCGTTGCCACTATAATGTCGGGTGAAAAAAGTGAACAGCGAGACAGGACAACGCTCCCGTGCACAATGCTTTTTCCGTAAAGCAGTTTTTGTCTGACAAAAACATTCCTGTCCTCGATCATCTTCCCCATTCGCCCGATTTAGCCTGTTGAATTGCCTCAAGCGAGAAGACTTCCAGCACTGTTTCAATCAATGGAAGATAAGTATGGAGAGGTGTAGAGTTCAGGAGGGGTATATAGAAGGTGACAATGTTTAGAATGCTGCAATTCATCAAATAAATATTTTTTTTTTACCAATCCGGTTATTTTTTTGTCTCACCTGGTATGCCTTTCCTTGGTATCCTCGTGTGTCTGAACCTCTCATTTATAGCACTCTCTCTCTCAATTGCATTGCCTGCTTCTGAGACTCTATTATATGGAGGAATATTTCGGACAAAATGAAATAAATAAATAAATGCGTAAATAAATAAAAGTACTGTGAAATGTAAGCATAAATAAATAAATGTGTCATGAAATGACAGCCTTAATAAATAAATATGTCATGAAATGAGAGCATAAATAAATAAATGTGTCACGAAATATGTTTTTCGTTGCTTATTTATTTATTTCATTTTGTCCGTAATATTCCTGCAAACCGTCATGAAATACGGCTTGAAATAAAACTGTCACTTTCACTCGTCAAAGTTGAGAGGGTGGGCTCTAACACGCCCTCTAGTTACTGATTGGTGAATCGATAGCACAAGAATTAATTAGAAAAATGCTTACTACTGCCGATTAAATGGATTCTGCCGAAGATATTACGTATTTCAGAGAGAGAACTGAAGATTTATCGGAAGAAATTACAATGTTGGCGGCCCTTTTAGACTCCGATATAGATGAAACTGCTTTTGAAATTATCGAAGAACAGGTGGAACGGACTCTACTGCACTCCAGTTCAGGTGATGCAGTACCCTGCTCTGGGCGTCCATCCTTTGACATTCCAGCTGAGTCAATAGAACACCTTCTGTTATGCGGTTTAAAAGTACAACAGATTGCAGATCTGTATGATGTATCAGAGAAGACGATCACAAGACGAATGAGCCAGTTTGATATACGGTAAGCTGCAACGGCTGTATTAGTTTAGGTACTTTGACATGGAATGCCCAAAGCAGCTCCACCTAATATTTTGAACTGAACAACTTTACCACTGATCAGAGCTGTACAGTTGTTTGAAAAAGTAGCTGCGAATATGCAACTGACTTTCTACTCGTAAAACAAGGGTCAAATACTCAGTTCTAAAAGGGCCGCCAACATTGTAATTTCTTCCAATAAATCTTCAATTCTCTCTCTGAAATACGTAACATCTTCGGCAGAATCCATTTAATCGGCAGTAGTAAGCATTTTTCTAATTAATTCTTGTGCTATCGATTCACCAATCAGTAACTAGAGGGCGTGTTAGAGCCCACCCTCTCAACTTTGATGAGTGAAAGTGACAGTTTTATTTCAAGCCGTATTTCATGACGGTTTGCAGGAATGTTACGGACAAAATGAAATAAATAAATAAGCAACGAAAAACATATTTCGTGACACATTTATTTATTTATGCTCTCATTTCATGACATATTTATTTATTAAGGCTGTCATTTCATGACACATTTATTTATTTATGCTCACATTTCACAGTACTTTTATTTATTTACGCATTTATTTATTTATTTATTTTATTTTGTCCGAAATATTCCTCCATACTATTATATTAAGGGGCCTTGTTTACCTCCTGTCCACGTTTTGACTACTGTCAATTGTAGATGAACTCCCATTGCCTGCTGTGAAAACATCATTCATATTCTTGCATATACTTACCGTTTTTGAAGGCGACTCTCAGCATGCCTTCTACACCTTCACACTTCATCTTGTGCCTCAAGCTGTCTTGCCTGCACTTCCTCTGTCGATTGCATCACCAGAGCCAAACTGCCCATTCAGCTTACTCTAAGACAATGAACACACACAAACACACACAGAGTAGCATTTTTTATATAGTAGATTTGCCATAATGAATAGAGAGGCAGCAGGTTACATTTCACCCTTTGAGCATTCAGAAACTGAGTCAGTTGCTGCTATCACTATGGAGTTTTTGTATAATCGTTATGTCTATCAGGCACTCATAGACGTATTCTGTTTAAGAAATGTCTAAAGAGAAGTGGCCAGCTGGAAAGTAAGTGAGTTTGCAAGGTCTGTTAACAGCTGGACAGTAGTTTATGACCATTATTGCCTAGATATGCTCCCTTAGCCCCATCCAAGAATGGGAAAATTGTGATTAAATAAGGCTAGTAATCTGTCATCAGCTGCACCCAAGACTATGGAAGAGGAAGATGCACACAGACAGATTATATCCTCTACAGAAGAGTTGATCTGAAGGAGATTGAAGACTGCAAAGTGGTGGCAGGGGAAAGTGTAGTTAAGCAGCATAGGATGGTGGTCTGTAGGACAATGTTGGAGATCAAGAAGAGGAAGAGAGTGAGGGCAGAGCCAAGGATCAAATGGTGGAAGTTGAAAAAGGAAGACTGCAAGGTTGAGTTTAGGGAAACGGTGAGACAGGCACTGGGTGGTAGTGAAGAGTTACCAGACAGCTGGGAAACTACAGCAGATGTAGTAAGGGTGCTTGACGTGACATCTGGACAGAGGAAAAGGAAACCTGCTGGTGGAATGGGGAAATACAGGAGAGTATACAGAGATAGAGGATGGCAAAGAAGAAGTGGGATAGTCAGAGAGAGATCTAGAAAGTAGATAAGAGTACAAGGAGATAAGACAAAAGGTGAAGAGAGAGGTGGCAAAGACTAAAGAAAAGGCGTATGATGAGTTGTATGAGAGGTTGGACACTAAGGAGGGAGAAAAGGACCTGTACTGACTGGCTAGTCAGAGGGACAGAGCTGGGAAAGATGTGCAGCAGGTTAGGGAGATAAAGGATAAAGATGGAAACATACTCACAAGTGAGGAGAGTGTGTTGAGCAGATGGAAAGAGTACTTTGACAGGCTGATGAATGAAGAGAATGAGATAGAGAGAAGGCTGGATGATGTGGTGATAGTGAATCAGAAAGTGCAACAGATTATCAAGGAGGAAGTAAGGACAGCTATGAAGAGGATGAAAAATGGAGGGGCCCTTGGTCCAGATGACATACCTGTGGAAGCGTGTGGTGGTGTTTAGGAGAGATGGCAGTGGAGTTTTTAACCAGATTGTTTAATGGAATCTTGGAAAGTGAGAGGATGTCTAAGGAGTGGAGAAGAAGTGTACTGGTGCTGATGTTTAGGATTAAGGGGGATGTGCAGAGCTGTAGTAACTACAGGGGGATAAAAATGATGAGACACAGCATGAAGTTATGGGAAACAGTAGTGGAAGCTCGGTTAAGAAGTGAGGTGATGATTAGTGAGCTGCAGGATGGTTTCTTGCCAAGAAAGAGCACCACAGATGCAACGTTTTGCTCTGAAGGTGTTGAAGGAGAAGTATAGAGAAGGCCAGAAGGTGTTGCATTGCATCTTTGCGGACCTGGAGAAAGCATATGACAGGATGCCTTGAGAGGAGTTGTGGTATTGTATGAGGAAGTCGGAGTGGCAGAGAAGTATGTAAGAGTTGTACAGGATATGTACGAGGGAAGTGTGATAGCGGTGAGGTCTGCAATAGGAGTGACAGATGCATTTAACGTGGAGGTGGGATTACATCGGCTCTAAGCCCTTTCTTATTTGCAATGGTGATGGACAGGTAGACAAATGAGATTAGACAGGATTCCCTGTGGACTATGATGTCTGCTGATGACATTGTGATCTGTAGCGAGAGTAAGGAGCAGGTTGAGGAGACCCTGGAGAGATGGAGATATGCTCTAGAGAGGAAAGGAATAAAGGTCAGTAGGAACAAGACAGAATACATGTGTGTGAAAGAGAGGGAGGTCAGAGGAGTGGTGAAGATGGAGGGAGTAGAGTTGGTGAAGGTGGATGAGTTTAAATACTTGGGATCAACAGTACAGAGTAATGGGGATTGTGGAAGAGAGGTGAAGAAGAGCGTGCAGGCAGGGTGGAATGGGTGGAGAAGAGTGTCAGGAGTAATTTGTGACAGACGGGTATCAGCAAGAGTGAAAGGGAAGGTCTACAGGACGGCAGTGAGACCAGCTATGTTATACTGTATGGGCTGGAGACGGTGGTTCTGACCAGAAAGCAGGAGACAGAGCTGGAGGTGGCAGAGTTAAAGATGCTAAGATTTGCATTGGGTGTGACGAGGATGGATAGGCTTAGACATGAGGACATCAGAGGTTTAGCTCCAGTTGGATGGTTTGAAGGCAAAGTCAGAGAGGAGAAATGGCGTTGGTTTGTACATGTACAGAGGAGAGATGCTGGGTATATTGGGAAAAGGATGCTAAGGATAGAGCTGCCAGGCAAGAGAAAAAGAGGAAGGCCTAAAAGAAGGTGAGAGATGACACGCAAGTGATGGGTGTAATAGAGCAAAATGCAGAGGACAGAAAGATATGGAAAATGATGATCTGCTGTGGAGCAGCTGAAAGAAGAAGACAAAGTCATAAATAAACCTGTCAATGCTAAATGAAGGACACTGAAGATATCCATTGTTTTTATTTTATCTTTATCTCATATTATTTTATGGCTCACCTGTTCCTTTCCCATTACATGCTATACTGAATATTTGATTAATGAACTAAAAAGTGAAAAGCTTTCAATATCACGCTGTTAGAGCTATAAATTAGTGACCATTAACAAGGGAAAATTATACAGAATTATAGTAATTAAGAACAGAATGGTTGTTTTTGTTATTCAAGCAATATTAATAAATACATAAATAGTCCATTTTTCAAACCTGTTTGTTTCAGTTCAGGATGAAAAAGCAAGAATCAATCCAAGATGTATGCCAGTCCATCACAGGACACAATCATCCACTCCATTATCATCAAGCTAGCCTACACACACCAGGTTACCTGACACGCACACTTCTGGGATGAGGGAGGAACACTGAAGAGCATTGTCCCATAGATCAGTGTACTCAAAGTTATACAACATTTTTGAAATTAGCTTTTTTATTATAGAGAATTGTAATTTGGCATTTGGGATTTTATTTCAAAAATTATGATCTTAAAGACAAATTTCAATTGAACTTTTGCCCTGGTCAACTACTAAAACAGCCTGTAACTGGAATACATTCACAGTGATGCTAAGAGGGAAACGTACTGTAGCGCAAAAATCTTTCAGGGCCAGAAATGAGATTACATGTCCAGGAGCAACTGTGACGATGTGGGTTCAGGCTCCACGCTCCCATGGCTGTTTGGGAACCCTTGAACCCAACACCGTTGATAATGAAACCGAGTGAGCTAGTCAGTGGAGGCAAATAATTCCAGCAAGGGGAAGGTAAAAAGTGCAACAGTGCTTTTATTAAAAATTGTCCATCAAAACAAAAGTGTTCATAAAGTGCAGTCCATTCAAAAGTTCAGTAAATAAATAATCCATAAAAAGAACACGTGGAGGTTAAAACTCAATAGAAAAAAACAATCCTTTAAAACGAGAGGTTAAAATCTTCTTTAGGAAGCAGTCTTAAAACAACAAACAAATCCGGTGTAACGTTTCTGTTAGCATCTCACCTGCTTATCCCGTTTGGCCAAGCAGCAGGCAAGACGCTCTCTGCAGCTGCCCTCCTCTACACACACACACGAGACTGGAGACCTCCCGATCCCTGGCTCCGGTATGGCACTCATCCCAGTCCTGGAGAACTTGGTTTCCCACAACGGCCAGGTCGCCCACGTTGGGGATTCCAGCACCAAGTCTCCCGACTTCCGCTGCCATTCCATGGCCTCTCTGCGGCCAGTCGCCTTCCCTTGGTCACTCCCGCTACCTGATCGCTCAGCGGGAGCGACATCAACACAAACACCTCGGTGTCGGCCTAACACCCAGCTTCCACGCAGCTGTCCACGAGTGCTCATTCACTCGCCCATCCGCTCGCTCTTCGCAGCTCGCACTCTCTCTTTCACCGACCTGCTTCCTCTCCTGCTCCCGGTAACCTCCGTCCTCTTTCCTTTCCTTTTTTCTCTCCGAACGTTTCTTTCCCCCCTCACAACCGACTCGCGCTTCTTTTTAAAATGACGAGGGCCACAGCAGCTGCAGCATTAGCCACGGGACAATCATGAATGTGGGCAGTTCCTCACCTGTGCACTAGGTGAGAAACGCCCACACCCTACGGATCGTCCCGCGGCCCACTATGGCCCAACGTCCCCTCGCTAAGCCGCGAGCGCATCGATTACTTATTTAAAATGAATGGCCTTTGCTCAACGAGCTGTGGACCCATAACACCACAGCAACCTGTTAAAAAGTGTGTAGTAAATAGTGGCAAAATCCTGCACTGCAAAGGCACATACAGGCCTTCTTTCTAAAACTCCCACCCCTAATTCCTCCAGTCTATGCCTTTTAAACCACTGCCGGGGTTTCAGAGAGAGAGAGTTAAAGATACTGAACAAAAGACTTGACACTGAGAGAACATTAAAAGCTAAAATCGCTGTTATCTATTCTTGAGTTTAGAATCATAGGATAACTGAAGCTTAATAATTGCTGTATATACTCGCAGATAAGTTCTCCTGTGAATAGGTCAGGATTTCTGGTATTTTATAATGTCGGTCATATAAGTCAAATGCGGAAAACTTACGCTATTGGTCCAAGAGATGACAATATGCTAACGCCCACCTTACAGAGTAACCATGGAGCACACAGCCTTTTATTTATGTGGGTGTGGCAATGCGCTGTATCAGCGTGTGCTCCTAACCTCTCTCTCTCTCTGTTGTGCCTACGTGACCACGTAATACCCAACTATTCCAAAGTAACGTTTGCACTGATTTGTGCTTTTTGTATCTCACACCCTCATACACCTTTATCGTAAGGGCATCCCTTATCTACGATGGAACTTTTGATCAGAAGAAAATATTAAACTGGTTTTGAATTAAACATAGTTGAAGTCCATCCATCCATCCATTTTCTAACCCGCTGAATCTGAATACAGGGTCACGGGGGTCTGCCGGAGCCAATCCCAGCCAACACAGGGCACAAGGCAGGAACCAATCCTGGGCAGGGTGCCAACCCACCGCAGGACACACACAAACACACCCACACACCAAGCACACACTAGGGCCAATTTAGAATCGCCAATCCACCTAACCATTGTGGGAGGAAACCGGAGCGCCCGGAGGAAACCCACGCAGACACGGGGAGAACATGCAAACTCCACGCAGGGAGGACCCGGGAAGCGAACCCGGATCTCCTAACTGCGAGGCAATAGTTGAAGTCACGAAAGAAATTGGTAACTGCACTGCTGCAACAAAATTCGATGCGTCTGAGAAACTGATGCAAGATTGGAGGAGGCAAGAAGATGTAAAAATAAAAAATGCAAGTGTCGCATTTTTGAACGAGCGTATAAGTTGGGGTCAGATTTTGTGATCTATTTTTTGAGTTTCAGACCCGACTTATACGTGAGTGTATACAGTAATTTGTATGTTGTAACGAGTGCTGAGCCATTGGAGACAGACTGACAGACACACACACGTAGACCACTGCAGCTACCAGGTTTGAGAAGCACCCATGTCTGCTACAGTATCTTTATTTTATCTTTAACTATTGTATCACTGTATCACATAACAACAGCAAATTGAGTTCAGATAAGCATTGTGCTCTTTGGATAGACAACGTGTTTAAACGCTGTGGATATTTTGTCATGGCATGCTTGCATTTCCAGTTAGACAGTAATGTTCAATTTCTTTAGTTTTTTGTTGAGATAAGCAGTCAGAAGTTGGATGTTGTGTAGCCTTTTCTGTGATTTTACTGGTGTTGTTAGGAAGATTTATTGGTTCAGATGTTTGGAGTACTGAAATATGCATCTCTTGCGGCACTTTGTTATCAGCTCTCTTAATGACAATCCTTTAGATGGAGTGTGACACACCATTTGCTTCAGCTGCATATTTTGCAGCTCTTATTTTAACAACTATAGATGCCAATTCTTTCCAGCTTACATCAACTCGTATGCTATTGTCGTAAAGCTGAACAACACACAGCACCTGCGACAACGTGTCATTCACATTTACCATTCATCCATCAATGCTTTTAAATGGGAATGTATAATCTGATGTTACAGAAAGGTTTTTAACTTACATCAGGTTATGTTTATGTTTTAAATCTTGCAATGTGCTCTCTCCTGCTCTCAACACACATTTATAAGTTTAATAGGTTAAACTTAGAGACTTTTCGACTATAGACTACACATCATAATCAGAAGCTTCTCTCTATCAGACCAGGTTAATGAGAGCGCCTCTGATCTTTGTAGCTCAAAACCACCACCCCTACTTTGAGCGCTGCCTTCATGAGGCATTGGATTTGTTTAGAATTGTGGCAGTCAGTGCACCATCTAATTGTATCCTTCCAGTTTTAGGCAAAATTTACTCATGGATGGCTCCAAATGTATATATATTATGCATATGGCTTCAGCAAAAGTAGCAGTGCAATAAAGATCCATCACAGCTAAGCAGTTAGATCCTCCAGGTGGTGTACTGTCATGAAGATTGGAGATATTATTTTAAATGAGAGAGGATCACGAGATGAATGTGAGACAAGATTTGTACCTGTTGCTTTAACGGGTTGTTAAAATAATCTTTCAGCCAGAACCAAATCTAAACCCAGGAATCAAAGTCAGAGAGAATGAAGCAAAAGTCAAAAACTGGAATTAAAGTGGTCTTTCATCCAAACCAAAATTCAGAGTTAAAAACAACATATGTGTGATATTTCCGATTTATTTCTTATAAATCTGCAAAAATTTCTAAAATCCTATTTTCACTTTGTCTTTCTGGGCTGTTGAGTGTTGCTTGGTGAAAAAAAATGTAAATGAATTTAGTGCAAGGCTTCAACATAACAAAATGTGAAAAAAAAACAAAGGGGTCCGACTTCTTTCTACTGTAGAGCCACTACGTATTCATACTGTAGATAGATAGTAAGGAAGGGTGGTATTAGGTACGTACAGTAATGTGAAAAGACTTTGGTGCTAATAGTTTACAAAAACGCTTGTCTTAGACAGTTACTTTATGCCTTCTGGATTAGTATGTTTATAGAAAATAGTGTATACAGTGGAACCTCGGGTCACGACCGTAATTCTTTTCAAAATTCTTTTTGCAATCCAATTTGGTCGTGACTCAAAGTAATTTCCCCCATAGAATTGTATGTAAATACAATTAATCCGTTCCGGACCGTATGAGCTGTATTTAAATATATTTTTTTGAAGATTTTTAAGCACAAAAATAGTTAATTGTAACATGGAATGCACAGTATAATAGTAAACTAAATGTAAAAACATTGAATAACACTGAGAAAACCTTGAACAGAGAAAACTAACCTTGCAGTCTCTTTAAAAACAAGCCCGGTGTGTTCTTTAACTGCCTTCTCTCTCTCTCTCTCTCTCTCTCTCTCTCTCACTGCTCTCTCTCTCTCTCGCTCGCTCTCTCACACTCTCTCGCGCTCTCTCGTTTGTTCGCTCGCTCTCTCTCTCTCTGTCTCTCTCTCGCTCGCTCTTTCACACTCTCTCTCTCTCGCTCGCTCTCTCTCTCTCTCTCTCTCTCTCTCTCTCGCTCTCGCTTGTTCGCTCTCTCTCTCTCTGTCTCTCTCTCGCTCGCTCTTTCACACTCTCTCTCTCTGTCTCTCTCTCTCTCTCTCTGTCTCTCTCTCTCTCTCTCACGCTCCCTCTCTCACTGCACAGGGAGAGACTGAACACGTGCGGAAATCATCGGCGCGTATGAACCGGAAGGGAAACTGGCTTGTTCGTCACCCGAGTGTGTGCTCGTGAACAGATGCAAAAGTTTGCCAAACTTTTTGGTCGTAACCTGATTTGTACGTGTTCAGAGACATTTGTGACCCGAGGTTCCACTGTACTAGCATAGCTGAAATACCCGCCGTTGCCCGGGAGGAAAATAGTGTTTTTTTAATTGTTTGAGAAAAATATAATTAAAAAAACATTGAAAATAAAAATAAATTAACAAACAATAAAGACTCACTAATGTGTTTGTCTTGTGGTCTTGTGTTTATGTTATCATCCAGTTGATGCTCGAACCGCCAATTCTATTTAATTTCAAAAGCAACAGGGCGCTGTGGCGCAAACATAGAGAATGCTGGCAGTCACCTCCAGTTCGCCCTCTGGTGGTCGTTCCAAGTGTCATCTGGATGCATACAAGGCCGCAAGATCACCCCCTACCCAGAAGCACCCCCACCCTAAAGCAACGCTTCCGGTTCATTTTACCCTCGCAACCCTGTGACGGATGAGGCCGATTTCGCACCCCTTGGTTTGAGAAGAAGTATGAAAAATATGAGGTTAACGCAGAAAAACAGATCACCAATTGAAGCTTTATGAATAATGGATACTTTATTCGCCATCAATAATTGTTTTGGTAAAGCCATACTCAGTGAAATTCTCCTTCCATTTTCTAATTTTTTTCGCGACTAGCCATGATTAAATGAATGGTAAAAAAGTAAGAGCGAAGCAAGGGTGACTTATTGAGGCAGGCAGACGAGAGCACAATAGCACGCGGGCTTGATGTGGTGCGCGTCAAGTCGATCTAAAATGTGCGGTCAGATTCGAAAAAATGTATCTTTTCAAGTTATATATATATATATATATATATATAAAAGTCAATGTACGTGTGTGTACGTATGTATGTATGTTCCAGCATCACTTCCAAACGGCTGGAGCAATTTTCATGAAACTTGGTACACATGTTTCTCATTGGTAAAGTAAAAATACTTTAGGGTGGCGCTTCCCGATTGGGGGTGTGAGCAACTGTTGCTGGGGTTGCCAGAATCCATCGAGGAATGCCTTTAGTCCTATCTGGTCCACCTCCACTCCTCTCCTCTGAGCTCTGCCCTCTTCCACCCGACTCCAGCCATCGTATGGAGGAGGGAGGTGGCCCCTTTTATACAAGCCCGGATGGGCTCCAGGTGCTTCCCGACACTCCCCTGTGTGACAGAAGTGCCGGCTGCGCACACGGAAGCACTCCAGGTGTCCCCGGTCTTCTTCCCCCCAGCACTTCCGGATGTGACAGAAGTGCTGAGGTCCGAGGCTCTCCAGGCACCGGGGCACCCCCTGGCGGTGACCACGGGCCCCTACAGGGTTGAGCTTCCAAACCCTGCACCCGTAACATAACCAGGGCAGTCGCACACCCGGGGTCTGGAGGAGGCGCAAGCCCTCCTTCGGTCCTCTTGGGCATCCCAGCTGGGTACCACCCCCAGCTGCATGCCACATTACATACCTGTGATAAGGTTGATTAAAAACACACAATAATATTTTACCACTGTTAAATGATGATAAAATCCAAAGTATTCTTTCAAAGTAAGTGGGATTTAGACGTTTTAGAATAGCCCTCAAGGGACCTTGGAACAATGAAAAATATTTTGTTCACATGCACATTTTTATTTTACAATTTTTACATTGATTTCTTAAAACATATCTTGGCCTACTGTGTGTACTCAGCAGCTTTTCCATTCTTCGTTGTTTTCACAGATGGGAAGAACTTCACATCTTGTCTTAGGCTTTGAAGAACTGCCAGAATCACGACATGTTCTCTGGTGCTTTGAGGCAATTATTAATGAAAATTCATGGTTGTTTTCACAACAACACTGTGTTAATCTGGCAGCGAATGGGGATAGTGAGAACACTAGATGATAAAGGCTCTTTTGTACTGTACATGATGCGTCAGAGCGGCACGAATTATGTCACACTCTAAGACATGCCCCCTTGTGATTCTCACACACACTGCATGGAATGCAGTGATCATTTATTTCTGAAATTTTCCATTTAATATTTTCGGCCATGATAAATCACACCAAGGAAACTTTATTGGCGGTGTGAGGTACAGTCTGGACACAGACAGGCAGACATGATGTTGATCACCACACACATGTTTATTTACCATATTATTTACAAATAAGTGCATCAACCCAGTGCCGCAGCACCAATCACCCCTTCAAGTCCAGGCCTTCACACAATGCCTTTTTCTTCTCTGGTCCGCCTCCACTCCTCTCCTCCGAGCTCTGTCCTCTTCCACCCAACTCCAGCCCTCGAATGGAGGGAGGCGGCCACTTTTATGCAAGGCCGGATGGGCTCCAGGTGCTTCCCGACACTCCTCTGCGGACACTCCCCTGTGTGGCGGAAGTGCCGGCTGTGCACCTGGAAGCACTCTGGGTGTCCCCAGTCTTCTTCCCCCGAGCACTTCCGGGTGTGGCGGAAGTGCTGAGGTCAAGGGCTCCGAAGGCAGCGGGGCGCCCCCTGGCAGCGACCACGCGCCCCTACAGGGTTGAGCCTCCAAGCTCCCTACCCATGGTCCCCAAAGCAACCCAGGCGGTTGCCCCCTCTTGGTCTGGGGAAGGCGCAAGCCCTCCTCCGGTCCTCCTGAGCGTGCGGGACAGGTCGCCTCCCCAGCCGTCTCTGACAGCAGATACAAGATTTTACTGTAATGTTAAAGTTACCCTTCAAAAAGTTTGTATACGGAAAGAGCTGTTCCATATATGCCCTTAGTGTGTCAATTATTCTTGACAATAATTTTGCTGTGCAGTTTATTCTATTTCTCCTTTCTTGTAGTGTGTTTTTCTGGAAAATGGAAGAAAATTCAAAAATATGAGAGAAAATCGCTCTTGTTATTAAGCCTCTTGATGAACAGTGCAGGATTTTGAGTGAAAAAAAAACATCATATTTTAAAAAGTAATGTATAGATAGATAGATAGATAGATAGATAGATAGATAGATAGATAGATAGATAGATAGATAGGCACTGTATAATAGATAGATAGATAGATAGATAGATAGATAGATAGATAGATAGATAGATAGGCACTGTATAATAGATAGATAGATAGATAGATAGATAGATAGATAGATAGATAGATAGATAGATAGAAAGGCACTATATAATAGATAGATAGATAGATAGATAGATAGATAGATAGATAGATAGATAGATAGATAGATAGATAGATAGATAGATATGAAAGGCACTATATAATAGATAGATAGATAGATAGATAGATAGATAGATAGATAGATAGATAGATAGATAGATAGATAGATAGATACTTTATTAATCCCAGGGGGAAATTCACATACTGTACTCCAGCTGCAGCATACATAAAGAACAATATTAAATTAAAGAGTGATAACAATGCAGGTATAACAGACAATAACTTTGTATAATGTTAACAGTGTTAATGATGCTGTTTTCTGCTTCTAGAGATATGGAAGGAAATCAGATTCGAGGCATAGGGAATGGAACATTTTCCTCCTGTGGCATGTTAACCGTCTTGTAAGTAAAAAATCAGAAACCTTCACCTTTGCTTTACTATCTGTCAGTATTTCTGTGTACATACTGTATGTGCATTTCAAAAGAAGGATTTGTTCTGCTGAATTAGTTGTTGAAAAACAGACAGATTTGTAATTATTTCAGATCTCTCCATTTAACAACAAAGATAACGTTTCAAACATGCAAATGTTCAAAAGGAAATGATTGCTTATGATAGAGTTTCATTTTTCACAACACGTTCGGTGTTATTGTATTGAAGCAAATGAAAACCTGTGAGAAATGTCGCAAAGTCCTTTTTCGTTTTCAGGTTTTTCTTTTTCATCCCTCTGATTGACAGTCAAAAGCCAACAAACGTTCTGTAATTTCCAACAGTGCTAATTACACGTTCTGTCAAAAATGTTGCTTGAAATTTGGAGCTAATCTATAAAAATGTAAATTAAGCTGTATAGAATAACTAGGCAGGTAAGGCAGACAGAAAGGATCAGAGCGTCAGTCTTAAGGGCCCAATGGCAGGATAATATTTTTGGGTCCTCTAAAAGACATTAACACCTAAGCAGATGGTTAAATGTTAAGTGCTTGATGGTTTGACCATCTTTGCATCTGTCTTTCTGCTCTAAAACGTTCCAAGAAGGAAGAGACAAACACAGCATAGAGGATTCTCCCCTTCTAATACCACAAGACAAATAGATAACAAAATTAAAAAATACTTGTGCGTTGGTCACACCACAACAACATTTATGTTAGGTAGAATGTCCAGTGGAGGCCATCCAGTCTTTTGGTCTTGAACCCCTACAGGTTTTTTTGGTTTGTTTTTTCTGTTCTTTTCTGCCATTTGACCACCTTGAGCTAAATTATGTGCATGAAAATGTGCTATAAAAATAAATTTATAAAATTATTATTAAATTAAAACTAATAAAATAAATTTGACTCCGTGAGAACCCTAAATCCAAAGAGGACTGTTTCATTTATGTTAGGTAGAATGCACAGAGGGGACTGGGTGGTCTCATGGCCTGGAACCCCTGCAGATTTTATTTTTTCTCCAGCCGTCTGTTTTTTCTGTCCACCCTGGCCATCGGACCTTACTCCTTTTCTATGCTAACTAATGTTGTCTTATTTTAATCTCTTATTTTGTCTTTTATTTTTCTTTTCTTCATTATGTCAAGCACTTTGAGCTACTTTTTGCATGAAAATGTGCTATAGAAATAAATGTTGTTGTTGTTGTAAATGTTGTTGCTGTTCCACACATGTTAGTGTTAACTGATGCCGTCTTGATAATTCTTTAGCGCTGTATATCTTGGTGGCTTAAAACTAAAACACCAAAGGGTATTTTTCTATTGATCAGTGTCACAAAAGCGAAATTAAATCCAATATAATTCAACTTTTTAAAACAATAAAATCCAAGAGGTGAATACAAAGGGCTGAATTGAAAATTCCACATTCTCTTGATACAGTATTTACAGTAAATGTGACATTGTCAGAAATACATTATTAATATGTTAGCACCACTTGTTGTTGTTTCTACGTACCATTAATATTGATTTTTTAATGTTTTTTTACAGTAAATCAGGGTGCCTAATAAAGTGATGATTGTATAAAGCTGTAACTGTAGAAACCGTAGCTTCTTTTCTTAACCATCTTGGAGTTAACCCAAAGCATGAATCGGCCTGGAATTCTGTCTAAATATGGTTAACCACAAGTCTGACTCGGGGTGACGTTTAATGAGGCAATTTACATTTTTATATCCAAATAACACTCAGGACAGCATTCTGCTGCCAGCAAGTGGATGAAATAACATCAAGCCCCAAAAATAATGAATATTTCTAAGCGTTTTAATACTTTAAGGTAACTCAACAGTATTAATAAATGATATGTACACGAGATGCTATAAAGTCAGTTTTAGAACAAATTGAAACTGAACCATTAGTAGAATCAAGCGATAGTGATGACAGTGTGAACTAGTCATTAGACGTTGGCACAGATAGTGATGCATACGCCACTGTACACAACATCAGTGATACGGCGATTGACTTCAATGGAGTAAAACTGCAGCAGGGTGCAGTGTCTGATCAAATGGAATGACAAAAAATACGTTTTGTACTGACATTCTACAATCTCATGTGCAAGCAACAGAAAATTATTATAAGAGACATGTGCAAAGAAATACGCTTCTACTGTCTCAGTTGAAATGTTGGTCTGTGTGTTGGTGACTGTTCCAAAAATATCACACGAAGGACTTGTACTAAATCTTCATCAGTTCAGCAGATTCCTATTGTTTTCATGTTGACATTTTGGTATTTATGTTTCTATTAACAGTTACATTTTTTATTGTTGATAAAAATGTAATTTAAAGTTTTAGACTCACTTTTTTCTTGGAGAAACCATAACACTAAGGATGTAATAAAGTGTGAATGGGTATTTGTATGATAATCTTTTCCATTTGTTCTTATTATATATCTAACAGTATTTTATCTTTTTTGGGCTACAAGTTGTGAATTTTCTTAATTCATTTCTGTTTTTCCTGTAAGGGTGTTGCAAAGGAACAGAATCAGCCACTTGCATGAGAATGCATTCTCACCGCTCCGCCGTCTAGGAGAGCTGTAAGTGTCATACATTTTCTTTCAGAAAAAAGATAGATAGATAGATAGATAGATAGATAGATAGATAGATAGATAGATAGATAGATAGATAGATAGATAGGTAGATAGATAGATAGATAGATAGATATGAAAGGCACTATATAATAGATAGATAGATAGATATGAAAGGCACTGTTAGATAGATAGATAGTGTAAGAAGAATGCTATATAGCGCCCGACACGACACAGATTGACACTGAGGCACGTTTAAAATAGAACAAATATTTATTTTTCTTCGCCTGTGGGCTACGCCTTCCTCGTACCCACAGACACAACACAGTCCCAAAGCACAGTACACTAAGCACACTCTTGTTCTCTCTTCCACCACCACTCCTCCTCAGCAAGCTTTGTCCTCCTTCCACCCGACTCTGGCCACTGAGTGGTGGTCGCTGGCTCCCTTTTATTGGGTACCCCGAAGTGCTCCAGGTGCTTGATTGGCAACATCTGGCTGCACTTCCAGGTAAGGTGAAACCAGTGCCCAAAAGGGCCCAGCAGCACCCCTGGTGGTGGCTGTGGAACCCCACAGATCTGCACAGAATTCCAGCCCCCATGAAGCCCTGGAGGAGTCTGAGGCACCACTGAAACCAAGGGAGGCTGCCATTTAGCATCCAGGGGGAGATACTGGGCTTCACACCCTTGTCCCCCTGGCAAATGTGGTGAAGGGGTGTCCTGGCCAGGCATGGGCCCCGGCCATCTGTCATGATAGATAGATAGATAGATAGATAGATAGATAGATAGATAGATAGATAGATAGATAGATAGATAGATAGATAGATAGATAGATAGATAGATAGATAGATAGATAGATAGATAGATAGATGAGTGTGAGGGTATGTAGGTAGATAGGTAGGTAAGTATTTCAAAAATCTTATACATGCTTTTATCACCTGCCCGGGGTTTGTTTCCTGCCTTGTGCCCTGTGTTGGCTGGGATTGGCTCCATCAGACCCCTGTGACCCTGTAGTTAGGATATAGCGGGTTGATGATAGATGGATGGATGGATGCTTTTAGCACAGCAGATAAAATGATTGCTTTGAAAGAATTACATTTGAAGAAATTGTTCCTGCTGTGTTTCCTTTGTTAATTAATTCACAGTTGCTGAATGTTTAACAAGTAGAAAACAACAGGTAGGATGAAAAAATTCTGTCTTTGTTCAAGTTGCGTTTGAATTACGTACAGTACTGTATCACATCTTCACCCAGCACAGTGATCCAGTCTAATGGCTCAGTGAAAGGCACCTCAGATACCATGTGTTTCTACCCAACTGGGTTTGCAAATGTGGCCGGTTTAAGAATATCTCACCAACTTAGTTAAAAATGCCTTGCTGTTCCATGTACTGGCAGGATTGAATTACCTTTAAGATATCTTAAAATAGACACATTTTCAGATATTTACAATTAATTTGAAGATAACTTCAATGCAATTCCAGAGATCTTAAAATGTATTTTGAGGTCATTCTAACTGCTGATTCAGCTTGCTGTAGAAGGTAACACCAGCTACTTTCTGTTGCATTATGGGGTAGAGTAAGCATTGAAAGCTCTTCTGTATAATGCAAATGCTGAATTGGTCTCTTTGCTGAGTGTGTGTTGTCTATATTTTAATGTATGTCTTATCAGGGACTAAAAACATCATTGTTTGGATGCTTGCGCATGTTCCACACCCAGTATTCTCAGTAAGTCAACTAAGTGCTCATGTAATACAAACATGGCTGGTCTCCTGCCTAAGGTACTGACTGGAAATGGCGGGGCTCTGACCTGAGATCACATGCTGTAGTAATTATATGGTCATTATTGAGCCTTGGTCTTTTTGTTAATTTGGTTTCTTCCCAATAAAAAGATAAGAATTGCTCTCAACATACTACTAACACTTTATTAAATCTGTATTTAGCAAGTCAGTATTATGCATCTTTTATTAGTTTCTCTTTTATTTTTGTCACAGTGATTTATCAATCAACCGACTTCAAGAAATACCCCCCAACTTATTTTCTGGACTTGATGAACTCTTGCAGCTGTAAGTAAAAAGTAACTGTGCTAGTTTATTTGTGTCACTGTCAACATGTCATCATGGGAGGCTCTATCAGTTTTTTTTAATTTATTGTCTTCAGATGGTTGCTTAAGGAGACCGGGTCTGTATCTGTGTAAAGCTTACATGTTCTCCCAGTGTGTGAATGTATTTTTTCCAGGAAGTACACTGTTTTTTCTGTATATATTCTGTGATTGTGAGCCAAACTGGGTATTCTAAACTCTCCCAGTATGCATGAGTATAAATGACTGGTGCCACATCCAGTGGTTTCTATCATGGTCTCAAAGCTGCTGCAGTAGGTTCTGGCTCGTGTTCCTGAAATAAATAATGAATGAAATTTGTAGCGATAGTAGGGAGCAGGTTGAGGAGACCCTGGAAATGTGAAGATATGCTCTAGAGAGGACAGGAATGAAGGTCAGCAGGAACAAAACAGAATACATGTGTGTAAATGAGAGGGAGGTCAGTGGTGCAGATGAAGGGAGTAGAGTTGGCGAAGGTGGATGAGTTTAAATACTTGGGATCAACGGTACAGATTAATGGGGATTGTGGAAGAGAGGTGAAGAAGAGAGTGCAGGCAGGTTGGAGTGGGTGGTGAAGAATGTCAGGAATGATTTCTGACAGATGGGTACCAACAAGAGTGAAAGGGAAAGTCTACAGGACAGTAGTGAGACCAGCTATGGTATATGGGTTAGAGACGGTGGCACTGACCAGAAAGCAGGAGACAGAGCTGGAGGTGGCAGAGTTAAAGATGCTAAGATTTGCATTGGGTGTGACGAGGATGGACAGGATTAGAAACAGAGGACATTAGAGGGCCAGCTCAAGTTGGATGGTTGGGAGAAAAAGTCAGATTGGCGAGATTGCGTTGGTTTGGACATGTGCAGAGTAGAGATGCTGGGTATATTGGGAGAAGGATGCCAAGGATAGAGCTGCCAGGGAAGAGGAGTAGTTGAAGGCCTTAGAGAAGGTTTATGGATGTGGTGAGAGAGGACATGCAGGTGATGGGTGTAACCGAACAAGATGTAGAGGACAGAAAGATATGGAAGGAGATAATTTGCTGTGGCAACCCGTAACGGGAGCAGCCAAAATAAGAAGAAGAAATAACGAACATTGTCTTTAACACAGAACTTGAGATCACCTCAAAAGCTACACAAATACTGTAACAATTATGGAGTGAAATCCGAAACGCTCCTAATTAATTTAGAACAAATATTGGTAGAAATGGAGTTAGTGAAGGGCTGAAGCGTGCATATTGGTTATTCTCACACTGAAAAAAAAGAACACTAAGAGACATCATGCACTGGCTAAGTAGCCTCCCTCAGGCGTGACTGAGATGTTGTGGTCTTCCTTCAACTTGTGTTATAACTCCAGGCTGCCCCTTGTGGGGTGAGATCATCAGTGGAGTCCCTTGTGCTTGAGCCATTATGTTTTCTAATTTTTTAATTATAGCATTGGTCATTGTATATGAAAGAAACTCGTGAAATTTACAAATTGCACTAAAATTGGTGGGATAGCTGATATGGCAGAGACAACAAAAACAATAAAAAATCGACCCTTGTGACATGGGCAAACACTTGGGGAATGCAGCTTAATGTTTAAGGGTGACAGGCAGAGAAAACGACAAATTAGGAATACAAGATTGGTGAAACTGACTTACATGAAGTAGCTTCTGAAAAGAATTTAGAGGTTTACAATTTCATCATCTTTGCAATGTGCATTAGCAAATAAAATCTTTGGTTATACTGCATGTCATACAAAATCTCTTCGATATACGACAAGGAATGACAACCTCAGGCTCTATAAAGTGCTATTGAGACCATATCTTTAGCCCACATGTTGTATCATGGAGAGGCTTTAGAAAAACACTCCTTTAAACATAAACCCCTTTTCAGATGCACAGATTCTTTTCTCGTAGACCCACAGACACTTGTCATAGCTCTGTCACTACTTTTGTTTGCCTGTTCTTTCATTTACTATCCTTGGGGATATATCATTCTCATTTGCAATGCACTTGCACCCAGGACTACAGTCCACTACCTTTTGTAAGTACCGTGTTTCCCCAAAAATCAAACAGGGTCTTATATTTATTTTTCCTCCAAAGGAAGCGCTAGGGCTTATTTTCAGGAGATGTCTTGTTTTTCCATGAACAAAAATGTAAATTTGTCTCTATTATTTTTTTATTTTAATATTTTTTAATTATAATTAATATTTTTTATTATTATTTATTTTATTTTTTATTTTTTTCTCCAGCCGTCTGGAGTTTTTTTTTTTTTTTTTCTGTCCACCCTGGTCATCGGACCTTACTCTTTTTCTATGTTAACTAATGTTGTCTTATTTTAATTTCTTATTTTGTCTTTTATTTTTCTTCATTATGTAAAGCACTTTGAGCTACTTTTTTGTATGAAAATGTGCTACATAAATAAATGTTGTTGTCGTTGTTGTATTATAAAAAAAAAATATTGGAAGTAGACGATAAGGGATTTTCTCCTTAGCGTGCGTTCAGCCCCCCCTTCACAATGCGAGCGGCAGAGACATGAAGTGGCTGGCACGCAGCGCGCCCCCGGTGCCCAACCCCTTCTTGAACAAAAATGTACATTTATTCAAATACAGTCATGTCATTGCCTTCTGGAACATCATCATAACTCTCCCAAATCCGAATTCCATTTTGAATTTCTTGCGACTCCATTTCCTTTAGAATAATTGGCCCAATCTCTCATGTCTAGCAATAGAGCTTTCCTTAAATGAGTACCTCTTGTCCACGTAGCCTGCTCGTAGTGCATTCGGATATCCAACTTCTTCTCTTTGCAGAAAGCAGTAAAATTTTTGCCCTGGGACTCCTCCACAATTCCTTCCTGGTACTCGACAGAATAGCTCTTTCTTTTTGCACTCATCTTGTTGGGGGTTCAAAATACCGGTATTATTTCCTGTTCATCTGTGTACATACAGTAGTGGTAAGTGTTTATCGCTCATCCATTGACGCCTGCACGGGATCGTAACTAGGGCTTATTTTCGGAGTAGGGCTTATATTACAAGCATCCTGAAAAATCATGCTAGGGCTTATTTTCGGGGAAACACGGTAGTTCCTTCAGACTTTACTCAGCTATGACTGTCACTGCAGCCTTCTTTTCAGAGCATCCTCTCTGATTGGCCTAGCTGAGAAAGAAACTTAGTTCTGGTGCCCCCATTGGTAGAACAGAGCAAAGCAGAAATGGCAGGTTGAAGAAACTTTAACCTTCAGGCTTTATTTGAAGGCAGAGTGCTGGCTTTGTGGCTAAGGATCATCACTGGAACTGGTTGTTGGTTCAAATCTCATTACTGCCAGCAGAGATTCTACTCTGTTGAGCCCTTGAAAAAGGCCATTAACCTGAAAATTGCTCTGCCGTGTTGTACAATGGCTTACCCTACACTTTCACCCACTAAGGTCATGTGAAAAGACAATTTCCCATTGGGGAGTATCAATATTAATCAAGACAAAGATTATTCAAATAGCAAGTGCAATAAACAAAAGCAAAAGTGAGGCAATACACAAGATACAACCTAGATTGTCCTGTATTTCCGTAGGCAGACAAAGATCAGCAACACTTCCAATATGTATGCCGGTATCCAGGTGCCTATTTGCTTTGTGTTGCTTTGGTCTTTAATCTTTAACACTAGAATTACCGGAGCCTATGAAAAAACTAGTAGATCCGTCCCACCTTAAATCACTTTGCACCTCTCCGTCAGCGTCTTTTGTCCTCTAAATGTGTTGATAAGCAGCAAACAGCAAGCAGCCTAGCTATCACAATCCCCCACTCCGCACAGTTTTCTCAGCTCAAGTCTGTTTACCTGCGTGTCAGTTGCTTAGAGTTGTATAGAGTGAGAAGTCAAGCAAAATGACACCATTTATAAATACTATATCGTTATTTGGAACACATGCATTTCATGTGTGTTCCATGTCTACAACGATCTTTGTAAACACATCGTTAAAACAGAAACGTTTTTCATGTTTTGGTCATAATTGACAAAATGTAGACATGCAGTGTATAATGTGTGAAGCCTGGATTCCAAATATCAAAGAAACACTTTCACAAAAGGTACAAATATAACAGAACAAATGCGCTTTTATTCAAAAATATAACTGCAGAAAAAAAGCCCACGTTAGGGTGCGACATTGACACACTTTTGCTATGATAGCTTCGGTGGTGCAACGGTATCAACTGTTGACTGGTAATCAAAGCTTCATGGGTTCGATCCCGGACGAGTCCATTTTGAGAAGTGAGCTGCTCATATTCTTGCTATTTTAGAATAAAAACATACATTTGATTCCAGTCTGTAACAGCCAGTGTAATTTATGATACTTGTAAAAGTTAGCTTTGTTGTTTTTTTCAGTTTTATTCTCTCAGCCATATTCATGATCTCACAACTCCCCCACTCAACCCTGCATTTGACACTGCTGTTTTCACATAGACGAGCTATAACACAGATAAACTCACATCATGACGAAGGTTGTCAGTGAAAACTATTTGCCCCTTCCTGATTTCTTATTCTTTTGCATGTTTGTCACACAAAATGTTTCTGATCATCAAACACATTTAACCATTAGTCAAATATAACACAAGTAAACACAAAATGCGGTTTTAAATGATGGTTTTATTATTTAGGGAGAAAAAATCCAAACCTACATGGCCCTGTGTGAAAAAGTAAATGCCCCTTGTTAAAAATAACCTAACTGTGGTGTATCACACCTGAGTTCAATTTCCGTAGCCACCCCAGGCCTGATTACTGCCACACCTGTTTCAATCAAGAAATCACTTAAATAGGAGCTGCCTGACACAGAGAAGTAGACCAAAAGCACCTCAAAAGCTAGACATCATGCCAAGATCCAAAGAAATTCAGGAACAAATGAGAACAGAAGTAATTGAGATCTATCAGTCTGGTAAAGGTTATAAAGCCATTTCTAAAGCTTTGGGACTCCAGCGAACCACAGTGAGAGCCATTATCCACAAATGGCAAAAACATGGACCAGTGGTGAACCTTCCCAGGAGTGGCCGGCCGACCAAAATTACCCCAAGAGCGCAGAAACGACTCATCCGAGAGGTCACAAAGACCCCAGGACAATGTCTAAAGAACTTCAGGCCTCACTTGCCTCAATTAAGGTCAGTGTTCACGACTCCACCATAAGAAAGAGACTGGGCAAAACGGCCTGCATGGCAGATTTCCAAGACGAAACCACTGTTAAGCAAAAGAACATTAGGGCTCGTCTCAATTTTGCTAAGAAACATCTCAATGATTGCCAAGACTTTTGGGAAAATACCTTGTGGACTGATGAGACAAAAGTTGAACTTTTTGGAAGGCAAATGTCCCGTTACATCTGGCGTAAAAGGAACACAGCATTTCAGAAAAAGAACATCATACCAACAGTAAAATATGGTGGTGGTAGTGTGATGGTCTGGGGTTGTTTTGCTGCTTCAGGACCTGGAAGGCTTGCTGTGATAGATGGAACCATGAATTCTACTGTCTACCAAAAAATCCTGAAGGAGAATGTCCGGCCATCTGTTTGTCAACTCAAGCTGAAGCGATCTTGGGTGCTGCAACAGGACAATGACCCAAAACACACCAGCAAATCCACCTCTGAATGGCTGAAGAAAACAAAATGAAGACTTTGGAGTGGCCTAGTCAGTCCTGACCTGAATCCAATTGAGATGCTATGGCATGACCTTAAAAAGGCGGTTCATGCTAGAAAACCCTCAAATAAAGCTGAATTACAACAATTCTGCAAAGATGAGTGGGCCAAAATTCCTCCAGAGCGCTGTAAAAGACTCATTGCAAGTTATCACAAACGCTTGATTGCAGTTGTTGCTGCTAAGGGTGGCCCAACCAGTTATTAGGTTCAGGGGGCAATTACTTTTTCACACAGGGCCATGTAGGTTTGGATTTTTTTTTCTCCCTAAATAATAAAAACCATCATTTAAAAACTGCATTTTGTGTTTACTTGTGTTATATTTGACGAATTTCTCTACACTGCGCCATATGTATCTTGCGTTGATTGAAACAGTCCAGGAAGTCTTCTTGCTTGAGGCTCTTCAACAGGTTTGCCGTTTCTGTCTTCCCTTCAGGTCACTTTTGATTTTTGGGAACAAGTAAAAATCACAGAGAGCTAAATCATGCTAATAGGGAGGATGATCGAGAACAGGAATGTTTTTGTCAGTCAAAAATTGCTTTACAAAAAAACCAGTACGATCATTTTCAACAATCTGATTCACCGTTTTGATGTTTTTATCCGTCCGAGACTGGGTGTTGAACGTCTTCCGCATTTTCTTGTCCTTCCTAGAAATGTCTGTGCCACTGAAAAACTTGTGTGTGAGACAAACTGTTATCACTGTACACTGTTTTTATAATTCCACAAGTTTCTGTGGCCGTTTTGTTCAATTTCTTGAGAAATTTGGTGTTGATTTACTGTTTGATTTTTTCACTCGATATTATAGCTGCAATTCGTGTAGCGATTGTTATGCAAATACTGACCTGGCTATTCACAGGATACACCTAACCAATCAGCGATTTGAGAGGGCGTGTGGGAGGGGTTCTATGATTCACGTCACGACCTCCAGACTGTTTTCCAGGAAAGCCCCAAGCCCAGTCCGGTTATTTTTGTGTCTCACCTCGTATTATTGTGATAGCGAGTGTGAAAGTAAACTTAAAGGCAACTTTAGGCTATTGTTGAATTGGTAGTCCTGCTGTAGATATATTATTTGAATTTGGTTAATTTCGTATGCAAGCAGTCCCCGCGGTACGAATGAGATCGAGTCTGTCATTAAAGTCGAATTTGTGGGTAAGTCAGAACAGGTGTATATGGATCTTATTTAACGTGAGTTAGAAACTGAACAACTCTATGGACAGGTTTTAAGGAATGAGATCCTGGCATACTTTGGAGAGAAACAAACGGCTAAAGAAGAAAATCCATTGCATTGGTGGAAGACTAATGAAGCCAGATACCACATTCCAGCCAGGCTTGCAAAAACCTACCTGTGTATCGCTGCTACCTCAACACCATCTGAGGTGTCTCTTTTTGGTTTTAGGCAACATAACTTCCAAAAAGAGAGCCAGCCTTAGCCAAGAACATGTGGATATGCTAACATTTTAAACTGCAACTCAAAACTCTTGTAGAACCAATTTACATCCCTGGTGACAATAGTGGAGCTCATTAAGCATTTGATTTTAAACAACAACAATATTTATTTCTAATGATGTAGCTCAAAGTGCTTTGCAGGATGAAGAAAGAGAAAATGACAAAATATAATAATAAAATTAGGCAATACTAATTAACATAGAATCAAAGTAAGGTCTGATGGCCAGGAGGACAAAAAAAACAAAACAAAGAAGAACAAACCCAGACGGCTGGAGAAAAAAAAAAAAACAAAATCTGCAGGGGTTCCAAGGCCATGAGACCACCCAGCCCCATCTAGGCATTCTACCTCACATAAATGGTGTTTAGGCTTCACATGGAAGAACTTGATGATGATGGTCATGTGGACCTCTGGCCTTCAATCCATCAATGGAGGGACATTATTGTGCTTTGATTGGGTACACAGAAAACTAGAAAAAGAACAGCAGGGTTAGTACAGATTTTGGAGCATTCGAATTAAATGCATATACAGAATATCAGAGTTAAAGCTATGAGAAAGCCATGTTAAAATAATGAGTTTTTAGCAGTTTTTAAAGTGCAGATACTGATGTGGCAGTTTCTTTTGTAAGCTATGGTTGGAGCAATTTAATTACCATAACTAATTTGGTTATGTTTTGCTGCCAAACAAAAGAAATAGTTCATTGCACTTTTTTAACAAAAATCCGAATAAAATTTTGGTGATAAAAGCAGGTTTTTAAAAAAATTCTGATTAATCGATTCATCGAAAAAAAGAATCTACAGATTAATCAATGATCAAAATAATCACATAGTCACATCTGTCCGATAAATAAATTCTTTTATTAATTTTGAAGACTTCGGATGGATAAAATCACATGCAAAATTTCATTTAAACAGTCACACACAAATAAATCACACAATTGAAAGAAACAGAGACACTTTTAACTGTAACCTCTGTGGTCTGTAGCAGCCAGTATGGGTTTGTCAAGGCATTTTAATATGGTGCCTTTCTCTACTGTTGTTTCAGGATTGACTCCTAGTTACCTCACATGCTCGCTCTGAGGGGCTCTACTAAAAACTGACTTGAATACTTATGCAGTCACTTGTTTTGTGTTTTATATTTATAATTAATTTATGCCACTTTGCAGAGGTATGTTTTCATTAAGAGATTGAAGTGTGTTAGGTGGCGCAGTGGTAGCGCTGCTGCCTCGCAGTTAGGAGACCAGGGTTCACTTCCCGGGTCCTCCCTGCGTGGAGTTTGCATGTTCTCCCTGTGTCTGCGTGGGTTTCCTCCCACAATCCAAAGACATGCTGGTTAGGTGGATTGGCGATTCTAACTTGGCCCTAGTGTGTGCTTGGTGTGTGAGTGTGTTTGTGTGTGTCCTGCGGTGGGTTGGCACCCTGCCCAGGATTGGTTCCTGCCTTGTGTTGGCTGGGATTGGCTCCAGCAGACCCCCGTGACCCTGTATTCGGATTCAGCGGGTTAGAAAATGGATGGATGGAGTGTGTTAGGTCTTGATCTACATCAGAAACGTCAAATTAAATCCACTGCGATTCAGTGTTGTATAATAATATAAAATGAAAAATTTCAAGGGGGTGAATACATTTAGCATGGCAGGGATAGGAATCAGAGATCTGTTCCAGGCTCTATTCTTAGAAAAAGTACTGAAGCTGAGCCAGAGCAGGATGAAAGATCCGCAGTGCAAAGGGAGTAACGCGTAAGCAAATGACAGATGGATGTCGGGCCGGGTGAACATGCTAGAATATGCCATTTCAGCAGTTAGCCAGAACGAGGAGCAGGGACACATTTTGCATCATGTGGGCTTTTTAAGTTACTGAGAGATGACAGAAAATATCCCATATCTCCCATGTCACTCTTTTATTATGGCCAATTTTAAATGTATACATTTTTTAAAGTATGTTTTACACCCCTATTGGGAGTTTTCACTATTGGCCAAAATGAAAGGTTTTCTCAGTTGAGTGTACTTTTTATATTTTATTAAAAACAAATGTTAAAAAGCCTTTTGACGCATGTTATTTAAGTACAGGTTCATTGTCTTTGAAGGGCATGCTCAAAATATGATTGGAGAAAAAGCATTTAAAAAGGTCCTTCAACTAAAAGTGACCTAAGGATATAGGCTTTAAGTGAAAATGGCATCTTTCAAATTCAAATTCATTTTTAATGACATGCGTGCTCCTGAATACTAAGTTGCCTTAAAATAATAGAATTTGGTGACAGCTCCAAATTTCCACTATCTAGTGCTGTCATTTGGATTGTATAAAACAGAATAGATGAGGGGTTTCATTAAATGTTCAAAAAGCCTTTCTTCCGCATACCACATTGTGCAGTAAGTCATGATTAATAATGATGGCAGATCATTTTCAGGTTAATTGAATTCTGCGATCAACTCAACAATTAGTAATTCAATGCCAACACCGGAGAAAAAAAAAGACTGTATCCATTAATCTTTCATGATATCATTAAAGTCTAACAAATATTAGTTAATTTAAAGATCCAAATCAATAAAGTTTCTGTGCAATGAATGGAGAAACATTGTCGGTAATAAAATGAACACATCTTTCTTTCCTTTATGATAAATTGGTTTAGTCACAAAAAAAGCAGCAGTGAATAGCAAGAATGAATCCTGAATGAGAAACCAGTCTGCTGCAATTCACATTTGTGTGCCCCCTATAATAGCAGCATTCTGAGCTGCCAAGTCAAACTAATGGACTGTCTGACAGAGGCGACTGGGGGATAGCCATGGGAACATAGTGCTACACTACCCCAGGTCAAAACTGTCAGTCTTGCTTTCCATCACCTAATTTAATGAACCCATATTTTCCAGTAAAGGGCACAGGAAGAGAAACGGGAAAAGGCATAAGATCACAACAACCCAGGATGGAAAGGATCATTCACTAAAACACATCTCAGTAGAGTGGCATCAAGAGGACTATGCAACACTTTTAATGACGAATGTCGTCTCAAAGCACCAAAGTACTGATCCTACAAGACTTGTAGTTTGTCACAGATAGTGTGGCGGATGCCCAGGACGCTTCTTTGGCATTGAATCCGGGGCAGCAGCCATGGGAGGCTTATTTCTTCCCCCGGGCCACAATTCTGGAATACTGAAGCTCGTCCCTGTTGGGCTCCATGGCCACCACCAGGGGGAGGTGAACATCTTCCTGAGCCCATGTGGGCTGGAATGCAGACACACCCAGAAGTGTAGTCTGAAGTAGGTTAATCATCACCTGAAGCACTTCCAGGTGGGCTATGAGAGGAGCCTGCAACCACTACTCGAGGCGCCAGAGTCGGGAAGAGGAGGACAAAGCTGCCTGGGAGGAGTAGAGGAAGAAGAGTGTGTTTTGGTGTTTTCTTTTGTGTGTTTTGGGGAAGACGTGCCCCACGGCTGAAGAAAATGAAATCTTTTTGTTTAATTTTTACATGCCTCCGCTGTCAGTCTGTGTCGGGTTGACACCAACAGAGCGCCTTTGCCACAATAGATAGATAGATAGATAGCTCTAAAGCTCTTTAAATAAATACATATATAGATAGACAAATAAATACGGTCTGAAAATGCACCAGAATGACTGAAAAGGAAGACAATTTAAAAAGAAAAAGAAAAACTTCATATGTAACATATTTTTGTTTTTTTTAATCCCAGTCTGTGTCTGCACTGATGCATAGTCATTTAAAAGTGGCATTTTATATCTAAAACAATCCTCGTTCACACCAGCATTTTCACAATGTTTACCAAAGTATCTCCATGCATGTCCTTGAAATGTCCTTGAAGAGATGGTAACACTGCCAGCCATGGCATTAAATGCTAAACTGTGATGACTACTCAATTATTTGCTTTTTGTTCATGTATGCAACATTCAAACTGTACATAAAGCAATTTGGGTGCACACAGGCAAGCAGCCCAACAAGCTAAATGGAAAGCAACTCCTCTATGTCCGCTATGTTGAAATACGGTTTTCTTCTGTGAAAGATGACATATCAAGTAATGAAACTGTCATGATTCAATTTCATTTGGATTATTTGCTATGCTTATATTTTGTTTTGTAGCGCCTTGGGCACGGTTCACCAACAAAACCGCGATAGACATATCGCCGGCAAATGAGCGGCGACAAACCCGCCAACTGGTTTTCGACAAATGCGCGCCGACAAAAATGCGAGAGGCCAAGCGAGTGGGACGCCTTGCTGCAAGTCTTCCTACATATGCAGGGTAGTGATCTTAAGGACTATCTGCGTGCCGTGCTGATGGCATGCCGCGTCTCATAATATTGACTTCTAAAATAAACATTATTATATATGTTTTTAACTAGTAATTTATATTTAATGAAACTTTCGCGATTTTGTCGCGCGCGTTTTAATCGCCGCTATTTTATCGGCGCATATATGTCTATCGAGCAAATGTCGGGTCACACTTGGGCACCATTTTGGGTCGTCAGACAACACCATTTTGAATTCCATTAGTTGGGTCCACTTCCTGCATTTCTAGGCGCTTAGCCTCTAAGACCAGGACCTGTGATTAATCGAAGTGACAAGATTAAAGGATAGCTTTAAATTCAATTTCCCGTTCCAGTCAGCGTATACCAAACCTCTAAAAGAAAAAAGAAATAATTTAATCTCTTCTTGTGTGGTTACTTTTGGCTTTGACTCTTTTTTTATTCTTTCGACTTCGATTCCTAGTTCTCATTGTGGGATTCGTTTCATTTGGGGGGCGGCATTGTGGCGCAGTTAGGAGACCCAGGTTTGCTGCTCGGGTCCTCCCTGTATGGAGTTTGGGTTTCCTCCGGGTGCTCCGGTTTCCAATGACATGCAGGTTAGGTGCATTGGCGATTCAAAATTGTCCCTAGTGTGTGTGTGTGTGTGTGTGTGTGTGCGCCCTGCGGTGGGCTGGCACCTTGTATGTTTCCTGCCTTGTGCCCTGTGTTGGCTGGGACTGGCTCCAGCAGACCCCCATGACCCTGTAGTTAGGATATAGCAGGTTGGATAATGGATGGATGGGTTTCATTTGGTTCTTGACACGCTTTTATTTTACGAGTGATGTTATAGTCTTATTTTTTACTTTTTAGTATACTTTTTAACTTAATATAAGCATGGTTTTCAAAAAGTATTTTTTTTATATGTCCTGTATATTATTTTCAACTTTTTAGTCGTGTGTTTGTTTTAGTATAATTTTGTAATCAATATTTTAACACTTCCTTTAATATTTCTATCCATTACTAACGCCATCTATTAGTGAAATCTTTAACTATTCTTCATATGAAAATTTAATTTCTTAATTAACAAGAATTAATTGATCAATTAGTGAAACTGATTATTCGTGTATTGTCGTCTGAAGTGAGTAAGTGACTTGCAAAATTTCAAGTCATTTGGACAATAGGAAGTGGGTTAAATATCGATTACAAGATTTGTACCAGATAATAAACAGGTGAAGTTAAAATAAGCGTGGTAATAATAATAATAATGATACAAATACGGGGAGAAAGTACAAGTCCTTGGGAAAGGCTGTTGGCTACATGCAACATGCAAGTATAGAACTAATTAAACCTAAGATAATAAGAATAAGCTGCGGTGGGCTGGCAACCTGCCCGGGATTTGTTCCTGCCTTGCCCCCTGTGCTGGCTGGGATTGGCTCCAGCAGACCCCCGTAACCCTGTGTTAGGATATAGCGGGTTGGATAATGACTGACTGACTGACTAATAAGAATAAGAATTAACTGAATTCTCCACCAAAAATATTTTTCATGTTGTTAATCCCATGTACAGTATACATAGGGTGGTCGAGATCTAATTATGCACTTTTCATTACGCTATAACTTATTAAGTTTATTACACAGAAAATCACCCAAAAAATCCCGGACCATCAAGAAGTGTGCAAACTGACGACATGAAGAATCGCACTTCACGCCCAACTGGAATCGTCCCCGCATAAATCAAAGTCATCCAGATGATCTGGATCTGCATAATTAGATCAGGACCCCCCTGTAGTTTGTTGTGATAGTGAAGAACTTTTTTTTTTTATCTCATGTTTACATCCAAAACAGAGAAAAAAAATGATGAATCATTACAAAGACAACAGTGACAAGTGGCAAGTGATGTAAAAAATCTGACGTTACACATGTCACATAATCCACATGTTGGTTATCCAGTCACGTGTTCAAAATGTATAAAACACATGAATTTTTTTGCTAAAGTATCGTTAAGTAGATACTTCCGGAAAAATCAGCACACATCACAAAAAAGAAACGTAACGTGCCGTTTTTGAATTTTAGATCCACCTCTTCCCCTCATTCTTTCGGCCAAAAGACATCTCTGCAATTCAAAAAATACAGTGAATACTTTTTGAATCTACTGTATGTACTGTACAGTGTGTATGTGCTGCTCTTGTTTTCTAATGTAACTGCTTGTAACTCGGACTTTGGAATTGTCCTTGGGTAAAGGTGTCAGCCAAAGAAGTAAATGCAGGTGTTCCAGGACCACCAAAGTCAACAATTCTCAAACCTGGTCATTTGACATGTTCATATTGTGAGATCCTTCTATATAAAAGCGGTCGGGATTGTCCTTCCGTCCCGTGAGTGCTACGCAGGCGCGGAGTTTCACACACGCCCTGTCCATTTTGCAATGCACGATGGGATTTGTAGTTTCGTTTTTCCAGGTAAAAGATGATTTTCTACTCCAGACTGTGCGATATCTTCTTCTTCTTCTTTCTTACTATATAAAAGCGGTCGGGATTGTCCTTCCGTCCCGTGAGTGGAAAGCGTAGCGTATTCCGCTTATCACAGACTTACTACTTGCAGGTTGCGGTACGGCGACATGATGTGAGCAGATTTCTGGTGCTCCCATCGCTCCCTTGCTTTTGTGTGCGATGCGCTGGAAAAATAGACAAAATGATGTCTCTGGAAATAATTCATGTTGATGGAGTACAAATGCCTCACCGCGTAGTAAATATCAGGGGGGTTCAAAAGGGCGACCACTATATAGAAAAAAGTTGAAATTTCATCACAAAAATAACAGAAACTACGAGTATTAAAGTAATATCGCTCAAATGCAATATAACCAAATTAATGAGTTTGTATAAAATATCAAATTGATCTACATATTGAAGTGCCTTAAGAAGTGGTCAACTTAAAAGTCACTCGCCTTAAAAGGCGGGTCAGCCTAGTATTAGAATACATTTTGTGACAGATAGGGGGTGCTATTGCTCCCTTGAACCCCTGTGCAAGACTCCAGACACCAAGTAAAAGTCCAAATGTTGACTTTATTTAAATGCCACAGTGCACAAAGCACCCTCTCCTCCACTATACTCATCACAATAAACCAATCGTCCACTCCCAGACGCGTTGCCACCCTTCCACCCAGCTCAGCTCTCCGTCTGGGAGCTCCCACAGTCCTTTTATACACCCTGACCTGAAAGTGTTCCCAATCCCCAGTCCATGTGATTCTCTTATCACTTCCAGGTCAGGTACAAGTCCTTCTTCTCGCCCCGAAAGCACGTCGCTCTTCCGGGTTATAGGGCACAAATGATTGTTTGGTCCTCCCTGCAGCTCCCTCTAGATAGATAGATAGATAGATAGATAGATAGATAGATAGATAGATAGATAGATAGATAGATAGATAGATAGATAGATACTTTATTAATCCCAAGGGGAAATTCACATAATCCAGCAGCAGTATACTGATACAAAGAAACAATATTAAATTAAATAGTAATATAAATGAAAAGAATTAAAATAAAATTAATGTTCGCATTTACTCCCCCGGGTGGAATTGAAGAGTCGCATAGTGTGGGGGAGGAACGATCTCCTCAGTCTGTCAGTGGAACAGGACAGTGACAAAAGTCTGTCACTGAAGCTACTCCTCTGTCTGGAGATGACACTGTTCAGTGGATGCAGTGGATTCTTCATGATTGACAGGAGTTTGCTTAGTGCCCGTCTCTCTGCCACAGATGTTAAACTGTCCAACTTTACTCCTACAATAGAGCCTGCCTTCTTAACAAGTTTGTCCAGGCGTGAGGCGTCTTTCATCTTTATGCTGCCACCCCAGCACACCACCGTGTAGAAGAGGGCACTCGCCACAACCGTCTGGTAGAACATCTGCAGCATCTTACTGCAGATGTTGAAGGATGCCAACCTTCTCAGAAAGTATAGTCTGCTCTGACCTTTCTTACATAGAGCATCAGTATTGGCAGTCCAGTCCAATTTGTCATCCAGCTGCACTCCCAGATATTTATAGGTCTGTACCCTCTGCACACAGTCACCTCTGATGATCACAGGGTCCATGAGGGGCCTGGGCCTCCTAAAATCCACCACCAGCTCCTTGGTCTTGCTGGTGTTAAGTTTCTAGTGGCCCCTGTGGTATCCAGCAGGGTTGTGTATAAAAACTACATCGTCCATGATTCCCTGCTGGTCTTCGGGGCACCTCCATACTGCAGGGTGGGCTCCATCTGGCGGCCTGGGGGTATTGGCTGGGATAACAAACCGGCCAAAGACCACAATTTGAAAAAAAGTTGTTCTTTTTTCCACAGGAATATTTCTTTTAACCCACTTTTGGAGCTAGAAGTGGACCATTTTGACCATCTGAGTAAATTAAAGTCTCTGTAAGTACTAGAAGTATTCTTGTTGCAGACATTTTAATTATTATTGGATCTATAGGACAGTTGCATTCTTTTTTATGGTGCATTTATTCCTTACTAATACTGTTAAAATGGAAAAATTGTAAATTAGTGTTTTTTTAAAGGTCAAGTTTAACCCTTAGTTATTTCATTTCACACTATTGTTGTTTAGCAATATTGATTTTCTCAATTTAATAAGTCACTGACATTTTGCAACAAATTCACTATTTCTGTTGGGGCTCAAATTAATTTTAATGTAAATAAATGATACCCTAAAAAACTTAAAACAATTGGCTATTGATGACAAAATGGCACACCAACTCCTTTACTTCCTCAAACTTACCATTTCTGAGGAGGCTCCACTCCACCCATTTATGCTCTCCAGTGTCGGTTGTTGCCCAGATAAACCCGTTCTTGCCAGCTGCATGGCCTCCTGGTACTGCACGTGATATTATGATCTGAGCTTGTTTTATTTTTCATTGGCGCCTTTTAATCTAAAATTTGCTAAGTAAAGGATATGGAGGAAATGGCACGTGTGCTCGCACACCATAATGTACCATAAAAATGAACCCAGTAGTATGGTTATAAACATACACACATGCGTCGGCCGTAAAAATATCTATTTTGTACGTTGGGTCGTCTCAGTTGGAGTTTCTGGTGTGTGTTCACTGCATTCATTTCCGCATGTTGTTACACACGGCATTCACTGCATATCTTTATGCTATACGCCACTTGGAAATATACATGCAAGATTCAAAGTTGTGAAATTTGTGCCACATCCATGGCAATACTTATTAACAAAAATACATATGAAATGTTACAGGGCCTCACTAATGTTTAAACTAGTCTAGATAAACACTCATTGCCCTCTACTAAGCACTTTGAGTAGTGAGAAAAGCACTATGTAAATATAAAGAATTATTATTATTAAAATTACAGAATCACTTTTTCCTCATGCTGTATTAACTATTTGGACGTAACGTTCTTATGCTTCTTTGTTGTTCAATTTACAGAAGTATTGAAGGCATTGAGATTCAGAACATACAAAGAAGAATGTTTGAACCTTTAAAAAACTTAACTCACATGTAAGTATAAGTGCATAATTAAAACAACTTTATTAACTCGATTAACAAAATTAAAGAGAAATTTCTTAAGCCATTTCACTTGTTAAGCCATAAACGTTCTCTTTATTTTTAAGTGTGAAATTGTCACATGTGCACAAAATGCTTGCTATTTTGCATGTGTATGCTAATTGCTTATTATATAAATTCTTCCTCTGAGGTGGGCTGGCGCCCTGCCCAGGGTTTGTTTCCTGCCTTGTGCCCTGTGTTGGCTGGGATTGGCTCCAGCAGACCCCTGTGACCCTGTAGTTAGGATACAGTGGGTTGGATACTGGATGGATGGATGGATAAATTCTTCCTGAATTGTGGATGTTTGTGGAAACTTGTCTTGATTTTCCACACTGTCACATTTAAGCTCATATTATCACAAAATAGTAGTGGTACAAATATTGATAAGGTTGTTTAAATAAAACACAACATAACAAAAAAGAACAGAAAAAATATAAAAATACATGAGAATTCTCTTCTCCAGTCTGTCAGCATATAACCATTATACTTTCTGTCATGACCTTGTGCCTTACCTTTCTAAAAAACAGTATGTAATTTAAGAAAAAAATATAAAAAGTCTTTACTCTCCTACCCTTTGTATATCTGTCTTCAAAAAGTGACAATGATGGTGATTAATGCAGCTCCTTCAGTGTGACAGATAACTAGATGATACTGAATAATGAAGGGTGCCATATTTTGTAGATGGCATGCATTCCCCGAAAAGGTTCTTTCATCTCAAGCCTAATGCTAACTCAAAAATACCAACACACGCCATTAAACAGATGGCAAAGGAAAAGCACATTAACAGCAGAGCAAAAAGAGCACTTGCCTTGACTTTTCATGGAGATTCAACTGGGAACAAGCGGCTGTAAAGGCAGCACATCAGCAAACAAGAGAGAAGAGAAAGGCAAGTGTTTTGTATGAGCCTCAGGTTTGTGTCCAAAGTTTGAAAAAAAGGTGCAATTGCTAGATGACTCAATGGTGTTGCAATGAGACAGCACTCACATGATAGATAGATAGATAGATAGATAGATAGATAGATAGATAGATAGATAGATAGATAGATAGATAGATAGATAGATAGATAGATAGATAGATAGATAGATAGATAGATAGATAGATAGATAGATAGATAGATAGATATGAAAAGCACTATATAGTAGATAGAACCTTATTTTTCCGGGTTTTCCATATTCCCAGTTTTGCCTGTCCTAAAATAAAGTTAACCAGGTTAATATTTGTATTCGTTTTGTGTTTTTTTTAGCTCTTTACCCCAAACACAAACACCGTCCTATTATAACAGACCCCCAGACCCTCAATCAGCTGCTTTATCATTTAAAAAAAAAAAACAATCTCTCACAAAACATAAAACAGTGAAATACAGTACAGTCTCCCTCAACCCACAGAAAGGGCAGGTATCTGAAACCCCTGGACAAATAACTGATAGAAAGGAGTTCACAGCAACTATACCATGCAATATCCTCCACTGTAAATCCCCTACCCTACTGGTCAATGGTGGTCTATATAGCGCTCTCCAGGCAGGCAGTGTTCCTTCAGGAATGACAATCTTCTTCCTCCACTCCTTCTTTACTTTTACGCAGATGCTGTAGAGCTGTTTTCCTTTGATGGTGTTTAAGGGCAAGTCTCTCAGATCTTTTGTCGCAAGTAATCTGATGGTGTCATTATTGTCCCAATCTCCTACTGGAGGCACCACGAGTGTAGTGAAAGTCGGATCCTCGGGTGGCTTCAGCTGGTCTTTAAAGGTGTCCTGCAGGAGTGTCCTTACTTCACTTCCTAGAGATTCCTGGAGAGAGTGCACTTCTGTCTCTGCTGCTACGGTTTCTGGACTTTTCCAATTAAAAATGGTCATTCTAAATGTTCATTCGGTTGTTGATTTGTATTTTACAGAATCTCAGTAATAAATAAATAATAATAATAATATTATTATTATTATTATTATTATCATTATTATATTATGACAAACAACAAAAAACTTCACATTCACACCAGAATTAGTTTAAAGGAAAAAAACATTTGACTTGGAAATCACGGGGTCCCAGTTAGGCAGTCTGATTGATTTGAGGCAGTAGCGTTTTTTGACATTTTTTGAGTGAATGTCCTCAGTGTTGATGTGTCAGAGAGAGGATGTGTAGCATTGTTCATAATGGCACTCAGTGTGGTGCTGAGGTGTCACCCACTGCACTCGGATCCCAATCCATGTGGTTTATCGTGTGGTGGGTGCAGCAACATGCTATCAACACATGCTCCCAACTTGTGCTATGACCTCCAAGAGGTTCAGAGTGTATCCCATAAGTGAGCCAGACTTCTTAATCAGCTTGTTGATTCGGTTGGCCTCTATTGAAGTGATGTTACCAGCCCAGCACACCATAGCATAGAAGATTACACTAGCATCACAGAGTTGCAGAAGATGTGAAGGATGTCACTTCCCACATTAAAGGAACTCCTAAGTCCTATGAAACAATAGCCTTCCACACCCTTTCTTATGTAATTCCTGTTTTTTATGAGACCAGTGCAGCTTGTCATTGAAGTGGAATACGTGTTTCACAGTGGCCCCCTAGGGAGCCCTAAGGATGTGCATGCACACTGTTTTTGACTCTTTGAACTATGTTGCTTTATTAAGTACATGAAGAATAGGTGCATACCCCTTAAAGAAGTTTGTTGCTTCCCTGGTTGTGATTGGCAAGCAGGAGAAGGATGTGGTAAATGAGAAATGTGTATCTCTTATTGAAATATTATTTGAAATATTTTCCAACTAACTAATGCAATTCTTTGCATTCCCCATTTTCCTCCATGATTTGAAATTCTATCAGTTTTATTTTCTAATTTCTGTAATTACTTCTGTGACTCGTATTATCAGTTGTTTCTGTTTTACACATTAACCAAATTCTGTGTTTTTCAGATACTTCAAGAAATTTCAGTACTGTGGGTATGCGCCACACGTACGAAGTTGCAAGCCCAACACAGATGGGATTTCTTCTTTCGAGAACCTGCTGGCCAATGTTGTCCTCCGAGTCTTTGTTTGGGTAGTTTCTGCTGTCACCTGCATCGGGAATATATTTGTCATCTGTATGAGGTCTTACATCAGATCGGAGAACAAGTTACACGCTATGTCCATCATATCTCTTTGTTGTAAGTAGTGCTTAGAAAGACCTTAATGGCAATATTTATAAACCACTAACATGAGTTTAAAAAGCGAGATCCTGAATTTATCAAGAAAATGTTACTCCTAAAATTCTGTTTCTCAGTCTTATCTATTAAAATTTAAGATATGCTTAATTTCATCTGTAGGGCCAGTTTGGAGTATAACCAGGATATCCATACATCCATCCCGCCATATCCTAACTACAGGGTCACAGGGGTCTGCTGGAGCCAATCCCAGCCAACACAGGGCACAAAGCAGGAAACAAACCCCAGGCAGGGGGCCAGCCCACCGTAGATAACCAGGATAAATGATAAAAAATACTATTTTTTTATTTACAAGTGTGACCACAAGGGGGCACACAGCAAACAAAGAGATTATTCCACGATCATGTGCCGTGGGAATTTTCAGACCCCCAGTCTCAGTCCTTAGTAAGACCTCATCTTTCCCTTGGTTGCATTCATGTGAATTTCTGTTTTATTTTTAAAATTTATTTCAAGAAAATAACATTGCATACAATCAAGCAAATTTATAAAATTGATGACTTCAAAGTTAAACTAGGGGAAAAAAAAAGTTCAAAGAGGAAGCAGAAACAAAAAAGGCAAAACCAAATTCAACCTCCAGTCGAGTGGAAGAAAGGAGTAGTGGTAAAAACAGCAAAAAAAAGATAACATATAAAAAATGAAATATTCTTTTCCACCCGATATGAATGCATGAATGGAGAGGAGACGAGTGGAGGCGGCAGAAAAAGGACTACTGGGAGCCTGGACTTGAGGGTGTGTGGTGCAGGGGCACTGGGTTGTGTGCTGTGAACTGTAAAAATGGAAAAAAAAAAAAAACGTGTGGTGTTTTAAACCATCGGTGTCTGCCTGTCTGTGTCGAGGCTGGACTCCACAGTGTACAAGCCGTCCATGATATCCAGAAACCTAAAGTGGATCCTGCGAACCCTCGGTAGTCCCAACCCAACTGCTTAATTAGAAAGCAATACTTGCTAGTCTCACCTTATTTTATGGCTTGTTAGGGCTCATTTATACTTCACGCTCAGAACACTTGTGTCCGCATCATGGCTGCCACGCGTTCCCAGCGTTCATTTCACGCGTCCTCTGAGCAGGTCCTCAGAAATTAACACGACGCGTGCGCGAGTTGCAGTACCAGCAAAAAGTCGGGGGGCGCAGTGTGGTAAAAGTCGGAACTTGACGTCAGAGTCTCTGTTTATTATCTAATGTGACAGCAAGCCTCTATGGAGATCCTTCGGGGATCGATGTGCGCGCTTTGCTGTTTGATGAATGGTTCAAAGTGTTGAAGCAAAATGCCGACATACAGATGCATTCGTGGTGCTTTTATATTCAAGCGTCGCATATTCCCGATCGTAATGACACGATACATTTTAAAAGTCTCACATACCATCTTTTGTGCCGTCTATTTTTTATTTTTTTACTTTACCTGCTGTCAGGTACAAGAAGCTCGTAGCGATGAAAAACTGGGATGACGTTTACGACGGTCTGCTTTAATAATAAAGTAAACTACGAGGTTAAAGTGGACATTTCGAGATTAAAGCCGAAATTTCCACTTTAATCACAAAATACACGTTTTCACCGTGTCTTTTATTTTTTTCTCAGTGGCTCAAATACAGCGCTATACATTATGTTGGCGATGTGAAGTTGCAAAAAAATAGACGGCACTGAGACTTTTAAAATGTATCGTGTCATTACGATCGTACGGAAGCGTATTAGGGCCACGGTGAAAGAAAAAATACGGACACAGCGAAAAAAGACTAAATGTCGAGATTAAAGTCGACATGCTGACTTTATTCTCGACATTTACATCGAGATTATAGTCGACATGTTGACTTTATTCTCGACATTTCCACTTTAATCTCGCCATTTATGTCGAGATTAAAGTCGACATTTACACTTTATTCTATTGTTTATTTTGTCAGTAGAATGTCGCAAACTAAACTTCATCTTTAAATGAATGTTCAATTTACTAGATTTTCTCAAACCCTTCATTAATTAATGTAGCACATTAAATGCTTTATATTAAGTGTTCCCCGACCCAGTTTTAATCTCTATGCGCTTCTTCAACTGACTTCCTCTTGCACTGAGAGGCGCAGACAGCGATCGCCGCACATTGACTTCATGATGTTCCTGCTCTAAGAACATTCAGAATACTAAGAGAAATACTTGATATCTTCTTCACGATGAAATGCATTAAAGCAGGTATCAAACATGGGTGGCGGGGGCACGGTGGCGTGGCTATAGAGCTGCTCCCTTGCATTAAGGGGTTCCCAGTTGTATGTTCTGTGTAGTAAACTTTATGGCAAGTGTGACGAGGCTCCAAAAAACTGGATATATAAATGGGTATCGCACAGGTTTAACTGGAATATCGTGTAAATGTTGGGTTCGTGATGTGGTGGTCGGAGACACGAACGCAGAATTCAATGGATGTTCTTCTGAGCGGGCTTTCTTTATTACATGCGCGCTGTCTCTATCTGACTTACTAAACTTCCAGTTCCAATCCTTGTTTTTCTTTCTGCACATAACCAATCACCACACGATAAACGTCTTTGTAAAATTAAAACAAGTTATAAACCTAGACCCCAGAGTTTTCAAAACTTAAAATGTACAGAACTTAAAATGTATTAAAGCATATGGGGGCACGGTGGCGTGGTGGTTGCACTGCTGCTTCGCAGCAGCAAGGGGGTCCCGGTGTTCCCTGCCTTGAGTTTGCATGTTTTTCTGGTGGGTCTGCTCGGCGTGTTTCAGTTTCCTTTCAAAGACATGTAGGATGTGGGGTTTTGGTATGTATTATTGACCCTGCTACTTTATGTGTTGCACGTATTCACCCTGCGATGTGTTGGCGTCTCATTCAGGATTTACTCCTGCCTCGCACAGGATGCTTGCTGGGATGGGCGCAGCCCTGAATGGATGGCATAATTAAGCATGTATAGTGAAGATTTTTTTAATTTCTGAAAACTCCATCCCAGCAAGCACCGTGCCCCCACATGCTTTAATAATTTAAAGTTCTGAAAACTCCGAGGTCTAAGTTTATAACTTGTTTTAATTTCACAAAGACGTTTATCTTTGGTGATTGGTTATGTGCAGAAAGAAAAAGCAAGGATAGAAACTGGAGGTTTAGTACGTCAGATAGAGACAGCACGCATGCAATAAAGAAAGCCCGCTCAGAAGAACATCCACTTAATCCTGTGTTCGTGTCTCCGACCCACCAAGCCCAATATTTACACAATATTTAAGTTAAACCTGTGCGATACCCATTCATATATCCAGTTTTTGGGACTTTGTACTACACTGAACATACAACTGGGGACCCCTTAATGCAAGGGAGCAGCTCTATAGCCACGCCACCGTGCCCCCCGCCACCCATGTTTAATACATGCTTTATTGCATTTCATCGTGAAGAAGATATCAAGTATTTCTCTTAGTATTCTGAATGTTCTTAGAGCAGGAACATCATGAAGTCAATGTGCGGCGATCGCTGTCTGCGCCTCACAGTTCAAGAGGAAGTCAGTTGAAGAAGCGCATAGAGATTAAAACTGGGTCGGGGAACACTTACTATAAAGCATTTAATGTGCTACATTAATTAATGAAGGGGTTTGAGAAAATCTAGTAAATTGAACATTCATTTTAAGATGTTTAGTTTGCGACATTCTACTGACAAAATAAACAATAGAATAAAGTGTAAATGTCGACTTTAATCTCGACATAAATGGCGAGAATAAAGTGGAAATGTCGAGAATAAAGTCAGCATGTCGACTTTAATCTCGACATTTAGTCTTTTTTTTCGCTGTGTCCGTATTTTTTCACCGTGGCCCTAATACGCTTCCGTACGATCGGGAATATGCGACGCTTGAATATAAAAGCACCACGAATGCATCTGTATGTCGGCATTTTGCTTCACCACATCGAAGCATCCATCCCGTAGGATCGGCATAGATGCTTTCTGTCACATGTAGACAGTTCCCGAACGTAATGACACGATACATTTTAAAAGTCTCACATACCATCTTTTGTGTCGTCTTTTAATTTTTTTTATTTTACAACTTAACAACAGCAACATAATGTATAGCGTTATATTTGAACCACTGAGAAAAAAATAAAGGACACGGTGAAAACGTGTATTTTGTGATTAAAGTGGAAATTTCGGCTTTAATCTCGAATTGTCCACTTTAAACTCGTAGTTTACTTTATCATTAAAGCAGACCGTCGTAAACGTCATCCCAGTTTTTAATCGCTACGAGCTTCTTGGACCTGACAGCTGCGGCGAGCAGCAAAAGATCACCACACAGAACAAATTAAATGTATGATTTTCCAACTCCTCCCCATGGGCTCACCACCTATGGGAGGGGCCAAGGAGGTTGGGTGCAGTGTGAGTTGGGTGGTGGCGAGGCGGGACCTTGGCGGTCTGATCCTCGGCTACAGAAACTGGCTCTTGGGGCGTGGAATGTCACCTCTCTGAAGGGAAGGAGCCTGAGCTAGTGCGCGAGGTCGAGAGGTTCGGCTAGATATAGTCGGACTCACCTCGGCGCACAGCTTGGACTCTGGAACCAATCTCCTTGAGAGGGGCTGGACTCTCTACCACTCTGGAGTTGCCCCGGTGAGGCGCCGAGCAGGTGTGGGCATACTTATTGCCCCGACTGGAGCCTGTGCATTGGGGTTTACCCGGTGGGCGAGAGGGTGGCCTCCCTCCGCCGGGTGGGGAAGGGTCCTGACTGTTGTTTGTGCGTATGCGCCAACAGCAGTTTGGAGTATCCACCCTTTTGGAGTCTCTGGAGGGTTGCTAGAGGGCATACCTTCTGGGGATTCCCTCGTTTTGCTGGGAGACTTCAATGCTCCGTGGGCAATGACAGTGAGACCTGGAAGGGCGTGATTGGGAGGAATGGCCCCGATCTGAACCCAGCGGTGTTTTGTTATTGGACTTCTGTGCTCGTCACGGATTGTCCATAACGAACACCATGTTCAAGCATAAGGGTGTTCATATGTGCACTTGGTACCAGGACACCCTAGGCCTCAGGTCGATGATCGACTTTGTGGTCGTGTCGTGGACTTGCGGCCATATGTCTTGGACACTCGGGTGAAGAGAGGGCGGAGCTGTCAACTGATCACCACCTGGTGGTGAGTTGGCTTCGATGGTGGGGAAGATGCGGTCAGACCTGGTAGGCCCAAGCGTGTTGTGAGGGTCTGCTGGGAGCGGCTGGCAGAGTCCCCTGTCAGAAGTAGCTTCAACTCCCACCTCCGGCAGAACTTCAACCCGTCCGAGGGAGGTGGGGACATTGAGTCGAATGGGCCATGTTCCGTGCCTCTATTGTTGAGGCGGCTGACGGAGCTGTGGCCGCAAGGTGGTGGTGCCTGTCGTGGCGGCAATCCCGAACCCGTTGGTGGACACCGGTGAGGGATGCCGTCAAGCTGAAGAAGGAGTCCTATAGGACTTTTTGTCCTGTGGGTCTCTGGAGGCAGCTGATAGGTACCGGCAGGCCAAGCGAACGCGGCTTCGTTGTTGCTGAGGCAAAACTTCGGGCATGGGAGGAGTTTGGAGGCCATGGAGAGCGACTTTGGACGGCTTCGAGGAGATTCTGGTCCACCGTCCGGCGTCTCAGGAGGGAAGCAGTGCAGTGTCAACACCGTATATGGTGGGGATGGTGCGCTGCTGACCTCGACTTCGGGCGTTATGGGTGGTGGGAGGAGTACTTCAAGACCTCCTCAATCCCACTAACATGCCTTCCAATGAGGAAGCAGAGCCTGGGGACTCTGAGGTGGGCTCTCCCATCTCTGGGACTGAAGTCACCGAGGTGGTCAAAAACTCCTTGGTGGCAGGGCCCGGGGTGGATGAGATCGCCGAGTTCCTTAAGGCTCTGGATGTTGTAGGACTGTCTTGGTTGACACGTCTCTGCAACATCGCATGGACATCGGGACAGTGCCTCTGGATTGGCAGACCGGGGTGGTGGTCCCCTCTTTAAAAGGGGACGGAGGGTGTGTTCCAACTATAGAGGGATCACACTCCTCAGCCTCCCTGGAAAAGTCTATTCGGGGTTCTGGAGAGGAGGGTCCGTCGGATAGTGAACCTCGGATTCAGGAGGAACAGTGTGGTTTTAGTCCTGGTCGGAACAGTGGACCAGCTCTTCACCCTTAGCAGAGTCCTGGAGGGTGCATGGGAGTTTGCCCGACCGGTCTACATGTGTTTTGTGGACTTGGAAAAGGCATTGACCGTGTCCCTCGGGAATCCTGTGGGGGTGCTCGGGAGTATGGGGTACGGACCCCTGATAAGAGCTGTTCGGTCTCTGTACAACCGGTGTCAGAGCTTGGTCCGCATTGCCGCAGTAAGTCGAGCCCGTTTCCAGTGAGAGTTGGACTCCGCCAGGGCTGCCCTTTGTCACCGATTCTGTTCATAACTTTTATGGACAGAATTTCTAAGCGCAGCCAGGGTGTTGAAGGGGTCGGTTTGGTGGACTCAGGATTGGGTCACTGCTTTTGCAGATGATGTTGTCCTGTTTGCTTCATCAGGCCGTGATCTTCAGCTCTCTCTGGATCGGTTCGCAGCTGAGTGTGAAGCGGCTGGGATGAGAATCAGCACCTCCAAATCCGAGAGCATGGTCCTCAGCCGGAAAAGGGTGGAGTGCCCTCTCAGGGTTGGGGGAGAGATCCTGCCCCAAGTGGAGGAGTTCAAGTATCTCGGGGTCTTGTTCACGAGTGAGGGAAGAATGGAGCGTGAGATCGACAGGCGGATCGGTGCGGCATCCGCAGTGATGCGGGCTCTGCATCGGTCTGTCGTGGTGAAAAAGGAGCTGAGCCGTAAGGCAAAGCTCTCAATTTACCAGTCGATCTACGCTTACCCTCACCTATGGTCATGAGCTATGGGTAGTGACGAAAGAACGAGATCGCGAATACAAGCGGCTGAAATGAGTTTCCTCCGCAGGGTGTCTGGGCTTTCCCTTAAAGATAGGGTGAGAAGCTCAGTCATCCGGGAGGGGCTCAGAGTAGAGCCGCTGCTCCTCCGCATCGAGAGGAGTCAGATGAGGTGGCTCGGGCATCTGATCAGGATGCCTCCTGGGCGCCTCCCTGGTGAGGTGTTCGGGCACGTCCAACGGGAGGAGGCCCGGGGAAGACCCAGGACACGCTGGAGGGACTATGTCTCCGGCTGGCCTGGGAACGCATTGGGATTCTCCGGAAGAGCTGGAAGAAGTGGCGGGGAGAGGGAAGTCTGGGCCTCTCTGCTTAAGCTGCTGCCCCGACCCGACCTCGGATAAGCGGAAGAGATGGATGGATGGATGGATATTCCAACTCTCTGCACATTTAGAATCTTTAGATTCATACTTGATATCACTTTCATGATGAAATGTATTAAAGTGTGTATGTTACATTTTACATATAATTTCATTTAAATAATGAATACTGTTAATAATTACACACATGGGGGTGACACGGTGGCAATATCACTGCTGTCTCGCAGGGAGTTACGTTGCTGGTATTTCCTGCTTGGATTCCACACTGTGCACCGGTTTCCTTCCAAAGATAAGCAGATTTGGGGATTTGGTGCCGCTAAAATGACGCTAGTGTATGTGTGCTTGTATTCACCTTGCGATGGCGGAGACCTCGTCCAGGGATTGTTTCTCAGTCGTGCCCAATGCTTGTTAGAATGGACACATCCCTGGATTGATGGATTTAATCAATAAACATCCTTTTCACAGATATTGCGGTAAGGTGTTATCGGAATTTAATAGGTGTTTTAGGCAATTCACAACACAGAGAAGCCAAACATGTTCTCACCGTGATAATATCTCACACTGCCACCTGGTGGACTCCCAGATTTACGTAAAGTACGCAAAGTATAAACACTTCAACGTTTGCGTAGCAGGAGCGTCCGCTGCAGCATGAGTCGCGTCGCGTGAAGTATAAATGAGCCCTTAGTCTGCAATGTAAGGTTCTTATATCGTTGATTTTTTCCTCTCCCAAGGATATCATCCAAATGATTTGAAGCCTAAAACAGATCATTTTCTGTCTGTCACATTTTCTATTACATGTTTTATTAAATCAAAGAGTGCATGATGAACACACACAGATATAAATGAAAACACACTGGATGGAGAACTGCTGGCTGCTTTGTCATTTACATTTTATTGCTAATAAGGAGCCATTAAAACAATGAATGCAGCTGTTTAAGATTGAAATAAGCAATCGATGGTGGGGAACCTTAACGAGCGAGACCACTACAATGAAGCATCAAAATGTCATCTAAGCAATAAGTGTTTCATCAGCAATAATTGTTTTATCATTAAGAAACTGGGTTGGAAGAGAAACCTGCAGCCACTGTAGCTCTCCCGGACCGACATTGCGCACCCCTGGTATAGAACACCAGTTACTGAGTTACACTCACCAGCCCCTTTATTAGGTACACCCTTTTACTACCGAGTTGGACCCCTTTTTCCTTCAGAGCTGCCACAATTCTTCGTGGCATAGATACAAGAAAGTGCTGGAAGAATTCCTCAAGGATTTCGGTCTATATTGACATAATAGCATCATGCACGTGCTGCAGATTTGTCGGTGGCACTTCCATGATGGGAATCTCCCATTCCAGCACATCCCAAAGGTGCTTTATTGGATTGAGATCAAGTGACTGTGGAAGCCAAAGGGATGGACATGGTCAGCAGCATTACTCAGGTAGGCTGTGGCTTTTAAACAATACACAGTTGGTATTAAGGGGCCCAAAGTGTGCCAAGAAAATATGCCCCACACCAATACACTACTAGTACCAGCCTGATGGATCCATGCTTTAATGTTGTTGACGCCAAAATCAGACGCTACCATCTGAATATCACAGCAGAAACCGAGACTCATCAGACCAGGCAACATTTTTCCATTCTTCTATTGTCTAATTTTGGTGAGCCTGTGCGAATTGTAGCCTCATTTTCCTGTTCGTAGCTGACGGGAGTGGCACATAGTCAGGTCTCCTGCTGCTGTAGCCCATCTGCTTGAAGGTTTGAGATGTTATTCATTCAGAGATGCTGTTCTGCATACCTTGGTTGTAACTAGTGGTTATTTTTGTTACCGTTGCCGTTCTATCAGCTCAAACCAGTCCGGCCATTCTTCTCTGACTTCTAGCATCAACAAGGCATTTTCACCCGGAGAACTGATGCTCACTGGATATTCTTCCTTTATCAGATCATTCTCTGTAAACCCTAGAGATGGTTGTGCATGAAAATCCCAGCAGATCAGCAGTTTCTGAAATATTCAGACCAGCCCATCTGCCACTAACAGCCATTTCACGTACACAGTCAATTCAGTCACCTTTTTCCCCATTCTGATGCTTGGTTTGAACAGGTTGTCTTGACAATGTCTACATGCATAAGTGCAATAAATTCCTGCCATGTGATTGGCTGATTAGACAATAGACGATAACAAGCAGTTGAACAGGTGTACCTAATAAAATGGCTGGTGAGTGAATAAAATGTGGGCTGGGATTCTTAAGTCCACGTGCTTTTAGTGTGGTATCGCCATTTACTATTAAATTGTCCTTCTTCACTTTAAGCCCCTCTGGGATTCCACCAAACACAACTGTTAAAGGGTTACGAGTGATTGTAACACCAAGTCTGATAAGCATTTAAAGATCTTTGTCCAAAATGATGTTAGTTTGATGCATTCCCAAAATGTTGCCTAGTGATGTTGGAGCTAGATGGCAATGCTTGCAGGTTGGATCTTGCCTAGGGGACATTTTGGACAATTATAAATGAGATAAGTGTGATCGATGAAAGGTTTAAAGTTGAATTATTGAGTGATTTGCACATATAGAGCTTTAGAGTTTATTCTATGCATGGCTGACATCCTCTCTTTTTCTGAGTTGTTAGTTGTTAGATCCTTTTCCCACCCTACTCTAGTATCTTTGAAGGCAAGAGACTTTAAGATGTTTTTAAATCTTCTTAAGATGCTGTCTGAGTCTTCAAGACTGATCAGTATGTCCTCTAGAACAGAAATGTGTATTAAGGAATGGAAAATGGGGTAGGTTTCTTTCAGCAAAATTTCTAATTTGAAAATAGTGGGAAAATGAGGAGGTTAAATCTGAAGCATAATTGTTCTTGATATGCAAATCATTACCTATATGCAGTTCTCTAATTGTTTTAATCCTGGACATTTTCCAAAGATTAAACAATTATTAGGTTTAAGAGGGTTCAAAAAGGTGATTATCACGTAGAAGAGCAACAGATAAAAGCTTCTCTTCCTTGAAGTGCATCCTGCATTGGGTCTATATTCTGATCGATTGGTAGACAATTGGATTATTGGTATATTGACGATAATTAATATTTACTAGGGCATAAGGAGGGGTGGCACGGTGGCGCAGTGGTAGTGCTGCTGCCTAGCAGTTAGGAGACCTGGGTTCACTTCTTGGGTCCTCCCTTCGTGGAGTCTGCATGTTCTCCCTGTGTCTGCGTGGGTTTCCTCCAACAGTCCAAAGACATGCAGGTTAAGTGCATTAGTGATCCTAAATTGTGCTTGGTGTGTGGGTGAGTGTGCCCTGCTGTGGGCTGGCACCCTGCCCGGGGTTTGTTTCCTGCCTTGTGCTCTGTGTTGGCTGGGATTGACTCCAGCCGTCCCCTGTGTTAGGATAAAGCGGGTTGGATAATGGATGGATGGATAGGGCGCAAGGAAGTGCATTTAAAGAAGTAGAGCAGTATTTTTGTCCATTACAGACCAGGCTGGTTTAAATTCATCAAGTTGCATCAATTTCCAGGTCTTTATACTGTGTAAATTTTCAAGCAAGTAAAAAAAACTGAAAATTAGGTAGTGCCATGCCACCTTCTGCTTTGTAGAGTCGCCTTTTGAATGCGTGGACGTCTCAAATTCCAGATGAATTAGTTTATAATTTAGTCTAGTTTTTTTAAAGAATGATTTGTTAATGTTGTGCTTGCATAAAATGACTACAAGATCCAGGAATAAATGTTGGGGTGCCAACCCTGTCACCCCATTTAATCCAACTAAAGAAAATGAAGAAAAAATGGCTGCTAAGGATGTAATGGTAGGAGAAAGTTCCAAGACAAAACATAAAGCTGTCAGGCTAGGTATTTATTGCTCTTGGATCACCAGATAAGATCTCCATCCTGCAGTGTGTCCTGTTCTAAAAGGAACATCTCCTTCAAATGATTTCGGGATTCATTTAAGTGGTGAACCAGAAGGGGCGGAGTCATTTGCCCTCACTGGGCGTCTTCTCTGTTCTGCGAAAGAAATAGAAAGGTAGAAGGTTAGTGCCAGCTCTCCCTCTTCACCCGGGGTTGTAGTGCAAACCTCAGGTGAGCCCAGAGAGTGATCCACAGATGCGACAATATGTGACAATCTATATAGGAAAGTTCTGAAATAATAAAAGAAGCTTGGGAAGGATTTTCATCTTGACAGTATTCATTCTGCCTTCTAATGTGAGAAAATGGAGGGCAGACCATCTGTTCACATCTTGTTAGATTTTTTCCATGCTGATAGCAAAATTGTGTTTAAACCAATCTTTATACTGCGGTGGGCTGGCGCCCTGCCCGTGGGTTTGTTTCCTGCCTTGTGCCCTGTGTTGGCTGGGATTGGCTCCAGCAGACCCCCGTGACCCTGTAGTTAGGATTTAGCGGGTTGGATAATGGATGGATGGATAGAAAATCTTTATATATCTATGTTTATTTGTGATGTTTATCCTCAGATATTTAAACTGTTCTGATAAAATGAATAAATAGATGCCCAGGCTAGTATGGAGTGCTAGGAAAGTCACTGGAAAAAGCACACTTTTATTCAAATTGATTTTGAGTCCAGATGGCTTTTGAAATTCTGCTAGTGCATTAAGGCCTACGGGTAAAGATATTTGTAGGTCTGATACATACAATGGCATATCAAATGCACATAGTGGTATTTTTTGATTATACCCTTTATCTATAATGTAATTGAAAAATGAATGGCCAATGGCTCATCAAAGTGTAAAAGAAATGTAAAGTCAATACTGATGCCTTCCACAAAAAGCAGTTAAATATAAGCACTGTTCTTTCTTCACATGTTAAAAGAAACTAATCACCTTAAGCACAAGAACTATTATCTTGTGATACATGCTTTGCTCGCAGCTGGCATTTACTTCTTGATAGTCATGTATCAACATGGACAAGGGCGAATAAGGATACAGAACAACAGGATCCGTGCAAATGTGCGAAATGCTTTCATTTCCCATCAGTCTAAGTGCAAATAGTGCAGTGCAAAATCCATCCAGTAAATAATAAAAACAGTAATCAAGTGGAGGTTAAAATTCAATAAATAAACAATCCATCAAACTAGTTAAAATCCAAGGTTAAAACAAAGTTAGGTTTTATCCTTAAAAATCATCACAAGCCTCAGAGCATCCATCTAAAATGACATTTCCTCTGCTTACCATCTACAGTATGCTCAGCAATGGGAGATGTCTTCCTGCAAACCCAGTTAACTATTAACTATCTCGTGTCCCTACTGTCATCCCTTGCCATCTGCTGGGACCCAGTGTGCCCTGTTCCCATCTCCCACCATTGTCCATCTGCATCTCTATGGAATCTCCCGGAGTGATTTAGTCTCTTCTACTCCCTGAGCATTCAGTAGGAGAGACCCTACTCTGTGGTCAAGGCACCTCACACATCCTCGGACTGACATTGGTGTCATTCTTCTCTCTCCTCCTCCTCTCCTGTAAATGACATTTCTGACCCGCTTTGTAACCACAGACCCACCACCTGTGCACTGGGCCCTCGTCCTTCACATGTTCTTCAGTCCATCACTCCCTTCTTGATCTCCTATAGTTCTTCTCTTTTTAACACCTTACTGATTTTAAGAAGTCTCATGTGATCCCTATTCTCAAGAAACCTTTTCTGCACTAATCTGCCATTGCGAATTACCATCCTGTCACCCTTGTGCCATTCCTGTCCAAGATTAATGGATATTCCACAAACCACTCTCTTCTCTTCTCTCTGACCCCTTTAATCTGGATTCTGCAAGAGTCACTCCACCAAGACTTCACTGCTCTCAGTCACAAATACTCAAAATCTGCTCGAGCTGCTTCTGTCTCATCTGTTATTATTCTCCGTGGACTTTCATCATTTTTCAGTACTGCTAACTCCTTCCCTATCTCTTCCCTATCTAAACTCCATGGTTCTGCTTTGGACAGGTTCACATCTTACTTTTCTGACTGATCCTGTTGTGACTTCTGGTCTAACTCCTTGTCTTCTCCACAGAAGCTGTCCATAGGTGTACCTCAAGGATCAGTGTTGAGTCCACGACTCTTTCCTCTCTGCACTCTTAAAAATAAAGGTGCTAGAGTGATGCCACAGGGGAACCATTTTTGGTTTCCAAAAGACCCATCTAAATGAAGGTTCCAGAAAGAACTTTTATATATTAAGGTAACAGGCTCCATACAGTAAATAGCCATGGAAAATTGGTAACAGATCTATGAATTTCCAATGATTCCTGATTTTCAAAGGACTCTCACTGTACAGTATACAATAACACGGGTTAAGTCTAGGCTTTCTTAATCTGTTAGAGTCCTGCTAGGTAGCCTACCATACATTAAAGACTTCCGTTTTTTCTATCATATTAGGAAGTTTTTTCAAAGCACAAAGAACTAACTTCATATGCCAAAAACCTTTCCCCAGAATAAAATTGTGTTTGGTCAAGCAATAGTTCTACGAGGAACACAAACCAGTAAAGATCCATAACGGGCCATTAAAGAGCCATTATTTTTAAGAGTATACAGTCACTACTTAGGCAATGTCATCTCTTTTTAAGGCTTCTCCTACCACCTCTGTGTTGATGATCCACAGACCTTCTTCTTATTTCCTTCTTACATCCCACAGGTTTCAGTCCAGGGGCCTCATGTATACCGCCGTGCGTAGAACTCGCACTATAACATGGCGTAAGCACAAAAGCTGAAATGTGCTTACGCACAGAAAAATCCAGATGCAGGAATCTGTGCGTACTCCAACTTCCACGTTCTTCCGCTACATAAATCCCGATCAGCGTAAAAACTAACGCTCGTGCACGCGCATTATGTAACGCCCCAAATCCTCCCAGAATTACGCCTCTTTGAATATGCAAATCAATATAAATCGCCCTTAAGCTCAGCCTTCTGTGAAAAGACAATGGAAAAAGCACAGGGAAAATATAAGAATTTCAGCGAATACCAAGTGGAGGCAAAGGAAAAACATACTATTTGTTCAAATAAACCATGGTATAATCAACAAAAGGAAGTTGATCGAGTGACTTAGCGTGTTGGAGAAACTTGAAAGCTCACATTCACAAATCGCACAGTGCCGGAAATAAAAAAGAAGTCACATATCAAAGTTGCCGTGAAAAGAAGAGTTGTAAGCCCACTGTCTGAGTGTCATATGAAAGCTTATTAGGGTACAGAGAAAAAGGCACACAGTGGGGAAAAAGCACGAAATGTCAACTTCAATCTCGACATTTCCACTTTAATCACGTAGTTTATTTTGTCATTTAGTAGAACATCATAAACTTCATCTTAAAATCGTTTAATTAATCAGTTTCTCAAATCCCATCGTAATTAAAGTAGCATGTTAAATGCTTTGTTTTGTATTTGATCTTCTACTCGTATGTGATCTATGTGTGTGAATCACTACTTGCTTCTTAAACTGGCTCTCTTCCTCCAACTGCACACAGAATCAATTACATTCGTGATATTACAGCTCTCTGAATAACTAAAATACTGAGATGTATATGTGATGTCATTTTCATGATGATAGGAGTTAAAGCACGTTATTAAACATGTGTTTCACTTCGATGAAATAATTTATTGCAGCAGTACTCAGGGGCGGCTCTGGGCTTGTGGTGGCACTGGGCAGAGGAAGAATCGGTGGCTCCTTTGCCCGCCCGTCAGTAAGGTAGCTTATCACGGTGGATGGCCACGTCCGTTGCGGACACTGCATAGCCGCCTCGTGCTCATGACAAGCATTTATCTTTTGCCGAAATTTGTCGCTGTGTTTTTAGCTGTGTTGTTATTTTCTCTTTCTGTTTTATATTCAATATATATTGGCGTAGCCGTCACTGCAGTCAGTGCTTTTCTTTCCCCAAGTAACCGATCGCCACATAATCAGCTCTGTAATAGACGTTAAGCCATCTGTAAGTTTAGCGCCGATTCTTCAAAACGTTTAAAGAACATTGAAATATCTTCGTAGTACATGTTTAATTATTCTATCTTTCACGACACTCCCAGTGAAGAATATAGATTATTAAAATGAAGTTAAAGTTTTATCTGTATAATTTAACAAACATATTTTGCTGCATTTCACCTTAAAAATGATATCGTCATCATATGTAAATACGCGCTTTATAAAGTGGCCCAGGTTGTGAGATATTATAACTGTAGTGCAAGTTTACAGTGGGGTGATTGTACTTATAAGTAAAACAGTTCTACAAGGTGCAATTGATTGAGTGCGTTTATAGTTCTTGGGATGAAACTGTTTCTGAACCGCGAGGTCTGTACAGGAAAGGCTTTAAAATGTTTTGCAGTGGCTGAGACAGCGTGTCCTTAAAGCTGTATACCGATAATTCTCTTTCCGATCAGCTGCTGCTGTGATTCACACTCAGATACAGTGATATAAATACTCCGAGTCGTGCAGTGAGAGTAATATGGAAAAAGATGATCCGCTGTGGCAACTCCTAACGGGAGGAGCTGAAAGAAGACGAAGAAGAAGAAGAAGGAGAAGTGAGAGTAACAACGCTAAAGCAGTTATGGTATTTGGAATACTATGGCTGTTCCCTGGACCATTATATTGTTACGAGTTAATTACAATCAGATGCATTATACTAATAAACAATATGCAGTTAGTTTCTGTGTATTTATAAAGCCGCGTCAAGAAAATAATGAGTAATCACAGAGGAGCAGTACCATTGCTTTGACACTAGGTGCCGCCAGTCTGCAAAACCGAGCGGAGAACTTGCGTACGACAAGGCATGAGGTACCGTGGAAAAGTGTGTGGCTTTACGCCAAGTGTAGGTTTTATGCATCGCGATTTGAACGTGGAAAAGTTCTTACGCAACATTTCTGTGCATACGCACCGTTTATACATGAGGCCCCAGATCTCTAGTTGTCTCTGTAGTCTCATCCTGGATAAATGCTCATCACCTTAAACTTAAACATTCAAGATCAGAAAGCCTGTACTAACCTTCTGATTCTCCTTTCCCCACATTTATTAAGCATTGCACTTAAAGATGTCTCCCATTCACCATTAGGAACCTTGACATAACTCTAGACTCCTCACTTTCAAAGATTGAATCCATTTCTTCAAAGATCCAGTCCTGTTGTTTCTTTCTTCATAATATTCAGTGGATTTGACCCTTCCTCACTAATTATCCCATGCAACTCCTTGTTCATGTCACTGGTTTGCTCTCAGCAGAATTTTTGCAATATTCTCCTGGTGGTGCCTCCTTCAACTGCTGTCAGTCCTCTCCAGCTCCTCCAGAATGCAGCGTCTCAACTGATGCTCTCTGTTCCTCGTTTCACCCCTACTAATTCTCTGCTTCGGTCTTGTCACTGGCTTGCTGGTGTTGCAAGGATCCATTTTAAAACTGTAGTCTTGACTTCTCTGACTGGTTCTGTTCCTCAAGATCTCCAGCCCTTGGTTTCTCCGTATGTCTCTTCATGAATGCTCCATTCTACCTCTGCCTATTGGCTGATCGTCCTTCCTCTTGACAGATGTGCCATGACTGGTCAATGCTTCTTCACTCTTGCTTCAAAGCTGTAGAATGATCTCCCTTTGGTTATTCAAACTTTACCCAATTTTTCCGTGTTTTTTAAAACACACCTTATTATTCAGTATTTTGGAACTGTTTAGTGTCTCTTCTATAGGATATCTACTGTTGTACTGACACTGAGTTTTGGATACTGACTTGTGTCTTGGTCTAGCTGCGTGTATAATAATTATATAGTAGTAGTACGAGTCCCTCTTGCTCTTTTATATCTTGTTCTCTGTTGCTAGCACCTTAATCCTAATCATTCTATGTTTTGTATTATGATTTTCTTTGTAAGTCAATAATGATAAACCCAGTATTAAGAGTAATAGAGTTTTAAGAACGTACTATTTATGTCGCAAAACCCAAAATGGTGTGTGGTTTCCCACCTTTTGGGTCATGCATGGGTGTTTAAAATTCTGAAGGGAATTAGTCCAGTGGATCGAGACTGTTATTTTAAAATGAGTTCATCAAGAACACGGGGACACAGTTGGAAACTTGTTAAGGGTAAATTTCACACATACATTAGGAAGTTTTTCTTTACACAAAGAACGATAGACACTTGGAATAAGCTACCAAGTAGTGTGGTAGACAGTAAGACGTTAGGAACTTTGAAAACTCGACTTGATGTTTTCTTGGAGGAAACAAGTGGAAAGGACTGGCGAGCTTTGTTGGGCTGAATGGCCTGTTCTCGTCTAGATTGTTCTAATGTTCTAATGTTCTAATGTGGGGTCGTGACTCACCATTGTATTAAATGGCAAAGGTCGCATTTTTGAATTATATTATGGTCGCCACGAGCAGATTAAGCTTTGCACCGCCATGACTGTCCATGGAGATTCTCCAAAGGACCAATGAGCAAGCCCTCTCACTATGGTAGTTGGCAGTGATTAACCAAGGGGGACCTCTACTGGATCTGACAATCATCATGGACTAAGTCTCGAAGAAGGGCAAAATTGTGTCACAAGAAAAATATTTAAGAAACGCTGATTTAGAGCATTGACAGCCATGTATTTTACTACTTGAATGCTACTAGAAAAAGACTCACACCTATAATTTAATGCAAAAAAACACTGAAATGATTCTTCTCTTTTCATTACAGGTGCTGATTGCTTGATGGGAGTCTACCTGTTTATCATTGGTGCCTTTGACCTCAAGTATCGAGGAGAGTATAACAGACATGCTCAGATCTGGATGGACAGCGTTCAGTGCCAGATAGTGGGCTCCTTAGCAATGCTGTCAACTGAAGTCTCTGTGCTTTTACTTACGTACCTAACTTTGGAAAAATACATTTGTATAGTGTACCCCTTCCGCTACCTAACGCCCCGAAAGTGCCAAACCGTCAGCACACTGGTGGCTATTTGGATATTAGGCTTTGTGATTGCTTTCATTCCACTCGCCAGCAAAGACTTCTTTAAGAATTTCTATGGCAGCAATGGTGTTTGTTTCCCACTGCACTCCGAGCATTCAGAAACATGGGAGTCACAAGTATACTCTGTTGTGATCTTTCTTGGTGAGTACATATCTGCATTTTTACAGCATTCCTGTTATGTCCCTTTCGGAAACAGTTGACCTTTTACACCCACACCCCCATGTATCCTAGCTACCTGTACAATATTTTGGACCAGTCATATCTCTCTCGATATATATATATATACCTGTTGTAAAACACGCAACAGGAGACAGCACCAAGTTTTGGGGTTCGCCAGCCCCGTATATTGTACAGAAAATAATAATCGTTTGTCTTGTTATACAGTCAAAATAAACATTCATAACGCGACGCCGAAGCATGGCGTCCCGGCCATTTTATTGGGGAGGAGCCGGAAGTGGAGGGATGCTGGGAAGGACCGTGAGGGTGGCTGGGAAGGGTGACGTCAGGGCAAGATGGCGGAGGAAGGGCGGAAGTGCCGCACTGCGGTCAAAACCCGGCTATGAGGGAGGGAGGTCTTTTTTCCTATGAGGAAGCAGAGAGAGAAAGTTAGTACCCCACCATTCCCTGCCGGCGAACACATTCCCAGGTGCGGTCGAATCAGTCCGCGGTCTCCTACTCGCGCGTGCGTGACACTGTATATATATATATTCAAGGCATTCGTAGTCTGAATCACAATCTGATTCTATGGGTGGTTACCTACCAGGTAACACTTGTGGTTGGTCAGCAAGTCAGCTAACGTCCGCCATGGTGCCCTCTTTCAGTTGCAAGAAGCAGATCATAGAATGGTTGAAATAGTTTTACTGTCAAATAATGCAAAGAGTATGCAACACGTGTTTCTCCCTAATTCTGGGCTCATCAGGTGTACACACTCACTGCACCCCCTCTCGGGAATCGAACCTTGGATGTCAGCGCTAGAGGCGAAGCCCCTCGCGTTGCGCCACAGCGTGTGGTTCGTTTATTTGACAGTATGTAGATCGGGGTAACTACATTCAAGGCATTCGTAAGAGGGCACCGTGGTGGATGTTAGCCGACTTGCTAACCAACCACAAGCATTACCTGATAGGTAACCACCCATGCAATCAGATTGTGATTCAGACTACGAATACCTTGAATGTAATTGCCCCGATCTACATACTGTCAAATAAACGAACCACACGCCATGGCTTCACCTCTAGCGCTGACGGCCGAGGTTTGATTCCCGAGAGGGGGTGTAGTGAGTGTGTATGCCTAATGAGCCCAGAATTAGGGCGAAACACGTGGCACGTACTCTTTGCATTATTTGACAGTAAAACTATTTTAACTATTATATATATATATATATATATATATATATATATATATATATATATATATATATATATATATATATATATATATATATATACAGTATATATAATCCAATGTCTGTTTGTTCACTTTTCATGAGAGAACTACCTAACAGATTTAGTTCAGGTTTTTTTTCTATAATTTGCTTGAAAATTCAGGTTGATTTTGTGACTTCTTTCATAGTATATTCACACTAATTTGAGGCAGGCTGAGGGTCGAGGGGAGGGGGAAGCATGACATCAGGAGTTGGGCGGGGCCCTCCTCACTCATATGCCAGCCTCTGTTCGAGTCTGTCTACCCCATGCCACATTTTGGACTGATCCTTTCCTTCTGCTTAGCACCCATACTTGTTTGTTTATTGATTTTAAATGTTTGTCCTGTTTTACTACTACGTGGGCAGAGCTGTAGGGGACAGCTAGTATACTGTGTGTATATATATACTGCTCAAAAGAATTAAAGGAACACTTTTTAATCAGAGTATAGCATAAAGTCAATGAAACTTATGGGATATTAATCTGGTCAGTTAAGTAGCAGAGGGGGTTGTTAATCAGTTTCAGCTGCTGTGGTGTTAATGAAATTAACAACAGATGCACTAGAGGGGCAACAATGAGATGACCCCCAAAACAGGAATGGTTTAACAGGTGGAGGCCACTGACATTTTTCCCTCCTCATCTTTTCTGACTGTTTCTTCACTAGTTTTGCATTTGGCTACAGTCAGTGTCACTACTGGTAGCATGAGGCGATACCTGGACCCTACAGAGGTTGCACAGGTAGTCCAACTTCTCCAGGATGGCACATCAATACGTGTCATTGCCAGAAGGTTTGCTGTGTCTCCCTGCACAATCTCAAGGGCATGGAGGAGATTCTAGGAGACAAGCAGTTACTCAAGGAGAGCTAGAGAGGGCCATAGAAGGTCCATAACCCATCAGCAGGACCAGTATCTGCTCCTTTGGGCAAGGAGGAACAGGATGAGCACTGCCAGAGCCCTACAAAATGACCTCCAGCAGGCCACTGGTGTGAATGTCTCTGACCAAACAACCAGAAAGACTTCATGAGGGTGACCCAAGGGCCCCATGTCCTCTAATGGGCCCTGAGCTCACTGCCCAGCAGCATGCAGCTCGATTGGCATTCGCCATAGAATACCAGAATTGGCAGATGCACCACTGGTGCCCTGTGCTTTTTACAGATGAGTGCAGGTTCACCCTGAGCACGTGACAGAAGTGAAAGGGTCTGGAGAAGCCATGGAGAACATTATGCTGCATATAACATCATTCAGCATGAGCAGTTTGGTGGTGGGTTAATGATTGTCTGGGGAGGCATATCCATGGAGGGTCACACAGACCGCTACAGGCTTGACAAAGGCACCTTGGCTGCCATTTGGTATCAGGATGAAATCCTTGGACCCATTGTCAGACCCTATGCTGGTACAGTGGCTCCTGGTGCACAACAATTCCTGGCCTCATGTGGTGAGAGTATGCAGGCAGTTCCTGGAGGATGAAGGAATTGATACCATTGACTGGCCACCACACTTTCCTGACCTAAATCCAATAGAACACCTCTGGGACATTATGTTTTGGTCCATCCAATGCCACCAGGTTGCACCTCAGACTGTCCAGGAGCTCAGTGATGCCCTGGTGCAGATCTGGGAGGAGATCCCCACAACACCATCTGTCATCTCATTAGAAGCATGCACCGATGTTGTCAGGCATGTATACAAGAACACAGGGGCCATACAAAGTGCTGCGTACAATTTTGAGTTGCTGCAATTAAATTTTGGCAAAATGGACTCGCAGGCCACATAATTTTTTCACTCTGATTTTTAGGGCGTCTTTGAATTCAGGGCTCTGTAGGTTGATCATTTTCATCTCCATCAAACGATGTGGCATCCTTTCGTTCCTAACACATTACCCAGTCTATATCAGTATAGATATCCAGGAGGATTTCTTTTTCCCATTGAGATCTGATGTGTTTTCAAAGTGTTCCTTTAATTTTTGAGCAGTTTATATATATATATATATATATATATATATATATATATATATATATATATATATATATATATACACACTATATATACACAGCCACTGCAGGCCACCAGGACTGGAGTTCGACACCCATGCCTTTCAAATAAAAGAGTCTGAGAAGCAGGCTTTATGGGAATGCAACTGAGAGAGGAAACACAAGGAGAGAGAGGTTGAGACACACAAAGATCTCTGTTTTTACATTTATTTTATTACCAGTCTCTGACAGGTAAGCATAGGTTAGTTAAAAATAATTACATAAGAATTTCAGCTTTTTGACTATTGTTCTCATAACTACAATTCTTATTTTGCTTGGAACATTTTCCAATTGGCTATCCACTACATTTCTTTTGGTTTCTGGCTTAGTGATTACTTCGTTGTCTTAGAAACTAAAGCCTTCTCTCAATGTTCATGTTTTCTCGGTGTACTCCAGTTTCCTACACATCCTAAAGTCACGCATTGTAAATTAATTGATCGATGTGACTCTGAGTGAATGCCTGAGCAAATACTAACAATACTCTTTATATTTGTTTTGTCATAGGGGGGTCCTAAGGTGACAATATTTTTCCTTTTTGACTCTTTATTACATAGGCCATTTCAGAACGCCAGAAATTCCATATTCTTACCAGACTGTCAGGATCGACTGCTACTGTAGATCAATATGTCTCCCTTTCTGTTACAGCTGTAACACCAGGCAATTAGGTAGAGCACCAGAACAGGCAGGAGAGAAAGTTATAAATGTATTCATCATATATGACCGAAATACAAACATGAGTGTGGGTAAAATAATACAACCTGATAAGAAGCAGTTCATCTTGTATCCAATATGTTTACTACCAGGTGACCCTCTGTCTTAGTAAGTTGAATTAATCTCTTGTCTGGCCTTGTCCTTGGTGGCACTGTAGTCAAGACAGAGTTTCTTTGTTACCCTGTCTTTATGTTGGTCGTTCTTCCTTGATGTACCACCGGGACCAATGGGATATCATTGTGCAGGCCGACTTCCCTGCTTCATTCCAGTCCAGTTTTGGCACGACTCGGCTCAGGTAGGTTCAGTCCCCATTCCAGCCCATGCTGTCCTCCTGAAGATTGGGGAAGAGGAGGAGTGTCATCAGTGTTACCCATCTCTTTCATTCCAGGCTGTGCCGACCTGTTAATAACCTTTCATTTCAGCCCACCTGTATTCCCCTGCTAGCTGACCTGAGATTTTATCTGTACTTGTTCTAACCTGTAGTAAGTGCAGCAATTGGTTTCTAAAGTACATATTTTTATTATAATATCATTATGCTGCCCTCGTGACATATGTAAAATATATATATATATTATATATATATATATATATATATATATAAAATGTAAAGTTTTCATAACTATGTAAAAAATTTACAAAGTATTCGTTAATTAAGACTGAACAGTTAAAGATGTGCAGTTGATACTTGGATACAGCAAAACCTTTTCTGAAGCCCACACTGCATGACTTTTCCAGATATTTGCAGTTGTTGGCTTTATTTAGCAGACAGTTGCAGTACGTGCCGGTGACTGCCTATCATGTAGTGTGACACTTTCAATTTATTCAGGCTTCATCTCATACTCTGAAGGTGTTTTAGGTTATTTAGCCAGAAAAGTGGACTAGCACCCTGTCCATGGTTGATTCTTTTCTTGTGCCTGATGAAGCCAGGATTATTGCTGTTCCCCCACAACCCTGAATTGGATTACGTGTGTTTGAGAATGTTATGAGCGAGTAGGAAAAGGAAAAAAAAAAATAAGGCAAAGAAGCATTGTCTCCATTGTCGTAACCATGGCCTTTTTATCTTTGCAGGACTGAATCTTGTTGCGTTCCTCATTATTGTGTTTTCCTATGGGAGCATGTTCTACAACATTCACAGGACAGGCACCAAAGCACCCGAGTTTAGTAACCACATTAAGAAAGAGGTGACCATTGCCAAACGCTTTTTCTTCATCGTATTTACAGACTCTCTTTGCTGGATCCCCATCTTCATCCTCAAATTGTTGTCCTTGTTGCAAGTGGAAATTCCAGGTAATGACTTGCCTTTCTCTGCATCGAGCAATCCAACCTGGGTGGGATGTGAAGACAAAAGAAATGGACAGAGGCTAATTTTCTTAACAATTGTCAGTTTCATTTTCAGGTTTTGTGGGGAGACACCCTCATTAAGTGATTACTATTTACTGATTTATTTGTTCTAAAACAAACAAACTGAAAACTGTTTGATATTTGAAGGCTATGAGAATTAAAGAGTAATATGATAAGATAAACCAAAATGAGCTGAAATGAAAATTCAAGTGTACAATTATGAACAGGTACGGTGGGTAACAGTTCTTATCTCGGATTTCAGTAGGAAGCACTCCTGAATCATTGCCAAACATGGAGCAAAGAGAAAGACCAAAGTATACAGATTTTATAGTCATTTTATTTAACACAGTAATAGTAGATAGATAGATAGATAGATAGATAGATAGATAGAGGAAAGGCACTCAGTAATAGATAGATAGATAGATAGATAGATAGATAGATAGATAGATAGATAGATAGATAGATAGATAGATAGATAGATGTGAAAGGCACTATATAACAGGATAGATAGATAGATAGATAGAGGAAAGGCACTATATAATAGATAGATGTGAAAGGCACTATATAACAGAATACAATAGATAGATAGATAGATAGATGTGAAAGGCACTATATAACAGGATAGATAGATAGATAGATAGAGGAAAGGCACTATATAATAGATAGATAGATAGATAGATGTGAAAGGCACTATATAACAGAATACAATAGATAGATAGATAGATAGATAGATAGATAGATAGATAGATAGATAGATAGATAGATGTGAAAGGCACTATATAATAGATAGATAGATAGATAGATAGATGTGAAAGGCACTATATAACAGAATAGAATAGATAGATAGATAGATGTGAAAGGCACTATATAACAGAATACAATAGATAGATAGATAGATAGAGGAAAGGCACTATATAATAGATAGATAGATAGATAGATGTGAAAGGCACTATATAACAGAATACAATAGATAGATAGATAGATAGATAGATAGATAGATAGATAGATAGATAGATGTGAAAGGCACTATATAACAGAATACAATAGATAGATAGATAGATAGATAGATAGATAGATAGATGTGAAAGGCACTATATAACAGAATACAATAGATAGATAGATAGATAGAGGAAAGGCACTATATAATAGATAGATAGATAGATAGATGTGAAAGGCACTATATAACAGAATACAATAGATAGATAGATAGATAGATGTGAAAGGCACTATATAACAGGATAGATAGATAGATAGATAGATAGAGGAAAGGCACTATATAATAGATAGATAGATAGATGTGAAAGGCACTATATAACAGAATACAATAGATAGATAGATAGATAGATAGATAGATGTGAAAGGCACTATATAACAGAATAGAATAGATAGATAGATAGATGTGAAAGGCACTATATAACAGAATAGAATAGATAGATAGATAGATAGATAGATACTTTATTAATCCCAAGGGGAAATTCACCTACTCCAGCAGCAGTATACTGATACAAGACAATATTAAATTAAAAAGTGATAAAAATGCAGGTATAATAGACAATAGCTGTTAATAATAATGTTAACGTTTACCCCCCGGGTAGAATTGAAGAGTCGCATAGTGTGAGGTCTCCTCAGTCTGTCAGTGGAGCAGGACGGTGACAGAAGTCTGTCGCTGAAGCTGATCCTGTTCAGTGGATTCTCCATGATTGACAGGAGTCTGCTCAGCGCCCGTCGCTCTGCCACGGATGTCAAACTGCCCAGCTCCGTGCCTACAATAGAGCCTGCCTTCCTCGTCAGTTTGTTCAAGCGTGAGGCGACCCTCTTCTTTATGCTGCCTCCCCAGCACACCACCGCGTAGAAGAGGGCGCTCGCCACAGCAGTCTGATAGAACATCTTTTAGGACATATTTTACTGATAGAACATAGTAAAAGGAAGAGAAATACAGAAGGAAAACAAAGCAACATAATCAAATAAAAATAAAGAGCTAACTGCTACTCCAAGTGCAACTTAATAATAATTAGTCTCACCTAATGCACTTACCCACCAGTTTTACTCCAAATCCTCCTTCCTTCACCACCATCAACCCCTTTACAACCTTCTTCCAGATCCCTTAAAATGTTCTCTACTTTTAATGGACTGATGGGAAAAAGGTAGCTTTATACCCCTGGAGCCTCATATATAAAACCTTGCTTTAGATTCCATACTAAAATTGTGATTACACTCAAAAGGTAAAAATGGCACACACACACACTAAATTCATTTATGGATTTATTAAACAGTAGGTGCCATGGCATGTGGACCACCACATTCCTTCATAAATCTCAAATCACCTTAAAACTATTCACGCGTTGCACATGCTTTAAGTGACTCACCATGACATCCTGCCAATAATCATGTATGGCATAAAAATGCCTTTGTTGAACATTCATGATCTTTCGGTTTTTTTTAACCTTTAATTTCTCTATTCCCTAATGGGGTGTCAGGCAGCAATCAATCAGAACAAAAGAGGCTACGGGACACCATAGATAAAGTTCGCAGGACACCCCTTTAGACTCAATTTCAGATGTCCAGCATGCATAGCCATTGTCTGGAAACAATCAATTGGGAAAAAGAGGTGTGGATGACCCAGGAAGTCATGGAGAGCTACAATAAAGGAAGACCACAGAGCTTGTGGTGCCACAAATAGGACGCAATGGCTGTCAATTCATGCCCAATATTTATGATCTAATTACTATATAAATGTGGCCGTGTTCCTGAGCGATGTCTTTACTACAAACTGTGGGGGAACACAGAAAATGAAAATGTAGTGAATGTGAACTTGAGATTTTACTGACTGAAATGATGAACCCTCTGCAAGAGTTAAAAACCAAAGAGTATGAGCAAGTGACAGCAGCTGAGTACAGAAAGAAATAGCAATGTGCCATTGTGCAGTGCCCAGACTGCCGCCAGTTATGTGTACACAACTGCCAGATATTAAGAACTTTCTTCTTGAACATAAAATAATTCTGCTAAGTAAATGCCAATGTTGCAGTACACACAGGTCTCTTTACATTTCACTTGCATCATCCAAAAGTCTTTCAAGTCTTTGCTGTATGTCCTGAGGGACAGCGTCTGGGTCATTAGCGCGTTCGTCTTGGCCTGTTTCAGGTGGCAGAAGCAGTCCATGTTCCTGCACTATGCCATGCCGTACTGCATAAGCCATCACAATGTGGGGCTGTCCAGCAGTGTTCAAACATCTACCCTTTAATGAACCAGTGATATGTTCTATCACAGATCGTATGTGGGAGCAGCCATCACGATATCTCCTCTCTAGTGGTCTACTGAATATCATCGTAAAGAAAGATTACACATGTTCTAAACTTAATTGCAATCCTGTCCAAAAAATGAAGAGATTTAAGAATTACTGGTTGTTTTACACCTTCTGGCCCCTTAAGCTTCTGTAATATTCTCCCCCTCGACTGCCTGCTGTTTTGTCTTTCTTTGAGGTTACCTTTGCTTTTCCCTGTCTGTTCTCCTAACTTTGTGCCCACTCGTATTACTTGTTTACTTTAAAGCTCTCCACTAACACTGTTTGTATTCTTTCATATTAACAAACCCTGATGCTGCCACCCTCTTAACTGTTTTACTTTCTTAAATCCGGTATGCTTTTTACACACTTCTTCCTTTTTACTAAGACAAACTCACTTACTGAAGTTATTTACTGTACTTATTCTTGTCTGTTTCTACTGCCACTTGTGCTTGATCGGTGCTTCCTCACTAGATACCTGTCTACATACCACAGAGCCCCTCTTTTAACCGCTTTCAAGTCAGCGGCCTACCTGTACTGTAGCTGTACTTAAAATGAATGTATTCTTACTTATAAACGCGTGTGAGCCCCAGCTTTCTACTAGCACTAAAGCTTAACTGTACGAGTGCTATATGGTGCTCTATTTAGTTATTCCTTATGTGCCTTAACTTCTTCCCACTAAGGAATTGGTGTTACATTTAATTACTTGTCACTGCGACGGCAGTTATTTAATTACAGACTTGCTGGTTTCACCTTCCACTTACTGCTTCGCCTCACCAATGCTAGTTTTGAATGCAAGTAACAAGCACAAGTAACTTTTGTGGTAGTTGGCCGGCTTGTCATCCCAGGCCAATACCCCCAGGCCACCAGATGGAGCCCTCCCTGCAGTATGGAGGAAGACCAGCAGGGAGTCATGGACTTTGTAGTTTTTTATCCTCAGCCCTGCTGGGTACCACAGGGGCCACAAGAGGGAGACTTCTTTATGCCCTATAACCAGGAAGTGCGTCAGAGGAAGAGCGACGTGCTTCCGGGGTGAAGAAAAAGGACTCGTGCCTGACCCGGAAGTGATAGTGAATCGTGAGGACTGGGGATTGGGAACACTTCCGGGTCAGGGAGAATAAAAGGACTATGAGAGCTCCCAGACAGCGAGCTGAGCTGGGTAGAAGGGTGGCAACGCGTCTGGGAGTTGGAGGATTGATTTATTGTATTTGTTATTGATTGTTTATGAGTATAGTGGAGCAGAGGGTGCTTTGTGCACTGTGGTGATTTAATAAAGTCATCGTTTGGACTTTTACCTGGTGTCTGGAGTCGTGGACAGGGATTCAAGGGAGCGCTACGGCCCTAATCTGTCACACTTTCCAAACGTTTTTCCAAACACTCAGCTACTTTCTGCTCCTGTGCAAGTGAAAAAAAAAAAAGCAAAACACTTCTAAAGGGGAAAAAAAGCTTTTAAAACTCTTTAAGGGGACCCCACATTTTATTTCTAAAGTCACAGCAATTTGCATTAAGTGATTTCTCTTAAAGTCACACACATACGTTTCCAAATTTCCAAACTGGACAAGTCTCCCTGAATCCAATGCTAGACGTGACATGACTGCTTGAAGTTTTGCTTGGGCAGCAAGTGAAACGCTCCTAAAAAGGCTTGTGCCCCAGCTTTTGAAAAGATAAAGTTAATCCCATCTATTTAACAGGAGCACATGTGAAACACCTAAACTATATGCTGTATGTACGGTATCTCCATTTAGTTGACAAAATGAATTTAGTGTAAAGATTGCTGGTTGCAACCAAACATACTCATGTTAATAGTCCAGTCCATAGCATGGAGAGTGAATACCGGTTTATTTAGCTGTTATATTTAGGTATTACATTTGTATGACAGGGCGGCATGGTGGCGCAGTGGGTAGCCCTGCTGCCTTGCAGTTAGGAGGCCTGGGTTCACTTCCTGGGTCCTCCCTACATGGAGTTTGCATGGTGTCTGTGTGGGCTTCCTCCCACAGTCCAAAGACATGCAGGTTAGGTGCATTGGCGATTCTAAATTGTCCCGTGTGTGTGTGCTTGGTGTGTATGCGTGCCCTGCGGTGGGCTGGCTTCCTGCCCGGGGTTTGTTTCCTGCCTTGCGCCCTATGTTGGCTGGGATTGGCTCCAACAGACCCCTGTGACCCTGTAGTTAGGATATAGCAGGTTGGATAATGGATGGATCTGTATAATAGGTGCGCGTTTTTTGATGAAGATAAAAGATGAATTTGGCACCAGGTTTATATTGTTGAGGTGTGATTCGGATATCATTATATGGGTCTATGTATTGAAGATATAGATATTTACAGTATATTGGTGGTTTATCATTTATTTAAACCAGTGATGGCAAACCTTTTAGAGATCGAGTGCCCAAACTGCAACCCAAAACTCACTTATTTATCGCAAACTGCCAATTTAACCTGAATATTGAGGTTTTAGTTTAGAAAAAACAACTCATACATTAACATCTTTTGTCTTAAAAGAAAAACACAATAACAGAGCTTTCAATGATACAAACAACTTTTTATTGAAAGGTAAAAGTTTGCATTTGGCATGCTTTTGAACAATTAATGTGATTTTTGCTGTTGTATGCATGCTGATAATTTGTCTAACCTTGGCTCATACCTTGTAAGCTTGAGAGCAACACATGCAGCACTCAGGTCATCTGTTAGTCTGTTTCTGGCATCAGATTTGATTGCATTGAAAGCTGAAAACAGCTGCTCACAAGCATAAAATGTTTCAAACAAAGTAAGGAAAGCAATCACAAGTACTTTCATTGGCTTAAAATTATTTGGCAGAGAATTCCACACTTTAAGGATTTCATTTTCAGAACTAACTGTGCTGTCCTTTGTCATCCCTTCTATCTTCTCAAGTGTTTCACGCAGGTCCTCCCCATTAACCTTCGTTCCCGTTCTCTCTCCCTTTTTTTTCCCCCTTTCCATCCGCCTTGCGCTTCTATCATATATTACAGGGACGTGGATCAGGTGTGGCGATTTGCAGCTCCCGGGCAACGATTACAGATGTGGACGACTCCTCAGCTGTGCACTTAAGCGAGGACCACCCGCATCATGAAGCTCCCAGGAACCGCTATGGCCACACTACCACACACCCCTCTAAGCCGCAAGTGCGGCGATTATCTATTAAAACTGGCCTTTTCAATTTTGAGCTGTGGACCCGCTATACCACATCCCCTACAACCCCACCATGGGAATCACCTTTGCCACAGACTCAACAGGTTGCTGTCCACGTCGCACGTGAGCTGCCCGCCTTACCCCAGACAGGGGAAGGAGGGAGTGCTCCCATTGGGCTGCTGGGCAGAGGGGCGGGTGATGCAAAAAATGTCCTCAGACGTGCACGGAGATGGGGAGGGGAGCAGTCTGGCTCCGTGTCCATCAGGCTTTCTAGTAAAGAACTCTGTGCTTGGGTGACAACGCACGTGCCCACGGAGAAGGCTCTGAGTGCCCCATCTGGCATGCGTGCCATAGGTTCGCCACCACTGCTTTAAACTGACTGAATCTAGCCATATCAATACTAATTGGTGCTAGAGATACACTATAGGTTTGAAAACAGTGTTACACTTCTCTTTTCCTGAGTAAGTGTGTAGTACTAGGATGTTGTACCATGTTAGCCATTTTGAATGTAGTGAGAAAATTTTGCTTGACTCCTGAGTAAGTGTAGATTCTGATGGTTGTAGTTACTTAAGGTTTATTTAGCTAGACATTCCCAACAGGATGTAGCACATGCTTGAGCAGTGCATGAAAAAGTCTAACACGTTTCACATTTTTCAAACTACTTTTAGATTTTTACATGTAGATTGCAGGCAAAATCCAAATGTGACCCGTAAAGTGAGGTCACAGTCGATATTTTCAATTTCAGTTTATTCTTATTAGTTGTAGTAGTATATGTGGACAATATATAACACTTCACCACCCTCCATAATAAACGAGAAGGAATTAAAATACAGAATTTCAGGTAACACTCCCACCTACTGTATGAGGCCAGTGTCCTATGCAACGTTTAACAATGCAACATAAACACCATGTGGTATATACAAACATACACTTACTGTATTTACAGGGAAACAGAAGGCCAAATTCCGACTGCACTAGGTCAGCCACATGACGAAAAGGATAATACATTTTGGGAATCACAGCTGTATAGATGAGCTGGATAAAATTTAGTTAGAATATTTTGATTCTCTCACTCCTGATATGGTAAATGGATATTTTGGCATTGTGTTCTTCAAATAGAAAAATGTATCTTTCCCTCTCGAATATATAAAAAGAAAATGGACTAAAAATGAATACAGACTTTGGCTCTTTGCTAATAATCAAGTGATTGCTCTAAGTGAGGTGTGTGTGTGACGCAAATGAAATGCAGCTTAACCGCTAGATGATGAAAAGCTAAATTTGGGACCCAAAGTAGTGTTTAGAATGTTTCTTTGTAACCATCCAAGGGGTCAGATGTATTGGCAAATATTGAATTTATTTCTCCCTTCCAATATAAATGTCAGTAATACAGACAACACAATGCAGTCAATGAAATGTACAGTTTGCATGACAATAACACCACTACTATGACTACTAAAACTGAATGGCTGATTATGAATGAGATTAACTGTATTCAATTCAGATTTTCTGCAGTCACTTGATGATATTTCTCAAATATAAACTAATTCTTCTTTTCTTTTTTAGGTTCTATCAGTTCATGGGTTGTAATTTTTATTTTGCCAATCAACAGTGCCCTTAACCCAATGCTGTATACATTGACCACTCGCCCATTTAAGGAAACAATACATCAAGTATGGTCCAATTATAGAGAAAGACGGTCCATCAGCAACAGCCACCATTCATACACACCCTCGCTCCTATGGCTGGAAATGTGGCCTGTACAGGATGCCTCTCCAGTGCTGTCTACGCCAGAATTCCTGGAAAATCCTACTGAAGTGATTTCTAGTAGTTTGAGAAAGGATGAATATTTACCCGCAAAAAGCATCAGTGGGACCTGACTTTTTATGACATTGTCTGAAGTGAAATTGTATTTGTCATGTACAGTATTGTTCAATATGGTAAAAGTGAACCAATGCTTCACTAATGCAGATGTTATTCAACTGAAATCACTATTTAATAGTGTATGAGAAACAAAATATAAACAACTTAATATTTATCAAATAAGGAAAAAATAATCTAGCCCACATAATCTATTGGTTAATGTCAGCATGCCAAGTGCACCCAGACTGACTGGCACTGTAAATAGAGGAAATGTCAAAAAATAGATGCTATGAAAAACTTACTGCTGTGGGCTGGCGCCCTGCCCGGGGTTTGTTTCCTGCCTTGCGAACTGTGTTGGCTGCGTTTGGCTCCAGCAGACCCCCGTGACTCTGTAGTTAGGATATAGCGGGTTGGATAATGGATGGAAAAACTTATAAATACTAATTATAGGAAAACAAATCAATTATTATTATCAATGAAAAAATATGAATATGATAATTGGAAATGAGCAAATGTTTCATTATAAAAATAATTCATAGAATATAAGCGGAAGTGGATTAAGCGGGTCTGAGAATGTTGAATTATGTTCTGGCTTTCTTACTTTATTTTTGTGTTAATCAGGTAGCTAAGCATCATAGATGTCATAACCCTATAGCTTTTATGTATGTATTTACTTATTGATTCTACTGAATTTAAATTTGGTTTATATTTAAACATCTGAAAAATCCAAGTTTTCTTTTTAGGTGCAATCTTTTGTCTATTCCTGCTTTCATTTCCATGCAACTTGTGGCATTCCCCAACACCAGCATTTATAAAATCAGTGATCTGAAATCATAGTCATATGCAACAGATATCTAGACATGACATACGGTTTACATCTCCAGCACGGCCACAGTCTTTCTGAACAAAGGTGGTAACCTGAAGCAATAAATGGTCTTGCCCTCGAGGTCTGTTCATTTTTTGTAGACCTGATGGCTTAAAATTCTGTTTTACCAAGTGCCCCCATAAAATGTTGCACTGGGTGGCACTGCTACCTCATGGATTCAGTGCCTGGATGTTGTCTGTGTGTTCTCCCCCAACGTATCAGTGGGTTTCCTTCCAAATCCCTCAGGTGAATCTGTGTGATAATTCCAAACTGGCTGTGTGTGAGGGAACAGGCCTCATGATTCACTAGTACCCTGCTCATGGTTGTTATTTGCCTCGCATCCTGACTTAACGCGATCTGATCTGAAAATGTTATGTTTTTATCTCTGTAACAATAGAAGTCAATGTTGCAATAGTCACCTCATCCACCTTCAGACATCAGCTGGTAACCCTGATCACTGTGTTCTGCAGTGGATGATTTTGGGAAAACGTTTTACAATCTGAACATCCACACACAAATTGACGAATCGGTCATTCTGGAATGCAAATCACAGATGAATATTAATCAGAATTCTAATTAAGTGTATCAGGTTCAATGAGTATTTTTGCTAGTTATTGAGGAAAAAGTCCAAACTGTGTCAGATTGGTTAAATAGCAGGCAGTGTAACAGTATCTCTACAGTCTTGATTTCTACAATGGTTGTAAGCAAATCTAAACTGAATGTGTTTTGTGAAATGTATGGCGGTAGATGACATATTCTGTTATGTTGTATTAGGTGCTCACTTTCTGAATATATATATATATATATATATATATATATATATATACAGTATATATATATACACAAGCTATGCTACCCGCCTGAGACAGGTTGAATTCTAATAAGCTTATTTCTGTCCGTCTGGCAGTTACATTCCATTGGACGTATTCAGTGTTAACATTTGCATTGCACAATCTATCGCAGCATATTTTGTAATGCTTTCAGTATAAAATGCATTGCGTTTTTCATTTCAACATATGGCGGATCACATATCCCATACAAAATTGTATATAGCAGAGACATGCTGTAATAAGTGGATGGTCACAGAGATTTAGAGACTTGTACTTTTAGTAAGGCAAATATATATTGTGTCAAATGATTGTGTTTACAATCTGCCTTTAAAATACTCCAATACTGCTCTTTCAAGTTCAAGAACAAAGTGTGTTTAAAAGGACTTTACGGAGTACTCTTTGTGCATGTCTAGGCGTGAAGCACAACAAGCAGTACTAAAAGTGGGTTCACACAAAAATACTTGGGAAAAGTCCCTTTAAACACACTTTTTTCTTGAACTTGAAAGAGCAATATTGGAGTATTTTAAAGGCAGACTGCATATCCAATAAACTTCACGCATTTGACTCCAGTTGTCTCCTCCTGGAAATTAAAAGAATTCACAGGCGTCTCCATCAGTGCCATCAATCTCTTTGAATGATCTACAGGATTGAAAACTCAGCCAGGTAGTGAACCAAATATATTAGAAGTTGCCACGTTTTTGCTGGCACAAGAAATGCCTGCAGTTGATGGTCAGTGTCAAAGTGCTATGTGTCTGAGTGTGTATTTATTTTCTGTAATTTAATTATCTATAGAAAATGAGCAAATACTAATTGGCTTCTGCAGAGGCATATGACAAATTTCCTCTGTGTCACTAGGAGAGAACTTCCTAACTTCCATAGATTTTTTTTCCCCTACTGCATGGTAATGGGTCTGTTTAACGTGTGAAATTTTTAGTTAATCTGAAAAGAAAATGGGGACGGCAGTGAATCAGATAATGTTTGGAAACTTTCATTTTACACAAGAATAGCCAATGCTCCTAGAATAAAGGAATTATATGTGATTAAGCTCAGTAAAGGCCAGCAGTTACACGTACCCATAAGCAAGTCACTTGCATGAAAAGCATACTCTGTTATAGCACACCGTTTTCCAAGTCTGTTAGTACAACACTATTTCATGTACTAAAATCCCACTTGAGGCAGTATAGTTACATAGTGGTTAGAACTGCTGCCTTGTGGATCCAGTGTTGTGAGTTTGAGTCCTACACCTATTTGTTGTTTGTTTGTATTTTTCTGTAGATACTCACTTACCCTCCCACATCCCAAAAGCAGGCATGGGAAGTTAAAAGGTGCTTCTGTGTTTAATCAGTACGGGTGCAAGTGTTTTGTGTGTAGGCCCTGCGATGGACTGAGAGCCAATTCAGGTTTGGTTCCTGTCATGTAGCCAGTGCCTCCCACGATGCTGAACTGGATTAAATGGGATTTAGTATATTGTGTTAGAATATTCCTGATTTTGACAAAAGGTTGTTAAATGATGCAAGTTATTTTAACTAGTCACTTTTGATACTAACAAAACACAAACTTTTGTTTCACATTCTATGTTAACTGCATCAGTAACACAACTGTAAAGATGTTTGTACTTTACACTTAAAAGGCAGTATTCCTTTACGAAAAGTAATTTCAAATAATGCAATTTAATTAGAATTAACTTAAGGAAATTGTGACAAAATAACCCAGAGAGACAAAGAATATTAACATTGGATACAACGTTAATTACATAAAGCCCGAGTAACAAACAAAATGGCCAAATTATTAAGACACTTGTCAAAAGACAACTTTAAAATGTAGAAAGGTAAATCAGAACATTAAGTATTTCTTTTAAATGTATATATATTTTGTATAATGTAAATGTTTTATAAATATTACATTTTCATAGCTTTGTGTATTTTATCATTTCATTAAAGACAAACTGTAAAAATGAGTCATATTTGCATAAAATAATTAACGGAGCAGATCATGGTTACAATGTAAAACTTTGTACAACCTGTAATTAAAAAAACCTTTTCCTTTTTTAATGGTGTCCTAATTTAAATACTTTTGTTATATATGAATTTGTTGTATTTTATTTTATTTTTTTTTACAAAGCCAGATTCTAATAAGAAAGTTCCTTATGTTGCAATACTTCATACAAGAAGAATGTATACATTTAGATAAAATATCACATTTGTTGTCTATATTTTGTATAAGACCTTTTAATGCACTTTTTTTTTATTTTACATCACATGCAAAAGAAGAAAATATAAATATAAATCGCATTAAAGCAGATTAAATCGTTACTCTCCTCATTAGACTAACATTGGTAAGAAAATACAACATATTTAAATTATAAAGTGACATCCACTTGATGCATCTGCCTTCAGTGACCCTGAACCAGATTAAGTAATGTTGATAATGGACGGATGGATTTATACCAAGTGTCTATTCAACTACATAGTTAACAAAACACAATCCTTGTCCCAGACCGAAACCAGCATCCTTGGTTAGAATCCCACATCCTGCCATTATCTCCACTATTCCCTGTGTTCAAGTGGGGTTTACATTCCATACCACCCAAAACCATGCACAACAGGTTAATTGGAAGCAAAAATGGTCCAAGTGTGGATGTCTGCTCTTCAATAAAGGGCTGCCAGGTCCTTGCAGTAGGTTTTTCTTGGACCAAGTGCTGCCAGGATGGGCTCTGACTCCCACAATCCTGAAACAGATGAAGCAGATTTGAGAATGAATGTATGCATATATGTATTAGCTCAGGTCCAAAAAACGTATATAAATACAGTGGTGTGAAAAACTCTTTGCCCCCTTCCTAATTTCTTATTCTTTTGCATGTTTGTCACACAAAATGTTTCTGATCATCAAACACATTTAACCATTAGTCAAATACAACACAAGTAAACACAAAATGCAGTTTTTAAATGATGGTTTTTATTATTTAGGGAGAAATAAAATCCAAATCTACATGGCCCTGTGTGAAAAAGTAATTGCCCCCTTGTTCAAAAATAACCTAACTGTGGTGTATCACACCTGAGTTCAATTTCCGTAGCCACCTCCAGGCCTGATTATTGCCACACCTGTTTCAATCAAGAAATCACTTAAATAGGAGCTGCATGACACAGAGAAGTAGACCAAAAGCACCTCAAAAGCTAGACATCATGCCAAGATTCAAAGAAATTCAGGAACAAATGAGAACAGAAGTAATTGAGATCTATCAGTCTGGTAAAGGTTATAAAGCCATTTCTAAAGCTTTGGGACTCCAGTGAACCACAGTGAGAGCCATTATCCACAAATGGCAAAAACATGGAACAGTGGTGAACCTTTCCAGGAGTGGCCAACCAAAATTACCCCAAGAGCGCAGAGACGACTCATCCGAGAGGTCACAGAAGACCCCAGGACAACGTCTAAAAAACTGCAGGCCTCACTTGCCTCAATTAAGGTCAGTGTTCACGACTCCACCATAAGAAAGAGACTGGGCAAAAACGGCCTGCATGGCAGATTTCCAAGACGCAAACCACTGTTAAGCAAAAGAACATTAGGGCTCGTCTCAATTTTGCTAAGAAACATCTCAATGATTGCCAAGACTTTTGGGAAAATACCTTGTGGACTGATGAGACAAAAGTTGAACTTTTTGGAAGGCAAATGTCCCGTTACATCTGGCGGAAAAGGAACACAGCATTTCAGAAAAAGAACATCATACCAGCATTAAAATATGGTGGTGGTAGTGTGATGGTCTGGGGTTGTTTTGCTGCTTCAGGACCTGGAAGGCTTGCTGTGATAGATGGAACCATGAATTCTACTGTCTACCAAAAAATCCTGAAGGAGAATGTCCGCCATCTGTTCGTCAACTCAAGCTGAAGCGATCTTGGGTGCTGCAACAGGACAATGACCCAAAACACACCAGCAAATCCACCTCTGAATGGCTGAAGAAAAACAAAATGAAGACTTTGGAGTGGCCTAGTCAAAGTCCTGACCTGAATCCAATTAAGATGCTATGGCATGACCTTAAAAAGGCGGTTCATGCTAGAAAACCCTCAAATAAAGCTGAATTACAACAATTCTGCAAAGATGAGTGGGCCAAAATTCCTCCAGAGCGCTGTAAAAGACTCATTGCAAGTTATCGCAAACGCTTAATTGCAGTTATTGCTGCTAAGGGTGGCCCAACCAGTTATTAGGTTCAGGGGGCAATTACTTTTTCACACAGGGCCAGGTTTGGATTTTTTCTCCCTAAATAATAAAAAACATCATTTAAAAACTGCATTTTGTGTTTACTTGTGTTATGTTTGACTAATGGTTAAATGTGTTTGATGATCAGAAACATTTTGTGTGACAAACATGCAAAAGAATAAGAAATCAGGAAGGGGGCAAATAGTTTTTCACACCACTGTATATATGCAATTTTATTAAATCAAAAAAAAAAAAAAAAGTTTACCATGCAGTTTTAAAAAATATTTCATCAAGAATTTAAAATATCTTAACATATCTTATGATATCAATGTATCCTTCACTACAATACTTGGTTATCACAGATGGCACATTCAAGTTATTCTTCCTCAATAAATAGCTTTATCCTTTTGCAGACTTACATTTTTGTAGGTAAATTAAATACCACTGCATTCTTCCAAGAAATAAATATTCACTTCAAAAGGTTTAAGTATATTGAATATTTAACACAGCGACACATTAATCAATCCCCACCTCAGTTCTCAGTTGTAAGCGTACCACTTTTATTCAAAGACTCACAGCCCTCCTTCAGCAGCTGTTGCCATGCTTTTAGGAACTGTGCATTGGCTGAACACTTAGAAGCCAAGTCTTCCACTTGAGATGATAACAAAGTCGTAGCTTCTAGGATTGTGGTCAAACTGATTGTTGCCTGTAAAGACAAAAAAAAACAACAAAATTAAAACCATTTTTTTTTAAATATTCAAACAGTAATACTTACTAGATACTCTAGTAAGTAAGTACTAGATAAGTGTACTTGGAACGGACACATTTAGTACCATTTTAAAATTTCTTAAAAACAATAAACACAAACTTTGATAAATTAAAAGAATACAGTTTAAAAAAATAAAATTTAATCTGCAAGCAACTTTTATTTGGGACAATGCAGCATGATCGAATTGGAATAATTTATTTTTACTCACTAGACCTCACAAAGTTACAATCATGATTGGACTGAGATATGTAGTTTAGCATAAACAGAAAAAAAAAAATTCATTATGTTCTGGAATGGTTTTTCAGCTATTCCAGTGGGGTTTTGATGGGTTGTTTTTGGTTCTAGTCCTGCTAGGAAAGATCAACTAGTCGGGCTGATGTCACAGCCTGAAGCAGCACCTGTTTTGACAGCCTTCAAATCAGGCAGTGTGGTGCAGTGGTTAAGGCTTTAGACTTCAAACCCAGAGGTTGTAGGTTCAAATCACGCTACAGACACTGTGTGACCACGAGCAAGTCACTTCACCTGCCTGTGCTCCAACTGGAAAAACTAAAGAAACATACAGTGGAACCTTGGATGCAAGCATAATTCGTTCCGGAAACGTGCTCGTAATCCAAAGCACCCTGCCTGACTGCTTTGTCTGTGTATGGGAGAGTGACAGATCCGGCTACAATAAATAACTGTGCTGTTCCTGTTTCAAGCTGAATAAAGCTGGTGTCGCTAAAGTACTGAGACTCAGCTTCGTGTTTCTGGGTGCAAGACAGGGACTCTCACGTCACAGCACACACACGTGGTCACCATGCTGTAGTAAACAGTATACGCTTGTACGCATGTTGACTATACAAGTGAGGCACGCCGACTGAGACCGATAACGGGAGACGATTACCCACAATCCCGCAGCGAGAGAGAGAGAGAGAAGAACCATCAGCTCAGTTGTGATCACGTGACGGTCAGCAGACAAAGCGCCTATGTACTACTCGTATTGCAGAACCTCGCTTGTTTATCAAGTTAAAATTTATTTAAAAAAATTTAGCTTGTCTTGCAAAAACACTTCAAGACCAAGTTATTCGCAATCCAAGGTTTTACTTTAACTGACTTCAAACATTCCAAATCATCTTCTATACAGGTATCAGCCAAATAATAATTGTCAAACTTATTGGCAACAAGCTGATTACATTAACTATTGTCTTTAAAGGATGTTTATTGACCTGGCCCTAAAGAAGGAAAGAAATATCAAAACAAGTCGGCCTAAGGAGACTTGTTTGGATGTTAGTGATTGCACACTTTTTTCAGATTCATTTCCCTGTTAATATCTAGCTTCAAAAATTAACTTGATACATTTGTAGTAACATCTTGTACTATAAGGAGCGCAAGACATAATGAGATGCCTGAAGAACCAATACTGGAAACCGTATAGCTCAGATTTATTGTTGGTTTTGTGGCAAATGTGTTTCAGTTACTTGTTTTAAATACATTCCACTGTTTTTGGTATAGTGGTATATTGAGTTAATTGGTCACACAGCCATTTTCTCCATTAACATGTGTCGAAAACTCATGTACAGGTTCCATAGTTTGTCACACTCATACTGGACTAATTTGGAAACGCCAATTAACCTAACCTTGAACCGAGATGGGAAAACCAACGTACAAACTGAGAGAAGAAACACCTCCACATCGGCAAAGACCGGGAAGAGACGTCAAAAGGGGAAAAAAAAAAAGATTCCTGAGGTGGCAAAGCTACCCACTGCGTCACTTTGTCGTAGCCCTCTTATATTAACCAGCCATTGGATATTTCTTAATTAAGACTGAGTTTCTTGTATTGATATAATGTACCTATGTACCTCTTACAGCAAGCTTTGAATGTGTTGGCAATTAAACTTAATCTATCCATCCATTATTATTATTTGGATAACCGCTGCCATATCTTATATATGTGTATATATGTGCTTGGAGTGTGTGTGTGCCCTGCGGTGGGCTGGCGCCCTGCCTGGGGTTTGTTTTCTGCCTTGTGCCCTGTGTTGGCTGGGGTTGGCTCCAGCTGACCCCCGTGACCCTGTAGTTAGGTTATAGCTGGTTGGATAATGGATGGATGGATACATACATACACACACACACATATATATATACAGTATATATATATATATATATATACTGTACATACATACATACACACACACACACACACACATACATATATATATATATATATATATATATATATATATATATATATATATATATATATATATATAAACTGCTCAAAAAATTAAAGGAACACTTTGAAAACACATCAGATCTCAATGGGAAAAAGAAATCCTCCTGGATATCTATACTGATATAGACTGGGTAATGTGTTAGGAACGAAAGGATGCCACATCGGTTTGATGGAGATGAAAATGATCAACCTACAGAGCCCTGAATTCAAAGACGCCCCCAAAAATCAGAGTGAAAAAATTATGTGGCCTGCTAGTCCATTTTGCCAAAATTTAATTGCAGCAACTCAAAATTGTACGCAGCACTTTGTATGGCCCCTGTGTTCTTGTATACATGCCTGACAACATCGGTGCATGCTTCTAATGAGATGACAGATGGTGTTGTGGGGATCTCCTCCCAGATCTGGACCAGGGCATCACTGAGCTCCTGGACAGTCTGAGGTGCAACCTGGTGGCATTGGATGGACCAAAACATAATGTCCCAGAGGTGTTCTATTGGATTTAGGTCAGGAAAGTGTGGTGGCCAGTCAATGGTATCAATTCCTTCATCCTCCAGGAACTGCCTGCATACTCTCACCACATGAGGCCAGGAATTGTCATGCACCAGGAGCCACTGTACCAGCATTGGGTCTGACAGTGGGTCCAAGGATTTCATCCTGATACCTAATGGCAGCCAAGGTGCCTTTGTCAAGCCTGTAGCGGTCTGTGTGACCCTCCATGGATATGCCTCCCCAGACAATCATTAACCCACCACCAAACTGCCCATGCTGAATGATGTTACAGGCAGCATAATGTTCTCCATGGCTTCTCCAGACCCTTTCACTTCTGTCACGTGCTCAGGGTGAACCTGCTCTCATCTGTAAAAGCACAGGGCACCAGTGGTGCATCTGCCAATTCTGGTATTCTATGGCGAATGCCAATCGAGCTGCATGCTGCTGGGCAGTGAGCTCAGGGCCCATTAGAGGACATGGGGCCCTTGGGTCACCCTCATGAAGTCTTTCTGGTTGTTTGGTCAGAGACATTCACACCAGTGGCCTGCTGGAGGTCATTTTGTAGGGCTCTGGCAGTGCTCATCCTGTTCCTCCTTGCCCAAAGGAGCAGATACTGGTCCTGCTGATGGGTTATGGACCTTCTATGGCCCTCTCCAGCTCTCCTAGAGTAACTGCTTGTCTCCTAGAATCTCCTCCATGCCCTTGAGACTGTGCAGGGAGACACAGCAAACCTTCTGGCAATGACACGTATTGATGTGCCATCCTGGAGAAGTTGGACTACCTGTGCAACCTCTGTAGGGTCCAGGTATCGCCTCATACTACCAGTAGTGACACTGACTGTAGCCAAATGCAAAACTAGTGAAGAAACAGTCAGAAAAGATGAGGAGGGAAAAATTTCAGTGGCCTCCACCTGTTAAACCATTCCTGTTTTGGGGTCGTCTCATTGTTGCCCCTCTAGTGCATCTGTTGTTAATTTCATTAACACCACAGCAGCTGAAACTGATTAACAACCCCTCTGCTACTTAACTGACCAGATTAATATCCCATAAATTTCATTGACTTTATGCTATACTCTGATTAAAAAGTGTTCCTTTAATTCTTTTGAGCAGTATATATATCATATATATATATATATATATATATATAGTGACGTATCTTGCCATTACATGGGCTGTTGGGAGTGGAAGCAGTGTTGGGGTGGATACTTGGGGCACCTCTGAGAGAGAGAGAGAGAGAGAGGGACAGGGATCCGGGTTAATTAACGGTGCGTGAAGAAGCGGGGAGGTGGTGGCCGGAAATGGTAGTTGGGGGGCTGGAGCGAAAAGAGGACAGCATCAGGTGGTAAAAGGGAGCGAACGGTTTAAGAGAGTTAGACAGGACGAAGGTGGATTGTCTTTGTTATTTTGGTGGTGTCCCCGTGACCCAGCAAACGGGCGGCGGTAGGGCACCGTTTATATCGCGGCATATTCAATAAAAAGCCAGTCGGCATTTGGAAGACTCCCCAGAACAAGCGGCTCCTGAGTGTGTTTATTCGTCACTATATATATATATATATATATATATATATAAATATAACACACACTCACACTAAGATTTCGCATAATGCTAAGATTTGCATCGCATTGCGGTGACAAGCATGGACAGGATTAGGAACGAGTACATTAGAGGGTCAGCTCAGCTTAGATGGTTTCGAGACAAGCCAGAGAGGTGAGATTACGTTTGTTTGGACATGTGCAGAGGAGAGATGCTGAGTATATTGGGAGAAGGATGTTAACAATTGAGCTGCCAGGCAAGAGAAAAAGAGGAAGGCCTAAGAGAACTAAGGTTTGTGGGTGTAACAGAGCAAGATGCAGAGGACAGGAAGATACAGAAAACCCGCTGTAGCAACCCCTAACGGGAGCAGTCGAAAGAAGAAGAAGAGGAGGCTAGCATACCTGGTCAATTTGTAGTTCAATCTCATTGATATTTGAACAATTACCGATACTGCTTCTCGATTCTGATGCCATTGTGCGGAGCGGTTCCGTGTACGATGCAATTTTCTTATCACTAAAACTGTAACACACTTTCCAACTTCCCGCCCATATCTCCCACGGTTCAACCACCCACTATATACGCAAATCGATATGCCTGATCAAAAGAATCGCAATATTTTATCGTTTTCCTTTCCTTAACTAGGATTGCGCTGTTGTATCATGTGTTTAATAAATAAAAGATGTACTTATAAAGAAAATTAAGCATATTAATTTAAATTATATACTGAATGTTTACTTTTTTCAGGCATACTTGATGCCAGTTCAGGCATACTTGATGCCAGCTATTCAAGATAAATCTTTAGTAACTGCTTTAAACTGTTCTTAACATTACATTGTTATCGCAGCATTCATGGCTAATTCTGCTTTCTCATTCTTTCATTAAAGCAGAAGATAAGATAATGGGCTGAATTTTGTATAAAACAAAAAATAATAACTGTAATCTTTCCCTCGATGAGGCCGATGGGTATTGTAGTTTCTTATTCAAAGCCCTGCCCCTAACACGAGGATGAGCAGGTGACTAAAAAAATCAATTTCCCAGCATTCAAAGTAAAAAGGCGACTCAAGGTTAGTGCTACTGTCACGCCTCTTTCGGTTCCTACTGTAGTTGCAATTATACCAGCTGCTTTAGTGCATATAATCCGTTTTTATTTTATTTTGCTATTTACGGACCTACCTATGTCATCCATCTAGAGAACACAATTGTAATTGGACCGTCTGCAAATATGTTCCCCGCCTGCAAGTCTTCAAAAGGTAAAGTGTACGTGAATGTGTAAAGAGTATGTCATGGGTGCGTGTGTGTCTGCAGAAACGTACAACTAAGTGCGTGCGTGGGGAGCACTTTAAGTAAGACTGTCCAGAGTCTACGTGTGCGCGCATTTAATATGCTCGTCATCTGTTGTTGAATGCTGATAAACGCGTACTGCTGCAGCAGTCAGACGGGGTTCCTTCTTGTTTCTTCTACTCACGTATTTATTTATTTCAGAACGTTACATTGTTTATAACTATTGAGACGGTCAAAACTATTGAGACGGTCAAAAGTGCAGCTGTGAATGAAAGAAAATGAATGAGAGTGTCCCCTGCTGGTGGTTTTGAATATAGGGCAAAGGTTACTGTGGCTTATTTTTAGAAAGCTGGAAAGTCTGTGCCCAATTACTCAACATCGACAACACAACTGTATAGCTAACTGCCCTGATGACCTGCCACTTGAAAATATATTCAGTACATTGAGTAAAGCAGCCATAAAATGACAGTGGATTCATAGCATTGTTTGTAATGTTCTACAGAGTCGTTAAGTGAGAACGTTAAATCGTACCGCGTAGGCCATAGCAACACAAACACATTCTGGAGGAGCAAATTCAGTTCAATCCCCGCCACAATAAAAAGGGTTATAAAAAATTATCTTCTGCTCAGGTCCTTTAATCTCATACTGGAAACATAATAGAAATCCACCCTTTAACCGAAATAAATTCATGACAAAAATAATCCCTAATCGTGAAATAATTATTTTTATTAAAACCATACATGCCACAATTATTGGAAGCCCAAAGTCTTATGAATAAAGTGTAACTGAAACGTTTTTTTCCATCTGTATCTTACTTTTTTGTAAGTTGATCAGAGTGTGTGGGAAGTTTCAAGCAGTAATCCATGACCTCCCATATCACTGGGGTATAAATATGAGGTGGCACAAAGTCCAAATTCTCTTATTCATCAAAATCCAAAAGATAAGAGAACACACAATTCGGATAAAGGAAGGCTGTGTATTGACTTTAATAAGTCAGGGAATATCGATTCAAAAAAAAAAAAAAAAAAAGCTATTCGACTGAAAATGCCCATATCTAATAAGTTCACATCGACTGGAACTGTTATCCAAGTTGCCTGGAAGAGGACCCAAGTTTATTTTGACCCCAAAGTGCAGTGAGCAGGATGGTAAGAGAGGTAAAAATAAAATTCCCCAGGATCACTGTTCGAGAAAAACAGAAAAAAAAACATATTAGAGTCTCCCAAACTACCATGAGATGCCACTTCCATGCCAACAGATTATTTGGAAGGCATGGTAGGATAAAAAGCCTGTCCTGTCATGTAACCATAAATGCCCGCACCTTTTCTCAACACTATTAGAACTTGGATTGGGACCATTTTCTATGGTCTGAGGAAGCACAAATTTAGCTTTTTGCCAACAAACACTCAAGGTGATTTTGGCATAGGAAGAAGGGTAGCTATACCACAAAAAAAAAAATCCCAAAGGTCAAGTATGGTGGAAGATCTGTGATGTTATAGGGGCTGTTTTTCCTCAAAAGGCATTGGAAACCTTGTTAGGGCACATAGTATTAAGGAATCCATGAAACACCGGGAGATCTTAAATCTGGCTGCCTCTGTCATGAATCTAAAACTTGGTCGTTGTTGGATCCTCCAGCAGGATAATGATCCAGAATATATGGCCAAATCAATACAAGCTCCTGCCATGGCTATCTCAGTCCCTGAAGCCCCGTTGAAAACCTGTGGGTGAGCTGAAGAGGAGAGTGAACAAGAGAGTCCCTGGATGAACTGGAGGGATTCTGTGAAGAGGAGTGATCTCTGATTGCTTGCTCCATATTTTTTAGCGTTATTGGAAAAGACTGCTTTTTTATTGATGGAGGCTGTAAAAAGTATTAAATGCAGGGGTACCATTAATTGTGAAACGTGTTGTTTTGTTAGAAATAATTATTTCTTGATCAGGAATTATTTTGTTCACAAAATGAATTTACCTAAGTTGTTGAATTTTGCTCATTTTTTTCAGTATCACATTTCACCCAAAGGTGAATTTGTTTATAACCCTTAACTCCTCTTTCAAAAGGGTGACAATAAATGTGGAGGAGACTGCATATATGCATGCATGTATGTATGTATGTGTGTGTGTGTTTGTTTGTATATGTATGTCTGTATGTCTGAATGTCTGACAGCTTTTCACGAGAAAACTACTTAATGGATTTAGATTGGGGTTTTTTCTATAATTTCCTTGAACATTCTGGTTGATTTTGTGACTTCTCTCATCGCACTAAGTATCGTAGTTTGGTTGCATCACCAATTTATTTGCACGAATTCAAGAGAGGTGCAGTGGGCCGCTGGGAGGAGGGGCTCACTCACTCACTCGCCAGCCTCGGGTGTTTCTTATATCTGCTTAGCTAGCGAACAAGAGAACTACTTAACGGATTTAGATCAGGTTTTTTTTTTCTAGAATTTGCCTGAACATTCCGGTTGATTTTGCAACTTCTTTCATCATGCTAAGAATTCTAGTTTGCTTGCAGGAGCAATGTATTCAAGCTAATCCCAGACAGAGGCTGTGGGCCAAGGGGAGGGGGAAGCGTGACATCAGGACTGGGTAGTCGGTCTACCTCTGCATTTTGGAGTACACCTTGTCTCACCTTAGTTAGCGATTCCTTTTTGAAGTTTGTCCTGTTTCACTACTGCAAAGGGGGAGCCACAGAGGATGCCTTGTGTGTGTGTATATACGCACCTAAAGGATTATTAGGAACACCTGTTCAATTTCTCATTAATGCAATTATCTAATCAACCAATCACATGGCAGTTGCTTCAATGCATTTAGGGGTGTGGTCCTGGTCAAGACAATCTCCTGAACTCCAAACTGAATGCCAGAATGGGAAAGAAAGGTGATTTAAGCAATTTGGAGCGTGGCATGGTTGTTGGTGCAAGACGGGCCGGTCTGAGTATTTCACAATCTGCTCAGTTACTGGGATTTTCACACACAACCATTTCTAGGGTTTACAAAGAATGGTGTGAAAAGGGAAAAACATCTAGTATGTGGCAGTCCTGTGGGCGAAAATGCCTTGTTGATGCTAGAGGTCAGAGGAGAATGGGCCGACTGATTCAAGCTGATAGAAGAGCAACTTTGACTGAAATAACCACTCGTTACAACCGAGGTATGCAGCAAAGCATTTGTGAATCCACAACACGCACAACCTTGAGGCGGATGGGCTACAACAGCAGAAGACCCCACCGGGTACCACTCATCTCCACTACAAATAGGAAAAAGAGGCTACAATTTGCACGAGCTCACCAAAATTGGACAGTTGAAGACTGAAAAATAATGCCTGGTCTGATGAGTCTCGATTTCTGTTGAGACATTCAAATGGTAGAGTCAGAATTTGGCGTAAACAGAATGAGAACATGGATCCATCATGCCTTGTTACCACTGTGCAGGCTGGTGGTGGGGGTGGTGTAATGGTGTGGGGGATGTTTTCTTGGCACACTTTAGGCCCCTTAGTGCCAATTGGGCATCGTTTAAATGCCAAGGGCTACCTGAGCATTGTTTCTGACCATGTCCATCCCTTCATGACCACCATGTACCCATCCTCTGATGGCTACTTCCAGCAGGATAATGCACCATGTCACAAAGCTCGAATCATTTCAAATTGGTTTCTTGAACATGACAATGAGTTCACTGTACTAAAATGGCCTCCAGAGTCACCAGATCTCAACCTAATAGAGCATCTTTGGGATGTGGTGGAACGGATCTTCGTGCCCTGGATGTTCATCCCACAAATCTCCATCAACTGCAAGATGCTATCCTATCAATATGGGCCAACATTTCTAAAGAATGCTTTCAGCACCTTGTTGAATTAATGCCACGTAGAATTAAGGCAGTTCTGAAAGCTAAAGGGTCAAACACCGTATTAGTATGGTGTTAATAATCCTTTAGGTAAGTGTATATATATATATATATATATATATACTGTGCATCCGGAAAGCATTCACAGCGCATCACTTTTTCATTTTTTTCCTCAGAATTCTACACACAACACCCCATAATGACAATGTGAAAAAGGTTTACTTGAGGTTTTTGCAAATTTATTAAAAATAAAAAATCTGAGAAAGCACATGTACATAAGTACTCACAGCCTTTGCCATGAAGCTCAAAATTGAGCTCAGGTGCATCCTGTTTCCCCTGATCATCCTTGAGATGTTTCTGCAGCTTAATTGGAGTCCACCTGTGGTAAATTCAGTTGATTGGACATGATTTGAAAGGCACACACCTGTCTATAGAAGGTCCCACAGTTGACAGTTCATGTCAGAGCACAAACCAAGCATGAAGTCAAAGGAATTGTCTGTAGACCTCCGAGACAGGATTGTCTTGAGGCACAACTTTCTGCTGCTTTGAAGGTCCCAATGAGCACAGTGGCCTCCATCATCCGTAAGTGGAAGTAGTTCGAAACCACCTGGACTCTTCCTAGAGCTGGCCTGCCATCTAAACTGAGCGATCGGGGGAGAAGGGCCTTAGTCAGGGAGGTGACCACGAACCCGATGGTCACTCTGTCAGAGGTCCTCAGTGGAGAGAGGAGAACCTTCAAGAAGGACAACCATCTCTGCAGCAATCCACCAATCAGGCCTGTATGGTAGAGTGGCCAGACGGAAGCCACTCCTTAGTAAAAGGCACATGGCAGCCCGCCTGGAGTTTGCCAACAGGCACCTGAAGGACTCTCAGACAATGAGAAACAAAATTCTCTGGTCTGATGAGACTTCCCATCCAACCCGATGGAGCTTGAGAGGTGCTGCAAAGAGGAATGGGTGAAACTGGCCAAGGATAGGTGTGCCAAGCTTGTGGCATCATATTCAAAAAGACTTGAGGCTGTAATTGCTGCCAAAGGTGCATCGACAAAGTATTGAGCAAAGGCTGTGAATACTTATGTACATGTGATTTCTCAGTTTTTTATTTTAATAAATTTGCAAAAACTTCAAGTAAACTTTTTCACGTTGTCATTATGGGGTGTTGTGTAGAATTCTGAGGAAAAAATGAATTTAATCCATTTTGGAATAAGGCTGCAACATAACAAAATGTGGAAAAAGTGATGCGCTGTGAATACTTTCCCGGATGCACTATATATATATATATATATATATATATATATATATATATATATATATATATATATATATATATATATATATATAATGAATAAATAAAATACAGTTGCTCTTCAGACCTAAGAATATAATACTCTGATCGTCACCAATGTCAAATAAGGAAACCAGCCGCCATGGTGCAACAACAGAGACTTTGCATCAGGCGCTGACAACAACAACATTTATTTATATAGCACATTTTCATACAAAAAAATGTAGCTCAAAGTGCTTTACAAAATGAAGAATAGAAAAATAGAAGACACAATAAAAAATAAAAATAAGTCAACATTAATTAACATCGAATAAGTAAGGTCCAATGGCCAGGGTGGACAGAAAAAACAAAAAAAAAACTCCAGACGGCTGGAGAAAAAAAATAAAATCTGCAGGGATTCCAGACCATTAGACTGCCCAGTCCGCTCTGGGCATTCTACCTAACATAAATGAAACAGTCCTCTTTAGGACTCCTTTTTGGATTTAGGATTCTCATGGAATAACTTGATGATGATGGTCACGTAGACTTCTGGCTTTCAGTCCATCAATGATGGAGAATCATGATGCTTTGAGTAGGTGCCACCACAAAGAAACCGGAAAAAGAAACAAGAGAGAGTAGGGGTCAGTGTGGATTTTAGAGCCACTATGAATAGTTATGATGAATTGAACATACAGAGTATCAGGATTAAGTTAAAGTGAAGTTATAGAAAGGCCATGTTAAAGTAATGTGTTTTCAGCAGTGTTTTAAAGTGCTCCACTGTATTAGCCTGGCGAATTCCTATTGGCAGGCTATTCCAGATTTTAGGTGCATAGCAGCAGAAGGCCGCCTCTCCACTTCTTTTAAGTTTAGCTTTTGGAATTCTAAGGAGACACTCATTTGAGGATCTGAGGTTACGATTTGGAATATAGGGTGTCAGACATTCCAATATATAAGATGGAGCAAGATTAATTAAGGCTTTATAAACCACTAGCAGAATACCCGTGCTTCGCAGCGGAGAAGAAGTTATGAAAAAGAAAAGGAAAAATTTTTAAAATAACGTAACATGATTGTTAAAGTAATTGTTTTGTCATTTATATGAGTGTTGTTCTCATATATATCTATATATCTATCTATCTATAGATATATATATATATATATATATATATATATATATATATATATATATATATATATATATATATATATAGCAAAATACCCGCGCTTTTTAGTTAGCCAATAACAGGTGTCATTTTGCTTGGCTTTTCTCTACATTCATAATGGCTAACACGGTACAACACCCTAGTACTCCTCTTGAGGGCAATCGTCTCCTATTCTCCGTCTGCATGTCCACGATATTTTTGGATACGCCTATATGGCGAATTGCTACAGCGAAACAATGAAATCACAAGCGCACAAACGCGTAGATCCTCACGCTACGGGAGAACAAGGAGCACTGAGTGAGCTGACGGGCTGGCAGCGTCAGCTTGGGTGAATCCCCGAGTCGAGGCGGATCAGGAAACGCGTCACGCATAACCACAGCCTGGCTCGTGGCTCGTTACGTGAGCTAATGCTCGTATTTATATCCAACTTTTTCGCTCATACTTTCCTCTTATCTTGAATTTCTTGTATACAGAGCTGTTCGTATCTCGAGGTTCCACTGTATTACATTTTGTATGAAAAAAATATGCAAGTCTTTGCTTTCAGTAGCCCGTGTGACCCCTTCTTGTGCTGTAATTACTTTAACTAAATCTTTGCGGTTACTGGTTTGGAGGAATTTTAGCCAATTACAGAACTGCTTCAATTCTGGGGTGTTGGTGGGCTCCCTTACATGAACTGCTTGCTTCAGGTCCTTCACAACATTTCTGTAGGACTGAGGTCAGGACGTTGACCAGACCATTCCAAAACATGAAGTTTCTTCTATTTTAACCATTTGTGGGTAGAATCACTTATGTGTTTAGAATTTTAAAACTGTTGAAAAGTCATGAGGGAGTTTTGATTCCTAGTCATGTTAATTGGCATCCTTAAGGCTGGGAAAATACTTAAAACTACGTTACATGCGCTTGTGGACGCTGCTGCTATGCAAGCTGTGTACTGATTATACTTGTGTGCGTACTTTAAGTAAATCAGGAGGGTTCCACCAGGTAGCAATGTGAGAAATCACCATGGAGTGAAAGCGACGTCCGGTTTCTCTGTGTTGTGTGTTGAGGGAAGAATGATGGTAAAGATAAAAATTCTTTGCATTCTGATGCTGTTACGAGGGTGCCCAAAAAAAATGAAGAAAAGCATCATAAATACATTTGCATGTCAGCATTTAAGTTTGATGATTTGCTTCCTGAGTATCAAACCATTTATCAAACATTGAAGCACACACATTGATCCTATTGAAGCTGCGATGCGGCTTGCCGGTACACCATGTTGTCTTGCAACAGCTGAATCCCTCCTTCTTTTCTCTGACATGTTCAGCTTTGCATGGACGTAACTGTTTCAAATTTGCTTCCATTTTGTCTTGCACATTTCCACATCCACTTTCAAAGCTGACAAGATTTGAAGATGTTAATAGTAAACAGTGATACTGACATCACATACCAAGTTGAGCACACTGCAAAAAATAGTTTTTGGCACTGCAACTCGCCCTCATGTCTCGTTAATTTGTAATCATAGTGTGTGACGACACGTCAGCAGAGCGCTGGGAATGTGTGGCAGCCATAAGCTGTCAAGTATAAATCTGGCTTAAGACAATGAGATCCAGCAGCTACAGTTTTTTAAAAGCCAGCTCCACGCTACATGACTTGTGACAGCATGTCACACTTAACACTAGAATTACCAGAGCCCATGAGAAAACTCGTAAATCCGGCCCACCTTAAATCCGTTCACACCTCTCCGTCAGCGTCTTTTGTCCTGTAAATGTGCTGATTAAGACAAGCAGCAAGCAGCCTGCTATTCCATCTTCCCATCGTTGCAGAATGTTCACTGAGTTTTCCCAGCTCGTGCCTTATTTGATTATCTGGGAGTGAACTGCTGGAATTTTAGAGTGGAAATAATAGATCGTTATTTGGAACAAATGCATTTCATGTGTGTTCCGTTTCTACAATAATCTGTGTAAACACATTGTTAAAACAGAAACTTTTTCATATTTTAGTAATAAATGTTACAAAATGTAGACATTAACTATAGAATGTGTGCAGCCTGAAGTCCAAAGATAAAATAAACACTTTCACAAAAGGTTCAAGGACGATATGACAGCTTCTGTGGTGTAGCGGTAAGATTTGCTGACTTGTAATCAAGAGTCCCCTGTTCGATCCCCACTGCCTCCTATATTTGCCGTTTTCAGTAGTGAGAAAATATGAAATATGCATCATAGCAAAATTAGACGGGTGCATAAATTTGGGCACCCCAACAGAGATATTACTTTAATACTTAGTTGAGCCTCCTTTTTCAAATATAACAGCCTCTAGATGCCTCCTATATGATGAGTGTCTGGATTCTGGATGGAGGTGTTTTTGACCATTCTTCCATACAAAATCTCTCCAGTTCAGTTCAATTTGAAGCTGTAGCAGACGATAAAGTTGAACATGATGACACGGAACAACAATTGCTGAAAAAAGGAACCGTCTGTTGTCTGGACATGCTTTGATTTTAAAATGTTGGATGTGGACCAAAAAACTATTTATTGCAAATGCTATCGAGCTAAAGTTGTCGCCGGTAGTGGCAACACAAGCAATTAGTTGCACCACCTTAGCCACAAACATGCTTTGGAGTACCATGAATGTATGGAACTAAGATTGGCACCCTCCACGTCCTCATGTAAAACTGAAAAAACTAGAGGACACTCGAGTCAGACGTCACTGGTAAACACGTTTGCTAGAAGCACTGCCTACGACAAAAAAAAGCAAGTGGTGGATCGAGATAACCAACGGCATTACAATCCATATAGCTAATGTGTTAGTGGACAAAGATTGTTTAACATTAACAGAAAGTATAGTTAGTTTACAAAAAATATTTCTTAGACATGTTCAGTGCAATACAACTTAAATGCCTCTTTGGATGGTTGAAAATACGTTGTCAAAATGATAATTTAAGTTGTTTGCAAAATTTGTTCAATAAAAAGGTTCTATATTTTGACTGCAACTGTCATGCAATGTGATTCCTTCTCTTCATTAGTGCCACCCCCTTGAAAACTTTCACTTGCCTCCCTATAGACAGGGACTAGGCCAGGATTTGACATCATTCTTAACAGCACCAGTCAGTTTGCCTCCATGTACAGTATATACAGTATATACAGAATGGTGATTCGTTTAAATCTCATTGGAGTATAATTTGGCAAGAAAGCATTTCTTTTGTTAGCCAATAAAAACAATTGTGACTGTTCTACACAGTAATTTTTTGATGTTTTCTTCTTACAGTATGTCAGTGTCTGCGGTTAGTGAAAGGACTACGAAAAAAGTGCCTTCCACCCATTCTTCATGTATCAAGACTGAACTCCTCCACCTCTTCTTCACCAGTCCCTCGCATCACAACACATTACACAGTCTATCCACGAGACAAAGATCCACGATGGGAAGGTAAGGAAAAAAAATCTACTTTTCTCTTATGGCATCCAACAATTATGGTTTTCCAGTGTGAATTTACATTGTGAATGGAAAGTGTCCTCCTGACATATTTACAGAACTTTCAATAATGACAAAATAGTAGGTATATCAAAGGCACATATATTTATTTTACAATAGCAAATGCACAAGGGAGGAAAAGTGCAGAAAGAAGATTAAAATTCCAAAGGAAACAAAGTAAATAAATTAAACCCTGGCTGCCTTTGTGCTTAGCCTGCTCCAGGTTGAATCCTGTCTGTCCAGTGAGGTAGCTCAGGCACAAGGTAAAGGACTAACTTTTATGAAAAACATTCCCCTTCTTAAATCCATCACCATCTCCCTCTCCTTCTGACAGAGTTTTTTAAACCAGCGAGCCTTTAGCCTTAACATTTATATATGGCTCATGGATGACACTTTGGATTTCACAAATTTGAATCTCCCATATATATTCTGAAGAAGTGTATGTTATAAAGCTCCTCAGCATCCATAAATGAATGCAGTGTGCAACACTCAGAAATGAATGCAGTAAATATGTGAATAGTAATAAGCACAAACCAGAAACTCCAATTTAAACAACACACATTTTACAACTGATTCAGGTGCGTGTGTGTGTTCATAACTGTATTACTATATTAATTTTCATACTATATTTCTGCATGCATGCTTGTGTGCAATTTCTTCAATCTCCATTGCCTAGCAAACTTAAGCTTATGTTATTTGGTCTAGAGCAGGGGTCTCCAACACGGAGCTCGTGAGCTAACGGTAGATCGCAACCCCTTTCCAAGTAGCTCACCAAAGGGTTAATGAATCCTACATAAATTTGAAAACTTGATTAGTCAAATTAGGGGTGGGTGATCTTTCCAAAAAATCATATCACGTTCCTTTTAACACAAAATCACGCTCCACAATCTGAATTGCAATCTATCTTTTCAATGTGGCATACACTTTAGAGAATATCCGGACTCAAACTCATCAAGACCTAAGTAACACTTAATTTTAAATATTAAACAAAGTTGAATTCAATTGTTCTCTCATTCGCTAGCAAAGCGGAGTTAAGGAACACGCTCTGAAGCTGGCGAGTGAGTGAGGAAGGCCCTTCCCCTTGGCCTGCTGCGTGTTTCTCGGGTTCACACACATAAATCGGTACCTCAAGCGAACTATGATACATAGCGAAATGAAAGAAGTCGCAAAATCAACCGGAATATTCAAGCAAATTATAGAAAAAATCCGACCTAAATCCATTAAGTAGTTCTCACGTGAAAAGTGGACAAACATACATACTGAGAGACATTAGATTTTATATATTAGTAAACCTTCAAAATAATGTGCAGTTAAAGTCTTAACAGCATTCTCAGCATTTCTGGAGCTTAGTAGAGCCAGATAACTATAAGAATCTTCACCAAGCAGCTTTGAAAATGTCTGCTTTGCTTGGGTCTCTATACCTCTGTGAGTCTGACGTGAATGTCATGAAATCAAAGTTCAGAACAAGACTAACAGACGAACATTGAAATGACTCCATAAGAGTGAACCTAAGTGGCTCCACTCCACCAGACACCTGCCTCTCTTGTTGACTCCCTGCAGAGCCAGTCATCTGACTAACTAAAAAACACATCACACATGCAACTGGACCTGTGAATAAAGTGAAACAATGACATGGAACAAAATGACAAAAGAATAAGTCATATCTGTGTATTTGGAATTGCATTGTTTTGTGTTGACAGCATTCATGTTTTAATTCAATAGTGTGAGATACACTAGAAAATGCATACAGACATACAAAATGCGCTTGCAGGTGATCTAAGTATTTTTTGTGATGTTTTAATGCAAAATGTGAGTTGTGGACACCAACATTTTGTAAATGTTCAGGTAAAACGAGCTTATTCAGTTTGTTTGGGTTGAAATAAGCTATGAGAATAAACGTTAGAAAACATGAGTAACTCTCAGCCATTTTCATTTTGTAAAAGTAGCTCTTGGGGGGGAAAAATGGTTGGAAACCCCTGGTCTAGAGCAACCTTGAGAGCAAAAGTTAAAGTTCTTGATAAAGAAAACCAAGGGGTGTTTACTCAAAAATCATGTGTGTAAGGAAGCATTTACTGTTTAAATATGCTCTTTAATTCATCAAGAAGTTATGTATGCATACAAGTATATATACAACAAGCATTTAATCATAAAATAACAGCAACATTTATTTATAAAGCATATTTTAATACAAATGGTGTTGTTCAAAGTGTTTTACAAGATGAAGAAAGAAAAGAAAAAAAAATATGATTAGGCAATACTAAGTAACAAAGAATAGAGTAAGGTCTGGTGGCCAGGAGGACAGAAAAAACAAAAAAACATTAAAAGGACTGGAGAAAACAAAACAAAATCTGCAGGAGTTCCAAGGGCACGAGCCCGGCCAGCCCCCACTGGGCTTCTGTACATAGAAACATATAAGAATTCAGGTGATTTATTTTTTTTTTCATCCTTCTTTTTCTGCTTGCAGCCATAAGAGCTATGCTTTCCGTGGCCAACAAAATGGCTGCTTGCCCCATTTGTTAACAACCAATATATGCTGCCTGACAGTCAGTGCTGTCAGAAGTTTTTTTTTATTTTAGACATTTTATTGATTTTATTAAAATCCAATAACATTCCATACAAGCAAGTCAGGTTTAACAAAACTGTGATTGAAACAAATCAAACCCCACCTATGAGAAAGAGAGCTAGGCCAACAGAGTAAAACTGTAATAATTGTAAAAATAAGTAAATAAATAATGAAGAGTTAACAGATATACGGAGTTCAGCCACAATCTCTGTCCTTTTTTTTTCCTATTCTGTAATGATATGTAAAACACAAAGCCATCAGACAGATGAGCTTCTTTTCTGTTTGTGAGGTTCAAAACACCAATGTTCCTTTTACGTCATGGCTGCATTATATGAATTGTACTTCCAGATGAGCATTCATGTGTTTTCAGCTCTCATGCACAAAGAGCATGCCCCCTACTATGAATTAAAACAAAATTTAAACCTGTTTGATTATGTCCGGGTGAGTCGTGGACTAGTTAGAGTGAGTCACTGGTAATGTCGGACTAAATGACTGCCCTTTACGGGAGGGAGCCATCACCTGCTATGACAGAAAATTGCTGGAAAAGTAGTTTAAAGTGACATGGCAGAATGTGCTATCTTGTAGTTTTTCCAGTGTAGTGTCTTGCTAGAACTCTATAGCACCTTTCTTTCTTTTTTATGTAGGCAGCCTGTTCTGTTAGTTCACAAGGATGACCAAACCATTATCTTCAATGCTATTTAGGACCTGGATATTTATCAGCTGTCAGGGTCAAGCTCCTGTGATACATGATGGTTTACATCTATTGTCTCCATTTATTTTCTTTATAGTAAAAGAGACAACACAATAAACTTGTTTACTGATGTAGGGTTCTTTTTTGCACGAGAAAAATAAATTTTTATAGTAAAAATTTTCCATGAAGTCACAAAGAAACTAGAACAATTGTTTGGAAATTGCACACTTCAGTAGCCTCAGTTAAAGCCATTCTTCATGACAACACAACTAGAAGGACACTGGTCAAAAATTGAATATACTGTACCAGGGTGTAGTACTCATAAACAACTACTGTAGTATCATCTTGGCGTTCACCTTTTATTTTCAATTGTTGAAGACTACTGTTTTGCTGCAATATCCTATATATTTTTTTTAAGGGATAAGTATGGAGAGGTTTGCAGATGAGGCTGACGTCGTAATAGTAGGAGCAGGACCTGCTGGTCTTTCAGCTGCTATCCGCCTCAAACAGCTTGCCAGTGAACAAGGAATAGAACTCCGTGTGTGTGTGGTGGAGAAGGCCTCTCAGATAGGCGCTCACACTCTCTCAGGAGCTTGTTTGGAGCCCAAGTCATTACAGGAGCTTTTTCCAGACTGGAAAGAAAGAGGGGTAAGTATATCAAACTTATGGGTTATTCTTGTTGGTATTTGTGCAGTACCTAAGACCAAAGTGAAAAGTGATTGTAAGGCTGACATTGGAGGTGATTTACAGTCCACTTGTCCCTCTTGACTTTCTCTATCTAAAAGCTGTATTTTTCAGCCCTAAAATATTGCAGCGCACAATCTTATTTAATTTACAGCAAAATCGATTGGAGTGATTCTGCTCAAAACCAGTTGTCTTCTAGCATTATGCAATAACAATAACTATTTTAGGTTTCATTGAGGTTGAGTGATTTGCGTTTGAGTTGTCATGTCAAAAGTCTCACATCCTGACATATACGCATACATGGACATCACTCTGAAAGTGGTCAAATCATTTTCATGGACATATATACCTATGGTATATACAGAATAAGGAAATTAAAAATCAAATAACCAAAACTGAGTAAACTCTGCTGTTTGGCATCCTCATGTGTCCCACACTGAACATGGAGTTGTCTGAGGAGATCAGAAAGAAAATGATAGAAAGGCATGTTAAAGGCAAAGGCTAGAAGACCATCCCCCAACAGCTTGATGTTCCCATGATGATAGTCACAAATATTATTAAGATATTTAAGGTCCATGGGACTGTAGCCAACCTCGTTGGACATGGCCGCCAAGGGAAAATCAACCCCAGAATGGGCAGAAAAATAGTGAGAATGTTAGGCACAAAGACAAGGACAACTTCCAAAGACATACAAGCAGAACTCCAAGGTCAAGGTCCATTAGTGTCTGATCACACCATCCGCTGCTTTTTGAGCTACAGTAGGCTTAATGGAAGAAGACCCAGGAGGACTCCACTGTAGAAAGAAAGACATAAAAATGCCAGATTGGAATTTGCTAAAATGTATATTGACAAGCCACGATGCTTCTGGGAGAATGTATTTTGGACAGATGAGACAAAACAGGAGCTTATTTGCAAATCACATCACCTCTGCATCCACAGATGAACAAATGCAGCTTTCAAAGGAAAGAACACCACCATACCTACTGTAAAACATGGAGGAGGCTCAGTTATATTTTGGGGCTGCTTTGCTGAGTCTGTGCAGGAAACGATGACATCTCAAGACTATCAAGACATTCTGGAGCAAAACGTACTGCCCAGTGTCAGAAAGCTCTTTCTCAGTCACAGGTCATGGATCATCCAACAGGATAATAAGCCAAAACACACAGCGAAAAGCACCAAGAAGAAAACATTGAACTGTTCTGAAGTGGCCTTTGAATCCTATCAACCATCTAAGGAAAGAACTGAAACATGCATTCTGGAGAAGACCCCCTTCAAACCTGACAAAGCTGGAGCAGTTTGCTCAAACTGAGTGGGCCAAACTACCTGTGAACAGCAGCAGCAGAATTCTCATTGAGAGCTCTAGGAATCGCTTGTGTGCACTAATTGCCTCTAAAGGGTCCCATCTTGTTTGTCCATGCCGTTTTCATTTATGTTATTATTTGAAATATTCAGTTGAATCATAACTGTAAAGCAAAGTGTGATTTCTTAAATAAGGAAAAAATAATAATAATGGGTGCCAATTACTTTTGTTAGTTTCAGGTTATTTCAGAGACAATTATGGGTTCTTTTTTTTAATGGAGGAGTACCAATAAATTTGTCCATGCCTATAGGTGTACCAGTGAAGGATGGCAGCATTAGAAAAGACAGATTTCTTAAAAGTGGTGATTTCTTTCTTTGGATTTGCTGCTTGGAAGGCTGGTTAACTTATTGGTCATGGAATGACATAGACAGGCACTGACGTGGTGGTTAAGGCTTTGGACTTCATACCCTGAGGTTGTAGGTTCGATTCCCACCACTGACACTGTGTGACCCTAAGCAAGTCCCTTCACTTGTCTTTGTAAAAAAAATAAAAGATCCAATTGCATCTCAAATGCAAGTCGCTTTTCATAAAAGCATTGGCCAAATAAATAAATGTAAATTAGTAAACTTCATGGGAATTTTCAGATTTGAAAGTAGAAAAAGGTGACAATGATTAGCACAGAGAAAGGCAACATCATTGACTTGATTGAGAAACTACTTGTTTTGTATATAAAATGTGATTCTTTGCACAGTTTTGATATTCAACTTTGGCACGTACTTGAAGTATTCATTGTTTAATGTTGATTGTTTTGGTTAAGGCTGTACATTCAGTAAATTAAATCTGGTAAACTAAATTCTACTATATATATATATATATATATATATATATATATATATATATATATATATATATATATATATATATACTGTGCTGTGTGTGTGTATATATATATATATATATATATATATATATATATATATATATATATATATATATATATATATAAGTGCAATGCCATGTGTGCCACAACTGACCACCACACTATAGCACTTGTATTCATACCCTTTTACTTTTTATGCATTTTGTTATGTTACCAAAATCATTTAAATTCATTTTTATCCAACATCAAGCAAAACTCAACACCCAACAGTCACAAAACAAAAACAAGATTTTAGGAATTTTTGGTAACTTATTAAATGTAAAAAGCTGAAATATCCCATTTATATAAGCATTTAGATCCTGTACTTAGTTGATGCCCCTTTGGCAGTAATTATAGTCTGGAAGCGTCTCACACCTGGATTTGTGGATTACCTGCCATTCTTCTCTTCAGATCCTCTCAAGCTCTGTCAGGTTTGATGGAGATAATCAATGGACAGCTGTTTTCAGGTCTCTTTAGAGATGTTCAATTGGGTTTAAGTGTGGACTGTGGCTGGGCTGCTCAAGGACATTCCCAGAGTTGTCCCTAAGCCACTCCTGTGTCTTCTTTGCTTTGTGCTTATGGTTAGTGTTCTTTTGGAAGGTGAATCTTTAGCCCAGTCCAGAGCATTTTGGGACAGGTCTTCATTAAGGATACGTTTACTCAGTTCTGTTCTCCCTCCACCTTGACTAGTCTTCCACTCCTTGCTACTGAAAAACAGCTCCAGAGCATGATGTGGCCACCATGCTTCACCGTTAGAATGGTATTGCATAGGTGATGAGTGGTGCCTGGTTTCCTCCAGACATGATTTAGAATTGAGGTCAAACAGTTCAGTCTTGGTTTCGTCAGATCAGATAATCTTGTTTCTCATTGTCAGAGAGTGCTTAAGGTGCCTTTGTGCAAATTTCAAGCAGGTTTTCATGTGTTGTCTGGCCACTTTGCTTTAAAGCCCAGATTAGTGGAGTGTTGTAGTGGTGGTTCCTTTTGGAAGTTTCTCCCATCTCCACACAGGTTTTCTTTATCTTAGTCAGAGTGACTATTAGATTCTTGGCCAGTTTCTTGCCAAGGCCCTTTTCCTCTGTATGCTCAGTTTGGCTGGGTTGCCAACTCTATGAAGAGTCGTGGTTGTTCCAAACGTATTCTTTTTAAGAATTATGGAGGCCACTGTGCTTTTGGGAACCTTCAGTGCTGCAGAAATTTCTTTGTAGCCTTCCGCCAATCTGCGGATACATTCCTGTCTTTAGGATCTGCAGACAATTCCTTTGGCCTCATGGCTTTTTTTTTACTCTGATACACATTGTCAGCTGTGGGACCTTTGATAGACAGGTGTGTGAAAAACCGAAGAGTCTGAATACTTTCTGAAGATACTGCATTTCCAGTGGAATAGTTCAGTTATAGGTCCACCAGCAATAACATTAAACTGATAAGCCTAAACATTATGACCACTCCCATATGAAGAGAATGGTGTCAACTGTCATAACAATAGCGCATGACAAAGTCAAGGATGTGTTGGACAGTAAGTTGATATTAGGTAATTGTAATCAATGTGTTGAATGCGGAAGATATTGGCAGCTGTAAAGACCTTAGGAACTTTGATAACGAATAAATTGTTATGGCCAGACAACTGAGTTAGAGCATTTCTGAAATTGTGGTGTGCTCCCAGTAAGCTGTGTTGAGTACCTACCGACAGTGGTCTAAGGAGGGAAAAACCACAAACCACTGACAGGGTGTAGGTTGGCCAAGACTCATAGATGCAAGAGGTCAACCAAGGCAGTCCCTTCTGGTATAAGCTGACAGAGGTGCTACTGTTGAACAAAAAAACAGATAATTTTAATAATGGTTACGGGAGTAATGTGTCATGACACAAAATGCATTGCACCCTGCTGCATATGGAACTATGTAGCTGTAGTCCGGTAAGAGGGCCCATGCTAACCCCTGTGCACCATCAAAAGCACCTACAGTGGACAAGCAAGCATCAGACCTGGACCTTGGACCATGTTGCATCAAGTGGGTTCCTAGGTATGTGTGCATTGTTACCTTAGAAAGAGTGGGCCAGCTGGTTTAGAGAATGTGATGATTTGGAAAAATGTACTACTGGGAAGCCCTGGGTCCAGGGATTTATGTATGTTAATTGATCTGATAACACCTACCTAAACATTGGTGCAGACCTAGTATACTCCTTCATGTTAACAATATACCTGATGGAAGCTGCATTTTTCAGCTAGATAATGTGCCCCGCTCCACTGCACACAGTGTTTGAGGATGGTTTGAGGATCATAATGAAGAGTTCGAGGCATTGCCCCTGGCCTCCAAATCCCCAGATCTCAGTCTAATCGGTGCATGTGTGGGATATGTTGGAAAAAGAAGTCAGGTCTGTAAAGGCTCCATCTTGCAGCTTAAAGGAGTTAGATGTCAGATACCACAGGCCACGTTCAGAGGTGTCTTTTAGCGTCCATTACTCATTGGCTGAGAGCTTTTTCTGACAGCACACAGAGGAGCAGCAACATAAAAGGCGGGTGGTCATAATGATTGTGGATCATTAGTGTGTATCATGTTTTTGGGGCTGTATCAGAACAGTCTTCTAGGTTTGTATGTGTATCTTTTTGTGTTAATGCAATTTTGCATTCAGATTTGTTTCTATTCATAATGAAAATATTGGCAGTTTCTCCCATGTTGATGATGGACATGCGGTGGATATGTCATGCCAAATCGATGTTAACATCAATTTGTTGGATGTTGTCATTTTTCCCAAACAGAGAGATTACTAATGCCCCTGCACCTTTTTTTTTATTCTCAGGCTCCCCTTCACACTCCTGTGACAGAAGATAAATTTGGGATTTTAACCGAGAAACACCGAATTCCAGTGCCACTACTACCAGGCTAGTCATGCAACTGCTGCTAAATCCAGATTTTGATGTATAAAACTGACCCCTACGTGCATGACCATTTATGAATCTAAGGAAGCAGTGAGAAGAATTGTAATGCTCGAAAATGTAGTTTTCAAAGGATTGTTTTTAACATGGTCTTCAATGAGGAGCATTTGCAGTAGTAGCTCATTAAAAGGTTCATGACTGTGTGTTTAATCTACAGTCTGTACACAAAATCCAACTTGTACATTTTCCAGAAGTATTCTCCTTCAACATGTTCAACATATAAACAAGGGCAAAACAGGATTAGAAATGGGTATATCAGAGGGACAACACAGGTACGACACTTTAGTGACCAAGTGAGAGAGGCTAGATTGAGATGGTTTGGGCGCGTGCAGAGAAGAGATGAGCGGTACATTGGGAAAAGAATGTTGAGGATGGGACCACCAGGCAATAGGAAAGGAGGAAGGCCAAAGTGTAGGGTTATGGATGTGGTGTGGGAGGAAGGTGTGGCAGAAAATGATGTAAACGACAGGGATAGATGGAGACGGTTGATCCGCTGTGGAGACTCCAAAATCAGGGAAGCCGAAAGATAAAGAAGACTCTCCTTCAACATATTCTCGTTATTGTATCCAACAGTGCAATAAATTGGGCTGATTTCATGGTGGTATCATTATTTTTATGATATTTAATAAACCATAGACATCACAATATCCAGCCACAGCCAATATCTAAGTAAACAGCTCCTCTGTGCTTTAACATTTGGAGTGTTGGTTAGCTTTGCTGTTGTTTTTATTGGCATTACAATTCACAATGTGTTATCGTTATTGTATGTTTGCCTCTCGCTTTTCTCTAAGGCAGATTACAAGCTTGAGAATCAGTATGACCATTTTATTTATTTATTTATTTTTTTACAACTGAAGCATAGGCAGCTCGATTGACTTGCTCAGAGTCATTGTGAGTCAAATGTCATTATTCTGTTCATCTGTTCTTAGTTGACTGGAACAGTCCCTTGCTTTTGTTATCAGCCAAATCATTGTTTCAATGAAATAAAACTCTAATCAAACAAAAATATGCTCAGTTGGAAGCAGGAATTGAACCGCCAATCTTAGAGTTTAAAGCAGGGGTGTCCAACTCCAGACCTGGTGGGACGCAGTGGCTGCAGGTTTTCATTCTAACCATCTTCTTAATTAGTGACCAGTTTTTGCTACTAATTAACTTGTTTTGCCTTAGTTTTAATTGACGTGACTCAGACCCCTTAGTTGTTTCTTCTTCCTTAATGAGCAGCCAAACAATAATGAGACACAAAGCAAGCCACCACATGACCAGCTAACCTGAAAATAAAGAAAGGTGAAGGTCTCGGTCATGTTGGTCTGCTCAGGTCACCAAAACATCTCAACGGTGGTTTTTGAAAAAAACAGAAAATCAGCAGTCTGCTGTGGCAGAATGAGAGCAGCAACAAGTCTTGATATTCAATAGCGGCTTTAATTAATAGCAAGAATTGGCTTCTCATTAAGAAACTGGTTGGAGTAAAATTAGCTGGAGTTTGATGCTTCAATTTAGCTGGTCATCTGTTGGCTCGTTTCACATCTCATTTCTGTTTGGCTACCATTTAATGAAGAAACAAATCCATTTCAGAGCACTGAATCCTTAAAAACAGGGCTACTAAAATGAAAAGAAAAGGAGTTAATTAGCAGGGAAAACTGCTCGCTGATTAGGAAAAGGGTTAGAATGAAAACCTGCAGCCACTGGGGCCCTCCAGGCCAGGACTGGAGTTGGACCCCCTGGTTTAAAGTGTCATGCCTAAACCACTACAACAATAATAATTCATTTTATTTAAGGAAGTCTTTCAAGGCACTCAAGGACACCTTACAAAAAGTCAAAAGAAAATTTGCCAAATCAAAGAATTAATAAAATAATGTAAATACTAAAAGAAATAATAAATAAAAAGAAAACACTGCAATGAAAAATATCAGTATACATTGAAATAACATATATATGATCATATAAGTGCAACACTGTACAATCAAGGGGGGGGAAGTAGGCAAGTTTAAAAAGATAAGTTTTAAGTCTGTATTTAAAGATGGGAAGTGAATCGATGCTGCGGATATCTTGAGGAGGGGCGTTCCAGAGGTAAGGAGCAACAAAGCTAAAGGATCTGGACGTCCATGGTAGATAAACAAGCAGAGGGCATAGCAAGAACAGGTGAATAAATATGTAGCTGATCTGAAACATATGAAGGTGCCAGGCTAAGAAGAACTGTGAATGTCAATAGCAAAATCTTGAAATTAGTAAGGTATTTAACAAGGAGCCAGTGAAGTTCATAAAAAACCGGGGTAATGTGTTCTATGGAGGTGGTTCTGGTAATAACTCGAGAAGCAGAATTCTGGACCAGCTGAAACCTATGTAGAAGCATGAGAGGGAGATTAATCAATACAGAATTACAGTAATCAAAACGTGATGTTACTAAAGCATGTACAAGAATAGCAGTACTATTATTTGTGAGGAATGGACAGAGGGCTTATATTGCAAAGGTGAAACTATGCAGACCAGGTAATATTGTTAATGTGAGATTTGAAAGATATAGTGCTGTTGAGGATGGCACCCAAGCTCTTAACTTGAGAAGAAGGAGAAACTATAGAGCATCAGTTGTCAAGGAAAAACTGTCAAGTTTGGCGAGAATAGATTTAGTGCCTACGAGGAGAACCTCAGTTGTGTCATTATTAAGTTTGAGGATATTAAAAGAGAGCCAGGTTTTTATTTCAGAAAGGCAGTCAGAATGGATGAGGGAGAAAGGGTAGAACTGGCTTTGGTAGATAAATACAGCTGGGTGTTGTCAGCGTAACAGTGAAACTGACTACCAAATCTCTTAAAGATATTACCAAGTGGTAGAAGATAGATAATAAATAAAGGAGGGCAAAAAACAGAGCCTTGGGGAACACCACTAGTAACTGGGTTAGGCCGAGATCTGCAATTCTTGAGTTGAAAAAACTGTACAACCCGAAGAGATACGAAACAAACCAAATGTAAGAAATATCACAGATTCCAATGGAAACTAATCTATCTAACAAAATACTATGGGAGACCATATTAAACACTGCACTCGGGTCAAGCAACACCAAAATGGTCAGCAGCCCAGAGTCAGCAGCCATTAGCAAATTGTTAGTGATTTTAACCAAAGCTGTCTCTGTATTATGGAAAGGGCGAAAACCAGACTGAAACTGCTCATATAGATCATTATCAGTTAGATATGTTTGTACCTGTGCTGCAACTGTTTTTTAAAGTATGTTAGATAAAAGTGGCAGGTTTGAAATTGATCAGAAATTGTTCAAATTATCAGGGTCAGCACCTGGTTTCTTTACATATTCCTGCAAAAAGAAAAATAAGTGACAAACTGTCTTTGTTCTAATAAATAACTGAATCTGAATATATTGCAGGCAGAGTGGCAGTGGTGCTTTTACTTTAAATGTATGAATATTAAAAGTTATTGTAGATAATATTATTCTATTAGCCAAAATGTAGTCTCTTGAAAACATTTCGAGCTGTGTATGACTAAACCTTTTAGCCATAGTGTGACAGGAAATCAGCATAAAAGATATTTTTATATGCAAAAAATATTTTTATATTTGATTAATAAGCTTCAAAAGTGTGTTTGCTTTTTTGCATAATAGAGTTGTATTATACAGTCAATTAATAAATAATGAGTTGTCAGTGGTCAGGGAGATACTGCTCAATTACTGCATCATGTTTTCTAAAGTTTGCACTCTTTGATTATATTAATTTGTTAACAGGTTTATATATTGACTTTCATTCTTCATTATCTGTTTTCCTCATAGGTCTTCCAATGAGAAATCATGGGAATTATATTGTTCGACTTGGCCATTTAGTAAGATGGTTGGGTGAGCAAGCAGAACAGCTCGGTGTGGAGCTCTATCCTGGTTATGCAGCCTCAGAGGTAAATGTGACCATGTGGCATCAAAGAACATGTTTTCATAAAATTAGTATCCCTTTGTTAACCACTTATGTTCAGCATGCTTTCTGCCGACAGTTTTAATAATTAAAATTAATCATTTCAATTCAAAATTGGCTTGTATCATTAACCAAAATGTAATGCCTGTGTCCACTTTTAAAAGAAAACAATATTTCATACTTAAACTACTATATGTCAGGGTATTCATTTTTGATATTTGTCTAATTTGTTTACTAACCAAAGTACCCAGCATTGCTGGTATAAATAAATGGGAGAAAAACGTTCTTTTGTCTAAACAAAACCACGCTGAGACAAAAAGACATACAGTACAGAAAAAAAGCTGTATTCCGGTGATGCATTGAAACTGCAGAACATGCAGAATGTACCTCTGGTCTTTGATATTGCACTGGGGGTTGCAAAACTTTGTGTGTGTTGATAACAATGTGCTCAATCAGCCTTGGCACACTCCAGCTGCTTATTGTGTATTGTAGTCCTCACATCAACGTTGGTTTTTGGGTTGCCACCCTCCTGTCTCCTCGATGTGACTTATAGCCTTAATTTTAAGTGAGACCAACAGCAAGGCACACATAAAATTTCATGAAAATCAATTCAGTTGATTTTGCCGGATTAGCAGATAAACAAAAAGACAGACAAGGCTTACGATTATATATATATATATATAGATAAAATTGCTACAAAATGCAGACCAAACTTAAGTGATATAATTTAGTGCTGAAAATAAACTGAAATTGTTCTAAATAAAAACCGAGTCCCGTCACTCTTTTGAATTCTTTGACATGGTTATTCACCCGTTTTGCACACTAAGGACCTTATTTCAACAGTCAGATCACATTTTGTCTGTTTGTTTGCTAATCATGCAAAAACACCTGAACCAGTTTTCACAAAATTTTTCATATATGTTGTCATTGGTCCAATTTAAAACACAACCTATACTGTGTTACACTTTCATTGGTTCTAACAGTGGGGCAACCAACAACCGTGTATTATTTGAAAACAGCTAAGTAGATATTAATGAAACTTTGCATGCATATTACTGTTGATACCAGACTTGAAGTTCTTTTAAAAGTTCCATCAATGAATTTGGTTGTAATGCAGGGTGCAAAACCAAAACAGTGTTGTACCAAAACGGTTCAGCCAATTGTAATGAATTCACCATATTGTTCAGGTTTGGCCCTACTTACAGTGAAGGCGCTATGTTAAACATCAGCGATTTTTTGGAAACAAGGGTGGGAGGGTGGTCTGGTTTGCTTGGGGAACAACTCTCAAACATTAGAGAAATCCAAGCTCTCCTCAGACATCTGATGCAGTAATGGCATTGTTGAGCAATAGCTGAAGTGTTTTGTGCATACTTCAGTTTATCTGTAAGGTTCACTCCAAAAACGTTTAGAGCAGCTCACCATTTCTACATCATCTCCTGAAATATAAATGGGAATGTGGCCTGCCTTTTAGCTTCCTGGTTTTTCTGACAATTAAGGATGAGATTGTTGTCCTGGCACCACTGACTTATCATGTAGACCTTTTCTCTGTTGGCCATTGTTGTTGAACGGCCCTGTATGATGGTGGTGTCATAAGCACATTCAATGATGAAGTTGGAGCTAGTCATAGATGAACAGGCCCTTTGGAATATCTGTGTTGAGGGTCGGTACAGAGCGCTTCCAATCTGCACATGATGAGGTCTACCAGGTAGGAAATGCATAATCAAGTTACAGAGGGTGGCACTAAATCCTACACTGAGGCTTTTGGTTGTAAGCTTTGCTGGTAAAACTGATTTAAATGAACTATAATTTATAAGGAGTCTTCCATAATAGTTTTATTATCCAAATATACCAGAATGGTATGAAGTACAAGAGATACAGTGTTCAGTGAATTGGATTGGATCTGCAAGTTTGTGTTCCAGTTTAGGCAATTAGTCTGTATTTCTCTAAAAAAGCAATAGTATGGCTTTAGAAGTATTTGTTTGTAGACATGTTTTGGCTTGGGGTCTCATGGAAGCGCACTGGTAAGGAGACCAGGGTTCATGTCATGGGTTCTCCCTGCGTGGAGTTTGTATATAGTTTGTATATTTTCCCCATATCTGTGTGGATTTCCTCCAGGTGCTCCTGTTTTCTCCCACTGTCCAAAGACATGCAGGTTAGGTGTATTTTGGCGACGTTATATTGGCCCTAGGGTGTGTTTGGTGTGTGTGCCTTGTGCCTTCTCCCTGTGATGGACTGGCGCCTTGTCCGGGGTTTATTTCTAACCAGCACCCTGTGCTTGCTGGGATAGGATCCAGCACCCACCCAAGACCCTTTTCAGGACTAAGCGGGTTAGTAAATGACGGGACATGACATGTTTTGGCTTGATCTGAAGAAAATTACTATCTTGCATCACAGTAACTCAAACACAATATTATTATGTCACAATTGTGCTTTGAAATCCATTTGACAGCTTTTGTTGAAAATTAGGAGTAAATTATAAAAAATACACTTCAAATTATTAATGCAGCTTAACATTATTTTAAATTCACTAATGTACATCATATTTTAACTGTATTTACAATACATACGAGTAGAGTGGTGGCCTGTGTGAAGCAAAATAATGATAATCTGACTGAGAACAGCGTAAATCTACTTTCATAGACCTTTATTGTATTGTATAGAAAAGTATTTTTTGAAAAGTTATTTATATAAATATGCATGTCATTATTTTTTATTGGAACAAATGCAGAGAAACTCACTCTTTGTGTTATTTACCGTTCTAATTTTAGGTTTTGTTCCATGAAGATGGCAGTGTGAAGGGAGTAGCTACAAATGATGTGGGAATTGCCAAGGACGGATCACCTAAGGTATGGCAATTAATGCAGATTAAATCTCATAACCCAAAGATATGCACAGTAGGTTAACTGGTGACTCTGTATTGTTCTGGTGTGAGCAAGCAAGTACAAGTATCTGTATGAGTGGCATCCTTGGACTCCGTGCTGCTGGGAAACACTCCAGTTATCCAACACCTGTAAAGTATTAGGTGGGTTCAGAATATGGTCCTTCAGTCAAATGTTCACAGCTAGTTTTCAGACTAATTACCAGTTGTCAAACTTTAATAAACATTAATACACCTGATCATGGTAATAGCAATTTACTGTATAGGGTCGGGTCTCCCAACGCTGTTGTTTACACTCCCTTTACATGTGAACCATTTGTAAATTTGTGGCAACTTTTAAATAAAAGAATAAATAACAAGAGCACAATTAATGTTGTTAAAGAGAATATTAAGTCAACTTAAAGCCTTAGACTTTTTTTTCAGTGCTTACCTCCAGATATTCTTTAGATATCAGTTAGTCCTGTTGCATGAAGAAATTAATCAGAGCAAAATCTATGCCCTGCTGCTGACTGGAAAATTTACTACGAAAAAGCTAGAGATCATCTCATGACACATTCATCACTTCTGTATTTTATATCTTTTGGCAAATTCTATGTTCTGCATTGCAGAAATAATCTGTAGACTTGTCGTCAATTGTTCAAAAACTGAAAGTCTAAAGAACGTTGAGTTGTTTGCCTGAAAATCATTGGGGAAAAGTCACACAGAGTGTTCCCTAAATATCCACAAACTTACACAGTGAGAGTCCTGTGGTATTGGCTTATAAACTGTTCCATCAATGATGTCATTTAGCACAACTTCAGGGAACCTGCCTCTCTAGCAATGCACCTAGCAATGGCAACGTCCATGAAAACAAAATGTCATTGAGGTAAATGATACTAAATTTCAAAATATTAGAAAATTATCTGTGGCACCTCTGCAAGAGAACCACCTCTTTCAACCCTTGCAAACATATGCAGTTTTTAATATCTGGAAAAGATTTGGGATTGAATTGCTTAGAGATTTTTACATAGACAACATCTTTGCATCCTATGAACAATTACATTCCAAATATAACTTTCCAGCCACACATTTCTTTCAATCTCTTCAAATTGGAAACTTTGTTAAACAGAACCTGCCCGATTTTCCTCATCTTGTACCCTCCTCCATGCCGGAAAAAATATTCCTCAATTTCAAGGACTTAGACACCATCTCTACAATATATAAAATTATTTTGCAGTCCCTCCCTTTTAAAGATCCAAGAGGACACTGGGAAAAAGATCTCTTAATCAATATATCAGAAAAGGAGTGGAAGGTAGCAATGCAGAGACTTCACTCGAGCTCCATATGCGCAAAGCATACAATTATTTAACTCAAAATTATATATCTAGCACATCTGTCTTTCCCAAAACTGTCCAAAATGTTTCCAGGGCGAGAGCCAACCTGCAAACGCTGCAATCAAGTCCCAGCCTCACTGGATCGCATGTTTTGTTCCTGCACCAAATTAACTCTTTTAGGGCTAATTTTTTTTTTTCCTTTTGACCCGGGGCTGAACATTTCTCCAAAAAAACTCAGTTTTCTAAAAAGCAATGGTTTCACACATAAATCAACATAAAACACTTATTTATGACAAATGTCACCTGTTGCATGCTCCATGAGCCGCTACAGAGTGCAAATTCACCTACTTATTACATATCTGTTTGTCCCATCACTCATAAGCTGAAAGGCACTTTCTGGAAAAAAAAAACAGCTTAAAGTTCTTGAAGTCTGCCAGCACAGCGTGTCGTTCAATGAAGTCCAGTAGTCAGCTTGCCTCTCACGGGTCTACGTCTGTGTAGACATCCCAGGATGAACGTCATCGTTGGCACATTAGCTGCATGAGTGTATGCAGCAGTACAGTCAGCTGGATGCTGGGCAACTGATACAGTTACCTGTCTTCATTTTCAATTTCCCTATCATTTGCAACAAAATCGGAATTTGATAAGTCAATGTCCAATTCAGCAAGAATATACAAAAATAAATAATATATACACAGAGTATTTTACTTTGCGCCTTCACCTTGCTCTCTTGCCCAATGTCGCGGCCACGTCGGGATTTGACGTCGAGGCAGCGAGTCTAACGGTCCTCCAAGCAAAGAGGGTCTACCTGTAACTTAACGGTGAGATTTACAGCAGCGCTTACAGCTTTTTGTCACTCTCTGTCCCCTAATGTTGACTTTAGTCGGCATCCGCCCAAAACCCTGTCAGTCGACAAAAGTCGACATCCGCCCTAAAAGAGTTACCATCATTCTGGACCAAAATTGTTAAGTGCCTTTCAGACAGCCTTGGTGTCACAATCCCTCCTGACCCATTAACAGCTGTGTTTGGTGTTCCTCCAGATGGGCTTAAAGTGGAGAAGGACAAACAAAATGTAATTGCATTCACTACACTTCTGGCACGCAGACTTATTTTGCTAAACTGGAAGAATCCTAACTCTCCTCTTTTAAGTCAGTGGGAAACCGATGTTTTATACTATTTGAAATTGGAAAAAAATCAAATGTTCAGTTAGAGGATCTTTATAGAATTTTTTCAAAACCTGGCAGGATCTAATCAATAATATTTTAGAATAAGCTCTTAATGCACCGAGGAAGCAATTATCTCCACTTTTCTTTTTCTTGTCCATTCAACTCTATTGCCCCTTTAAACTCATCAATTTAGGTATGTTTACAAGCCTTAAGTTTTACTCCGTTGGCCATGCTATCTCTCTCAGGGGTGGGGGGGCGACTTGTTTTCAATCCTATTTTTTTGTAAAAATTGATCTGTTTGTATGGAATGAGTACAATAAAATTAATTTAAAAAAAAAAAAAAGAAAATGACCATTTTGAACAAGGAAAGACACAGTGTGGTGCCAGTTGGGTCACGCCATTTAATCTGATGTTTGTCTACACTGAACAAAACAAGTACTCCATGGTGCAAAAATGAAAACAATAAGGAAATTCAAAGAATCCAGACTTCATGGCTTCAACAGATCAGAGGTTTGGTAGAGTGGGTCTTGGATTTGGAGCTCCGTTCTCAGGCAAGTTCTGGGACCAAATGAAGGCACCTTCTTCCAGGGATGTCCAGGTCTTATAGGGCTCCGCCTGGAAGGGACAGAGTCAGTTGCCCTCACTGAGCACCTTCTGTGCACCGAGTATGAGAGAAGAGACAATACCATTAGTGACACCGACCACCCACTTGCCTCCTCAACAGCATATTACAAGGCCTCTGATGAGCCCGGAAGGTGATCCTCTGACATGCATGCATAACACTAATGATGAGCAAAACCCTCTGATTCTCTTTACCTCAGGTTTGGCAAAATCCTGGAAATGTTCAGGAACTTTGCCAAGCTGAGTGAAATGCTATGAAGTCAATGGAAAAGAAGAAACTAAACTAGCTTTAAGTAAATCATAATGGTGCAGTGGTCTTTTTAGTGTGCCTGAGGGCTTGGGAAGCATCTGCAAACTATGCTGGACTGATTACTGTGGCCACACTGAGATTAAATTAATAGAATTAAATACCTGACCATTAAAAAGTCTTGCAGACAGTGATAAAAGGAGCAGGAAGCATGAATTCACTGAGGCTTGGTCCCCATGGATTCCATAGCAGGTATTCACCTCTTTTTCTGTTTGTTTTTTTTTTCCCCTATGAGCGATTTGCTTCCTCCCTGCCATTGCTACCAAATAAGCATATCTATAAAGCATGTGGATTCTTCACTCCTTATTGTTGGAAATAAGTGCGCAGTACTCTGGGTAATATTATCACAGGTCACATACAAGTCCATGAAAAAACCTTTCAGACACAAATACACAGACACATTTCCAGTTTCCTTCTGCATGACCATTTTGTGTTTAAAAATATTCACAAGTTTTCTGCTCATTTTTAGCTTACAGGTAAAACAGTTCTTATTTAATCGATACTGGAAGAAAAATTTCATCCAGTATAGTGATTGATCTGAGATACCGCATACTACTATGATCAGCTTTATATAGTTGGAGAAGCTGTCCCATCATCCGCTCTGTAATGTCACACTGGTCCTGAGGTGTCGGTAAAAAAAAAAAAAAGTTTATCTGTGTATTTTAAGGAAAATATTCAGTGAATAAAGTTACAGGCAAACATTGCAAATGCGATGCAAAAATTGCTTTGGTGAATTTCTTTGACCAACACTAAAAATTACTTTAAATCCATAAACTCCGTTTCAATTTGAATTCTCTGATGTTTAAAACCTCAAGTTCAAACTAAAGCAGCTCATCAAACATTTGAGAAAAAATGTAAATGATATTGAAATCAGATTAACTTTTTCAAAACAACTTGCAAAGCATCAAAGAGAGCTTGGTATATCTTCTGGGTTAAGTTGCTGCTCTTTTGTGGTGATGTTGGCACGCTGTAGTCAACAAGGATCTGGAAAGACAGAAACTAAGGTGGGGTGTGACTTCTTGGACCAGAGAAACAAAGACTTATCAATGTGAGTTAGGAGACTTGCATGTTGATGCAGATAACTCCGCACTTCTTTGATTTATCTTAATGAGAAAGTATACTTTCTTGCAGTAAAAGGCTCCTGTAAAAGAGAAAACACTGCCTCTCCCATCACACTGTGTTCTGTGTTCAGAAGCATTGCTTAAGAATGGCTTGAAATCACTTCAGTTTTTTTTTGTTTGGTGCTTCCTCACTCACCAACACAAGAAAACCCCCTCAAATTATATACGAGGTGAGACACAAAAATAACCGGATTGATTAAAACAAAAATATTTATTGATGAATTACAGCATTCTAAACATTGTCACCTTCTATATACTCCATCCATCCATACATTATCCAACCCGCTATATCCCAACAACAGGGTCACGGGGGTCTGCCGGAGCCAATCCCAGCCAATACAGGGCGCAAGGCAGGAAACAAATCCTGGGCAGGGCACCAGCCCACCGCAGCAGTTACAAGATGGATTGAGGAAACTGCAGAGAATGTGATACTACAGCTAAAAGGCATGGTGGAAAATGTCGACTTTTTCCCCTTGGCCTTGGATGAGAGCTGTGATGTTCATAACACCACATAGCAGCTGATTTTTGTGAAAGGAGTAATGAAGGACTTTGAAATGACAGAAGAACTGGCTTCTATGCAGTTTGTGAACCGTAAAGGATTTATTTTTTGAAGTCAGTATGTGCATGCAAAAGTTAGGACTGCAGTGGGAAGAGTTAGTTGGTGTGACAACTGATGGTTCTCCGAATTTGACATGCAAACATTTTGGACGTTTAAAAAGAATGCACAAAAAAGTGGCTGAGAATAACCCAGCCCAAAATTGGAGGACCTACATGCAGATTAACATCATACCCAGGACAAAGCAATTGCAGGTTAAGGGCCTTGCTCAAGGGCCCAGCGGAGTAGAGTCACTTCCGGCATTTAAGGGATTCAAACTAGCAACCTTCTGATTACCAGCACAGATCCCTAGCCTCAGAGCCACCACTCCACCTCATGTGGTTGATGTTGTAATAAACAGTGTCAACTTCCTCAGGGCTAGGGCATTAAATCACAGACCATTTGTTACACTGTTGGAGGAACATGAGACAGATCACACTGACCTGGGGCACCACACAGCTTTGAGGTGGCTAAGCTTGGGCAAAAGTGCTCAAAGAGGTCTGAGATCTGAAATCAGAGATTTAGGAGTTTTTGTCAAATGAAGGGAAAACCCATCCCTGATCTAGGCAGCTCTGTCAGATTTAACATTTGCTGTGGGTCTGACTGCATTTATGAATGAACTGAATACAAAATTGCAAGGCAAATGTCAATTTGCAGATGATATGCACAGCCTATTCAAGGCCTTCATGACGGACCTGTCGCTTCTCTCTCAACAAGTAGAGAGGAAGACATTGACAAACCTTCCCACACTGAGAAGGAGGAATCTGTCTGCTGATCAGCTTAAAAAATATGCAGCCATGTTCTATGCACTGCAGGGTGAGCTTTCCTGGAAACTTGAAGACTTTAAAGCAGTGGAAACTGAAATGGTCACCATCTCTTCTCCATCTCCTGGACAGTGTCCCCAGTGAGGTGCAACTTGAACTTATAGACTTGCAGTCTGATGCATTGCTGACAGAACACTTCAAGTCTGTGTCATTACTCTCAAAAAGAAGCATTTCCCACACTTGATAAAACTAGTTCAGAGAATGCTTGCCCTCTTTGGATCAACATACATAATGTGAACAGACATTCTCAGCAATGAAATTCAACAAATTCAGGTACAGATCTTCTCTCAGTGATGACCATCTGTCTGCTGTACTGTGAATAGCAATATCAGCAATTACAGCTAACTTCAGTGCACTAGTTGAAGCTCATCAGAGATTTAATTCTTCCCACTAAGCTGTCAAAGGTACAAAGATAGTAAAATAACCTTAACAGTGATTAATGTAGTAAAACATATTTCTTATTTTGTTGTTTTTTTTTTTTGTTTTACACAATCAGGAATTGTAGGTTGTGTTAGAAAGCATGCTGTAGTGTGCGTATGTTCCTTGGTTCAGTAAATCTCGCAAAACCTGTGAATATGTGGTTTACAGTATATCAATTTTATTATGGAGAATATAAGAAATATAACATGTTTACCATAATTTAAAAATTGGCAGAATGTATTGTGTCCTACTCCACTAGCTGGTTTTCTTATGTGGCCCCCATAAAAAATAGTTGTCCACCCCTGCTCTAGAGGGATACATGGGGTCAAAGTTACTCCTTTTCACAAAACTTTGAAACAAATGAGGATAAATAATATAAGCATGTGGAGTCTCTTTTTATGCTATTTCGAGGATGCTGATCACACATTTTAATATTTCAGATATTTGTCAAAACTATTCTTGTTTATTATTCACTTCTACCTCAGAATATAAATCATTACATTTCTTATGAACACATTGAATTAGGGTGTCTTACACTAACTCAGACTTTGTATGTTATTTGGCTGGTGAAAATGAAAAAGAAATGATAACAAAAGATGTGCACGATTAATGAATTTAAAGACTGATATTATTATTTTTTTCAATGTACAGGAAGTATTTGAAAGAGGAATGGAGCTTCATGCTAAAATAACAATATTCAGTGAAGGTTGCCATGGACATTTGGCAAAGCAGCTATATAAAAAGTTCAACTTGAGAGAGAACTGTGATCCTCAAACATACGCAATAGGACTGAAAGAGGTAAATAACCTTATAAAGTACCATTACAATTTATCATTTAATGATGTTCATGATTTGAGCCCACTAAGCTTGCACAGTTTTGCCTACCAAGTTGTTGAGATGCGACTGTGACCCTCCAGATGTCTACTTTCTCCTGGAATGCTGCTGACTGCTTCTGTCATCAACTGTCCCTATCCTAATTATAAAGGACTTTATAGTCTCCTGAATTGTTTATATCAAATTGAAATTGTTCTTGTTTATTATTGGTTTAATGTAGTTATGGTTTTTGTGCATGCTATAAGGTTTTTTGGACTATATAGTTTTAACTTTGTGCATGTATACTAAGAGTCTGTACTTAACAAAGAGTGCTACACAAAAATCAATTCTTATCACCTTATCTAGTACAGTTGGATTTCCAGTTGTTTTTTCGTCTTAACAAATATAATCAATTAATAAGGTTAAACTAGTCATGTGATAAATAATACCCCAGTTTTGATTATGTATTCTTTTATAATATATAGCTATTGGATGTTGAGACTTTTAATTCCCATTCATTGGTTCTGAAGTTCTCCCTTTTCTACTCAGCTTTGGATTGTGGATGAGAAGAAATGGAAACCTGGCAAAATAGAACACACAGTTGGCTGGCCTCTGGACAGACATTCTTATGGGGGATCATTTATGTATCATTTAAATGAAGGAGAACCATTGGTGGCCATTGGCTTTGTCGTAAGACCACTTTTATATTTATTAATTTATATTGTAATATTAAAAATGTTTTCTCAAATATAGTTAGTTTCATCTCAGTGACCATGAACTTCTTCTTATGTATTTTCGCCCCAAAAAGGCCTTACTTATGTCCTACATTACATAAGCTATTTGAGATTACAGAAACAATATGATAAATATGTTTTAAGTTTCAAGGGGGAAAAATTATATAGTTTTCAAATCACATTAATATAAATCATTAATAATAAATGTATTATTAAAACAAATACACTAAAAACTAATTTTTATATATTTCCAAAATCTATATTTAAGCGGTAATTCTAAAAACTTTCCAAACAGGCCTGAACATGTCTGTCAGTAGTAGGAGTTGCTAATAAATGAGTTTCATTTATAACAGTTAAATAATACCTTGTTTTGACACACTTGAAAATTCGGGCAAAATGTATGTTTATATTAAAGGTGCGAAAGAGAATCTTTTCATTAAAGAATTACTCCACCCTAAAAATATTTTTCTTATATGTTATTTACCCAATGTAGCTTGTAGTAATGGTCAAGAAAATTTTTTAATCTCATGTCTTCATGCAGAATGGAGAGAAAAAGATTTATGACGTAACAGAATCCCAAGGTGACCAGTGCTGTGAATATCAAATGATATGAGAAACGTCCATGGAAGAAAGAGAACAAACCTCACGTTACTCATATTGCAAAATCCATGTGTCTGTTATCAGTGGTATGCTCAGAACATGCAAAACTGATGCATTTTTTGCTATAATATTTTTAAATAAATACTTCTGGAAAATTCAGCACACATCTTACACAGAACATGCATTCCAATATTACTTTGCTTCCAGAATGAAGACAGGACTCTTGACCAATGCATTAGGGAGAAAAATAAAATTAGGTTTAACTACTGGAGGCACACATAACTCTAGAAGTACATGCTTCATAGTTAACATTTATTGAATATAATTAACATACGGTTTCCAGAGTTAGCATATTTTTAGATTTTTTTTCCAAGTAATGCCTTGGCCTATTAGAAATAAATTAAAGAATTTGATTTAATCAACCTTTATTTTAAAATAGTCAGTTGCAAAAACCTGAAAACTCACCTGCATTGCTATATTCCTCTTATATTTTTCTTCAAGGTTGGCCTGGATTATCAGAACCCATACCTGAGTCCATTCCGAGAATTTCAAAGGTGGAAACATCATCCAGCAATAGTTCCAACTCTGGAAGGAGGTCACAGAATTGCATATGGAGCTAGAGCTCTAAATGAAGGTGGTTTCCAGGTATATTTTTTTTTTCATGCCAGCAGTTTATTGCCTTCTGATAGTTTTTTCCATTAATTTTAAGAATGTACTTATTCTAGAGTTTCAGTTAGTACAAGACAGTTCTGGCAGCATCAATTGCAAGACATGTAACCAGTCCAAGACGAGGCACCAGTACATCACAGGGCACCATTCAGTGCAATTTTAGACTTAAAAACTCAAAAGTACCCCATATGAGAAGGACCTGGGAGTCATAGTGCAGTAACCACTATCCAAATCAAGACAGTGGACAAAAGAGGTCAAGAAAGCTAATAGGATGTTAGATTGTACACCATAATGTGTGGAATACAAGTAAAGGGGAAGGTTATGATTAAGTTATATGATGCACTGGTGAAGCCTCAGCTGGAGTACTGTGTTCAGTTTTGGTCTCCATACTATAAAAAGGACATAGCAGCTCTAGAGAAAGTTCAGAAGAGTGTGATTAGGCTGATTCCATGATTGAGAGCTATAGGCTATGAGGAGACACTAAAACAGCTGAAACATTTCCATGTAAAAGAATGAAGATTAAGAGGGGGCAAAATTAGTAGGAGTTCGGGGACCTTCAGATCTCAATGTTATTTTGGACGATCTCGGGGGATAGGATGAACAAGTAGTTGGCACTGAATGGCCTGTTATCATCACAGTTTTTCTAATGTTCAGTCATTCACAGAGTCACACTCACCTGTACGAGACCAATTTAGAGTCACTTGTCAGCCAAGCCTGAACTTCCTTAGGATTTTGGAAGAAACTAGGCTCCCTGCAGAAAACCAGCAACAAATTTTTTGTTATATAAAAGTTAGGCTGGAAAATTCCATCTTTGAAACTTTTTTTTTTTCCAGTCAATTCCCCGGCTTACTTTTCCTGGTGGCTTATTAGTCGGATGCAGTCCTGGTTTCATGAATGTCCCTAAAATTAAAGGGACTCACACCGCCATTAAGAGTGGTATGTTAGCAGCTGAAACTATCTTCCAGAAAATTACTGACGAGAATTTCCATTCAGAAACAGCAGGTAAATATTTCTTATGTGTCTTTGAATGTTTCTCATGCAAAGTTTTATGTGTAGCAAATGAATTGTCAACAATTGCATACTACTATCTACCTCACTGATGTCCTTTCCTCACAACAGACTTTAATTAAAATGTCAGTAGCGATGATAAAAACATGTTGTATTCCTATTATGATCCCTTAGATTTGGTGTTAATGTTCACTAGTCACTTCTGAGGGGTTTGGGGGCATATAAGCTCGCCAAAACAGACTGTTAAACCTGTTCACTCTCAAAATCTGTATTGTCCCTAGGTCTGGGCTATAAAACAATAAAGATAATTATCGTAAAATAACATTTCCTCAGAAGAAACATAAGTAATGGTCAATAGAATGTCAATATAACTGAATTCCATGTTTTGACAGAGAACACGAAAAACCAATTATAATGAGAGTAGCGTCATGCCGAACCAATTGTGGCTGGAATAGAGTTACTGCCACACCATGTTAGGTTGACACACACAGCACAGAGCTGACATCAGTCAGGCAGTCATTGTTCAACCCACTATATCCTAACAGTGGGTCACGGGGGTCTGCTGGAGCCAATCCCAGCAAGCTCGGTGTAAGGCAGGAACAAATATCGGGCAGGACGCCAGCCCACCGCAGGGCACAAACACACCAAGCACACACTAGGGACAATTTAGGATCACCAATGCACCTAACCTGCATGTCTTTGGACAGTGGGAGGAAACCGGAGTACCCAGAAGAAACCCACGCCGACACAGGGGGAACATGCAAACTCCACGCAGGGAGGACCCGGGAAGCGAATCCGGGTCTCTTAAACGCAAGACAGCAGCGCTACCACTACGCCACCTTGCCGCTTGAGCTGGCAGAAGCACATTTGCTAATTTTTGGGTTGCAGCAGCCGCATATGTCAGGAGTGGAAGCGAGATAAAGGAGAAAATAACAACAGAAAATGTTAACGATGACTCAAAAAAAGTTAGCGTTACCAAAGAAGACACCCCAGTGGACACATCTCAAGGCCCAAAAGGCGAGGATATTGCTGAAAAGAAAGGTCCATGGAATTCAGTAGGGTGGAAATACTCTGGCTATTTAAAGTCCCACAAGAAGCACAGTATTGTGCACTGCAAATTGTGTCGAAAGCATGTTGCCACTACTGATCTTCTGTGCCATCTGAGCAGTGCCAACCTTTAGAGCACACACAGTGCAAGACTTTACAGTCCCAGACCCAAGCAAGTGCTGCGCTGACGGGGATTTCTTGTGCCTTTCTTTTTTTTATTTTTTGCCTTGGTGCCGAAGGTGACCACAATTGAGTGACTGTGTCATATACATAGGAAAGGATACAATATAGAGGTAGTTTTTTGAGATTTTAGTTTGTATTACTACCTATTTTATTTATTTGGAATTGACTATAGAATTAACATTGTTCTCCTGTAAAACGTGGAAGCTTTAAGATTTTAGTTTTAGATTTAGGATTTTAGAATTAAGATTTTATTTTATTTACTTGGAGTTGACCAACAAATTTAGGGTGAAAAAACGTGAAAGCTTTTGACTGGTCAAAACGGAGTTTTTTATTTCAAATTCCCTATTTTATTTATTTGGAATTAACCAAAGAATTTAGTTGTGCATTTTGTTTGTGTTCTCCTGTAACACTTGAAGCTTTCAACTGGTCAGAATTAAGATTTTAGTTTATTATACAGTATATACCTATTTTATTTATTTAAAATACAGTTGTATAATGTTATACAGTACATTTGTCATGATCAGCTTCTGACAGAAAATAAATAATATTTAAACCAACATTAACCTCATGATATCTTCACAACTCCCTCAAGGAACTTTTAAGCTTGACAGAAATAGTGGTTTGATTTCTATTGTGATATATATCGATATAACTTATCTTTCTTTAATGATGGATTATGTGGGCATAACAGAGGAAGGAAGCCATGACAAGACCTTCGGGAGTGGGGTCTCGATGTGTAGAGTCTGCCATTTCCGTTGCTGCGTTGGAAGGATTTTCCAGCTCAGATGACGTTATCTCCCATCCGTCCGTCAGCTTCAAAGGTGTGCCGGGCAATGTTCCAAGGCTTTATACTCTTTCTTCATGTGCAGGCCCACACTTTGGTGAATCATAACATTCCAAACAAGGCAAAGAGGATACAGTTTCGTGCTGAGTTTAACACACAGAAATAGTATACAATGGTCATCAGTCTGACTGCCCATTTCGCAGTTGCCCCTAACTTATCTTGTCATAAAATGCTTATATGGTGAACTCCTATGTGCCAAATCTGGCTTTGTGTTAGCTGTACATGTGAGTGTAAAAAAAAAAAAAGATTTATAAAATATTTTTGTACAGAGCACAGTGACAGATTAAACATATGCACTTATTACAAAATGGTGAAACAAGTTGGACACCTCAATTCAGCATTCTGACTCCCTCTTAAGAAGCGTTTGAAGACCCTCCTGTTTGGTGAAGTTTCACAGTATCTAACTGTTATTAGCAGTTAAGTTTTCGGAGCCAAGGAAGTAACATTCACTTGTATTTTGTTCTGAGCTATTTACTAGTGCTGATCAATTTTGTACCCTTGTCCTGTAACATTTGTTCCCAAACAGTTCTCCAGACTGATGTTACTCAATTATGTTGACCACTTTTGCACAGTCTTCTAAGCAAATATATGTAAAGAGGAATATGTGTCAGCATGCAAGTTGATATACAGTAAATTGCTGGCTATATTCTGCCATCAAGTTGAATACAAACACACTCTTCTTGCAATGCAGTAAAAGTTTCATGGAACATCTTTGAGTCCAGGGGTCCTCCCTATAGAATTCATTTACTCAGAATAATGTATTTTCATCTTGTACATTTCTTGCCTCAATAATGATAGTTAACTATCTGTATAATAATAACATGACAAAGAATCATTTCTCACAATTCTAAAATTACATTTGATATTTTTATTTAGGAATGCATGTCCCTGAATATGAGGAGAACTTAAAAAAGTCCTGGATTTGGAAGGAGCTGTATGCTGTTAGAAACATAAGGCCCTCTTGTCATACAGCTTTGGGAGTTTACGGGGGAATGATTTACACAGGAATATTTTATTGGTTACTCAGAGGCAAAGAGCCATGGACCTTGAAACATAAAGGTAAGGTGTAATTGTTGTGAATAAAGTTTAATTTGTGAGTGCTACACAAGTGGATGGCAGAATTACAAGTAGTTGCAGAAACTGGTAGGAATGTTACAGATTGTGTTAGTGCAGTAAAGAGGACTCTGCCAGGGGACACGAGAGAATGGCACAGAAGTAACTACATAGTGGGGGAGTATCAGCAAGGCAAATGGGGACAGAGATTAGAAATCATCCCCATAGCCAATGGCAGGCAGCATGGTCGTCCAGTAAAATTTATTTGGGCCTATGCTGAATTTTACAAAGAAAGGGCCATCTTGGGGCCACCAGGAGTGTGTCAAGCTTTACAAGGTAAGGGGTGCTCAGATACAGGACCTCTAAAAAGTATTCATCCTTTGGAACAGATTTTCAGGCACTGAAACTAATTTAACAGGAATCCAAAGAATTTTCAGTGACTTGGATATTTTCTTGTCTTTGCCCCTAATTTGTGCTTTTCATTCCCTTTTTCATGGAGTTGCTTGGAGTGTCTTTTGTCTTCCTGGCGTAGGTTAGCCCACAAGTTGGCCCTTCCACATATAAGGGCATCTATACTATAATCAACTGAGACCACTGAACTAATTCAGGGACTACTTCTAAAACCAACCGGCTACACCAGTGATGATTTAGAGGTGTCATATTAAAGGGGATGAATACTTATGCAGTCAATTATTTTATATTTTTGATCAATTTAGACCACTTTGCAGAGATCCGTTTCCATTTTGATACTAAAAATTATTTTTTGTTGAACAGTGCAGAAAAAAATCAAAACCATATCAACTGTGATTCAGTGTTGTATAAGAATAAAATGTGAAAACTTCCAAGGGGGGTGAATACTTTTTCTAGGCAATGTTCCTGAGGCCACAGGTTTTCCAGTGGTTTCATAGGGGTGTGACAACATGTTACATCGAGAGTAGCACATTTGGTGAAGAGAGACCATTGGGATGTACTGTAGAGCGTGAAAAGGGAATGCCAAGTGGACCAGTCACACCACCTGAGTGCCAAGGTTACAAACTTGTGTAGAAAGGCCCATAGAAGGCACATAAGAACTTAACAATTTGACAAATGAGAGGAGACTATTCAGTCCATCGGGCTCGTTAGATGGTAAGATTGATGTTTCCTTTGTTTATTTTGAACTTTGGAATCTCCTTTTGTCCATCCCTCCCTCCCTTTAGATTGATATACTGTATAATAACTTTTTGTAATATTTAGGTCATTGTAGTTTTCTGTTGTGAATGCCGACATTAAGGTCACTGCCCCTTGTTTGCACTATTTGAAAAATGTGTTGTGTTTACAAGTCCATCCATCCATCCATCCTCTTCCGCTTATCCGAGGTCGGGTCGCGGGGGCAGCAGCTTAAGCAGAGAGGCCCAGACTTCCCTCTCCCTGGCCACTTCTTCCAGCTCTTCCGGGAGAATCCCAAGGCGTTCCCAGGCCAGCCGGGAGACACAGTCCCTCCAGCGTGTCCTGGGTCTTCCCCGGGGCCTCCTCCCGGTTAGACGTGCCCGGAACACCTCACCAGGGAGGCGACCAGGAGGCATCCTGATCAGATGCCCGAGCCACCTCATCTGACTCCTCTCGATGCGGAGGAGCAGCGGCTCTACTCTGAGCCCCTCCCGGATGACTGAGATTCTCACCCTATCTTTAAGGGAAAGCCCAGACACCCTGCAAAGGAAACTCATTTCAGCCGCTTGTATTCGCGATCTCGTTCTTTCGGTCACTACCCATATCTCATGACCATAGGTGAGGGTAGGAACGTAGATCGACTGGTAAATTGAGAGCTTTGCCTTACGGCTCAGCTCCTTTTTCACCACGACAGACCGATGCAGAGCCTGCATCACTGCGGACGCTGCACCGATCAGCCTGTCGATCTCACGCTCCATTCTTCCCTCACTCGTGAACAAGACCCCGAGATACTTGAACTCCTCCACTTGGGGCAGGATCTCGCCCCCAACCCTGAGAGGGCACTCCACCCTTTTCCGGCTGAGGACCATGCTCTCGGATTTGGAGGTGCTGATTCTCATCCCAGCCGCTTCACACTCAGCTGCGAACCGATCCAGAGAGAGCTGAAGATCACGGCCTGATGAAGCAAACAGGACAACATCATCTGCAAAAAGCAGTGACCCAATCCTGAGTCCACCAAACCGGACCCCTTCAACACCCTGGCTGCGCCTAGAAATTCTGTCCATAAAAGTTATGAACAGAATCGGTGACAAAGGGCAGCCCTGGCGGAGTCCAACTCTCACTGGAAACGGGCTCGACTTACTGCCGGCAATGCGGACCAAGCTCTGACACCGGTTGTACAGAGACCGAACAGCTCTTATCAGGGGGTCCGGTACCCCATACTCCCGAGCACCCCACAGGATTCCCCGAGGGACACGGTCGAATGCCTTTTCCAAGTCCACAAAACACATGTAGACCGGTCGGGCAAACTCCCATGCACCCTCCAGGACTCTGCTAAGGGTGGAGAGCTGGTCCACTGTTCCGCGACCAGGACGAAAACCACACTGTTCCTCCTGAATCCGAGGTTCGACTATCCGACGGACCCTCCTCTCCAGAACCCCCGAATAGACTTTTCCAGGGAGGCTGAGGAGTGGGACCTTGGTGTTTACAAGTGTTGCTGTTAATTAACACATAATAATATTTCCGGATTTTAGGTATTAATTTAATGTCACATTCGACATTATTTGAAATTACTACTTTAATGCCACTCAGATGTTAGTTTCAGTGCTTGTCGTATTTTAAGTTGCAGTACTGCCGTATACCACAATGCCTTTTCCTTTCCTTATTCAGGCCTTGACGCACATCAGTTGAAACCGGCTAAAGACTGCACCCCGATAGAATACCCTAAACCTGATAGCAAGATTAGCTTTGATCTGCTGTCCTCCGTGGCTTTAAGTGGAACTAATCATGAACATGACCAGCCTGCCCACTTGACGTTAATGGATGACAGCGTACCGGTAAACAGAAATCTAAGCATCTATGATGGGCCGGAGCAGAGATTTTGTCCTGCAGGTATGTTTAATTCATTGTTTCATTTCATTTTCTATATTACCCAATGATCATCTGAACAGACAGGCATTCTGATTTTAATGTATTATGCTGGCATTTAAGAGGGCAGACCAGACTCTGAATGTTTAATCTGCGTAATGTCTGCACTTCACAAGCGGACAGCTTTACCTTTGCCTTGTTTGTTTTCTCAGTATTACCACCCTGTAGTTTCACAGTTTTGCAAGAAGTTGGAGCCATTCCCAGCAGCACTGGGCACTACCACTCCATGGTCTGGGTGCCAGGCCACCACACAACACGCTCAAATACGCTTTCAAGGTCGGAATGTGAATGTGTTCAGACCCCTTCACTTCTTGCACATTTTAAGTTGTAGCCTTGTGCTAAAATCATATAAATTCATTTTGTCCCTTGTCAAGCAATACTTGATAACCCAGAATGACAAAGCAAAAACAGGAGAGTAGAAATTTTTGCAAATTTATTAAAAGTAAAAAAACTGAAGTATTCCTTTGACACAAGGATTCAGAGTCTTTGCACAGGTGCATCCTGTTGAGTTGTTTCTACACCTTGTATGGTGCCCACCTGTGGTCAATTGAATTGACTGGCTGTAGTAGAGTTGGCTCGCAGTTGGCAGTGCAGCTCAACCTAACGGTATTCAACAGGGTTGAGATCAGGGCACTAAGTATATAGACCTGGCTTTGTACACAGAAAGGGGTCTTCCCCCAAAGAGTTGCTTTAAAGTTAGGACAGCACATTTGTCTAAATCAGGGGTCCTCAATCAGGCTGAATACATGTGTGTGAATGAGAGGAAGGTCAGTGGAATGGTGAGGGTGCAAGGAGTAGAGTGGCAAAGGTGGAGGAGTTTAAATACTTGGGATCAACAGTACAGAGTAATGGGGATAGTGGAAGAGAGGTGAAGAAGAGCGTGCAGGCACGGTGGAATGGGTGGAGAAGAGTGTCAGGAGTGATTTGTGACAGACGGGTATCAAGAGTGAAAGGGAAGATCTACAAGACGGTAGTGAGACCAGCTATGTTATATGGGTTGGAGACGGTGGCACTGAGCAGAAAGTAAGAGACAGAGCTGGAGGTGGTAGAGATGAAGATGCTAAGATTTGCAAGGGGTGAGACGAGGATGGACAGGATTAGAAAGGAGGACATTAGAGGGTCAGCTCAAGTTGGATGGTTTGGAGTCAGAGAGGCGAGATTGTATTGGTTTGGACATGTGCAGAGGAGAGAATCTGAGTATATTGGGAGAAGGATGCTAAGGATAGAGCTGCCAGGCAAGAGGAACAGAAGAAGGAGGTTTATGGATGTGGCGAGAGAGGACATGCAGGTGATGGGTGTGACAGAACAAGATGCAGAGGACAGAAGGATATGGAAGAAGATGATCCGCTGTGGCAACCCCTAACGGGTTCAGCAGAAAGAAGAAGAAGAAAAAGGGGTCCTCAATCACGGTCCTGGAGGGCCGCGGTGGCAACAGGTTTTCATTCCAGCCAGTGTCCTAATTAGAACTCCGTCCTTGCTGATAATGATAGTTTGATAGTTGGTGTTTAACTCTATGCCTTGCCTTGTTAGTACTTTCATTCATCAAATACAAATTTTAGTTATTTTGTACATCAGAGGACCTCAGTGACAGTCCTGGAGGTCTGCTATGGCTGCAGGTGTTCACTTTAACCATTTTCCTAATTAGAACCCTTTTATTTACCACTAAAGCAATGCTTTTTTTTAGCTTAATTCCATTCAGAACCCTTAATTGCCTATTTTCGATTTTAGCAGCTCCATTTAAGTTTTAATTGTTGCCTGTTTTCTTAATCAGACATTAGTTGATAATGAGATGCAGATAATCAATAAACCAGCAACTCTCTAGCTCACATGCTTACCATGAAGTACCTGTGATTATGAAATGAATGAGAGGGGAATTGGAAGGATCATTAAGTTTAAATTTATCCTGGTCCACAAAACACATGGATAACGTTCTCACAGAAGGAAACACTACAGTGCAATTCAAATTGCTTTTGGATGAATGTAAGCATTAACAAGCTAAATAGTTCAATATCAAGTTTCTTTATCAGTACGGACTGCTTTCTAATTAGGAAGCTAATTGGAATAAAAACCTGCAGCCACTGCGGCCCTCCAGGACTGTGATTGAGGACCCTTGGTCTAAAACGTCTTTGTATGCTGTAGCCTTAACAGTACACTTCACTCAAACCCTGAAAAATGGCCCCAGTCCATCATCCAGCCTTGACAATAAGATGTCGCAGTCTGGAAGGCAGCATTCACGTGGCCTCCACTAAACCCAGACTGGTCCATCAGACTGCCAGATAGTGAAGCCTCATTCATTACAATGGTGCTGTGTGTTTAACCACTCCAGCCAACGTTTGGCATTGTACATCGTGATCTTGGGCTTGTGTGCTCAACCAGTCAGTCAGTCATTATCCAACCCGCTATATCCTAACACAGGGGTATGCTGGAGCCAATCCCAGCCAGCACAGGCATAAGGCAGGAACAAACCCCGGGCAGGCCACCAGCCCACCGCAGGGCACACACCAAGCACAATTTAGGATCGCCTGTGCACCTAACCTGCATGTCTTTGGACTGTGGGAGGAAACTCACGTAGACACGGGGAGAACATGCAGACTCCACGCAGGTAGTGAACACAGGTCTTCTTACTGTGAGGCAGCAGCGCTACCCACTGCGCCACTGTGCTGCCCTCGACCATGCTCAACCATGGTAGCTCATTTCATGAAGCTCCCGCCCCACAGTTCTTGTGCTGATGTTGTTTCCAGGGGCAGTTTGGAGTCCTGCTGTGATGCAACAGAGGATAAGTGATTTTTACACACTCGGTGTCCCACAGTGTGAGGCTGCATGGCTGAGCTTTTCTTGCTCCTTGATACTTCACTTCACAATAATGACACTTATAGGTGACCGGGGCACACCTAACAGAGTAGAAATTTCATGTACTGACTTGTGGCAAAGGTGGCATCCTGTGACAGTGGCACATTTAAAGTCCACTGAGCTCTTCAGTACGACCCACTCTCTTGTCAATGGAGATTACATGGCTATGTGTTTGATTTTATGCATCTGTTAACAATGGGTGTGACTGAGTCAGATGTTTCAGTCATCTGGAGGGCTATCAACATCGTTTTGGCCATAAAATGTATCTCAAATGTGCTCACTTTTGCAGTTTTTTCCTGGCCATTTTCATTACCGTTTGCCTAAACACAGCAGAATCCTCATAGCTAACCGGCTCTATAGGAACATTCCATACCAATGCCTTTTGCCATTCACTTGTTGTTTCATAAAGAGCATTGTTTTGTGTTCAAAAGAATTCCTTACAAACACTTTAAAATCACCTCCTGACTCAGGCGGCACAGTAGCCCAGTGGTAGCGCTGCTGCTGCCTCGCAGTTAGGAGACCAGGGTTTACATCGCTCCTACAATCCAAAAACCCGCATGTTAGATGGATTGGCGATATTACATGGGCCCTGGGTGTGACTGGCGCCCTTTGCAGGGCTTCTTCCTGCCACGTGTCCTATGCCAGATTGGGTAATCTCCAACACCCCCTGCAACCCTGACTGGGTTTAGAAAATGACCTCCTCACTGATATGAAGAAACCCCTACATACTGCTAGATAGAAATGTATTTAGCCCCAGGGGGAAGAGTCTTGATGTCTAGTTAAGCAACATGTTATGGTTTTTTGGGCTTTTTTGCCCTCTAGACACGAAAACTGCTAATTTTAATGGACCGTATTTTGTGGAGGAAATTACACCCTAATGATAAAAAGAGTAGGGGGTCTTTCGCAAAAATTATCCAACAGACTTGGAGTTGTGCATGCCACAATCAAGCGATCCCCGAGGTCCATCCCCTATTGGGATACAGGGGGTCAAAGTTACTCCTTTCCACAAAACTTTGAAAAAATGGGGATGCTGGGTAATATTTTTATTTCAAGATCACTGATTATATGATTTTATTTTTTTTTTTTATTTATTTAGTAGGGGGTTCCCCCTGCTCGCTTCACTCGCCAAACTCCCTCAGCCTGTACTACGCGCCAGCCATTTCGTGTCTCTGCTGCTCACATTGTGAAGAAGGGGTCTGAACGCACCCCAAGGAGACACAGTCGTTCCTCCGAAACCACCTCTTAAACTGTGATACAATGGGAAACAAATATATATATATATATATATATTTTTTACCTCCTCTTTGCTCGATCAGCTGCTGGCACCGTGCCGTGTGATCTGCATCTCGCGTGGCACTTCGCACATTTAAAAGCCTGTACAGCAGCTGTCCTACTCTTTGTGTTTTATTTCCGGCCCCGGGCGTGGTTAAATCTTTTACCACAAAGTCCTGTCAATTTATAATTTAAAGATGGAATAAGAATGTGAAAATCTAATAACATCACATTAAAGTTCGATAAATTCTGAAAAGTGACACCACACACATATATGTGGGTATTAAAATAAGCGTGACAAAAAACGTGACACAAAATCGTTGCACTTTTAGGCTTAGGATTTTATATGTATAGTCATATGAAAAAGTTTGGGAACCCCTCTCAGCCTGCATAATAATTGACTCTCCTTTCAACAAAAAATATAACAGTGGTATGTCTTTCATTTCCTAGGAACATCTGAGTACTGGGGTGTTTTCCGAACAAAGATTTTTAGTGAAGCAGTAGTTAGTTGTATGAAATTAAATCAAATGTGAATAACTGGCTGTGCAAAAATGTGGGTCCCCTTGTCATTCTGCTGATTTGAATGCCTGTCACTGCTCAATGCTGATTACCTGCAACACCAAATTGGTTGGATGAGCTCGTTAAGCCTTGAACTTCATAGACAGGAGTGTTCAATCATGAGATAAGGTATTTAAGGTGGTCAATTGCAAGTTGTGCTTCTCTTTGACTCTCCTCTGAAGAGTGACAGACAGCATGGGATCCTCAAAGCAACTCTCAAAAGATCTGAAAACAAAGATTGTTGAGTCTCATGGTTTAGGGGAAGGCGACAAAAAGATTTAAACTGTCAGTTTCAACCGTAAGGAATGGAATCAGGAAATGGAAGGCCACAGGCACAGTTGCTGTTAAACCCAGCAGGTCTGACAGGCCAAGAAAAATACAGGAGCAGCATATGTGCAGGATTGTGAGAATGGTTACAGACAACCCACACATCACCTCCAAAGACCTGCAAGAACATCTTGCTGCAGACGGTGTATCTGTACATCGTTCTACAATTAAGCGTAATTTGCACAAATTACATCTGTATGGCAGGGTGACGAGAAAGAAGCCCTTTCTGCACTCACGCCACAAACAGAGTCACTTGTTGTATGCCAATGCTCATTTAGACAAGCCAGATTAATTTTGGAACAAAGTGCTTTGGACTGATGAGACAAAACTGAGTTATTTGGTCATAACAAAAAGTGCCTTGCATGGCGGAAGAAGAACACCGCATTCCAAGAAAAACACCTGCTACCTACTGTTACATTTGGTGGAGGTTCCATCATGATGTGGGGCTGTGTGGCTAGTTTAGGTACTGGAGCCCTTGTTAAACTCGAGGGTCAGATGAATTCAACCCAATATCAACAAATTCTTCAGGATAATGTTCAAGCATCAGTCACAAAGTTGAAGTTACGCAGGGGTTGGATATTCCAACAAGACAATGACCCAAAACACAGTTCAAAATCTACAAAGGCATTCATGCAGAGGGAGAAGTACAATGTTCTGGAATGGCCGTCACAGTCCCCTGACTCGAATACCATCGAAAATCTACGGGATGATTTGAAGCAGGCTGTCCATGCTCGGCAGTCATCAAATTTAACTGGAGAGATTTTGTAATGAAGAATGGTCAAAAATACCTCCATCCAGAATCCAGACACTCATCACAGGCTATAGGAGGACAGTGTCGATTGGCTGTTATATTTCCAAATGGAGGCTCAACTAAGTATTGATGTCATGTCTCGGTTGGGGTGCCCACATTTATGCACCTGTCTAATTTTGTTTTGATGCATATTGTATATTTTCTGTTAATCTAATAAACTTAATGTCACTGCTGAAATACAACTGTTTCCATACGGCATGTCGTATATTAAAAGGAAGTTGCTACTTTGAAAGCTTAGCCAATGATAAACAATAATCCAAAGAATTAGGAGCGGTTCCCAAACATTTTCATATGACTGTATATAGTAGATTAATTGTTTTTTTGTAATCTTTCACCAGGGATCTAGCCCTCGGTTGATCACTATCAGAGGGTGAAAAATACAAATTTATTTTACTTTTGAGAATAATTTGGATCAGTTACTAAAATTTTGACATCAGCATCAGTACCATCTTTTGGAACGTAGAACCAGAACCAAAGTGGTCCTCTAAAAGCTCTCCCTCTCACTCCAGCCTCCCTGGTGACTTTCCTCTTAACAGCCATAATGGCCTGACTGTGTTTAAGAAAGGTTGTGAGTTTGTCCCCATGCATGAACTTCTGATCACGTCAAAGAGTAGTTTTATTTCATGAAGTCTACAAAATGGACATTTTTCCACAATAGTGAACATCGTTGGGGTTGGGGGTATTGATAGGAAAGCAGACATTTACTGCTGGCACCGCACCAGTTTAAAATGTGGGTGTTTGGTACTTTTCTAGTACTGCTGTACCACACAACCCTACTTTAGTTTTTAAAGTGTACGACACATTTTAATGTTTCAGTTATTCGATACAACTATTTCTGTGTATTCTGTACTTTCTGCCGCATGACGTTAATCACTACATTCCTTGTGAACGTCAGAGGACGGCCTACGCTAATTGGTACTTTTTGATTTCAGGGGTATATGAATATGTTCCGGTAGAAACAGGAGATGGACTGAGGCTGCAGATCAACGCCCAGAACTGTGTGCACTGCAAGACCTGCGACATTAAAGATCCCAGTCAGAACATCAACTGGGTGGTGCCCGAGGGGGGCGGAGGACCCGCTTACAATGGCATGTGAACTCTCTATGATGGAAAACGTTTGTTTTTACAGAATATGTGCTACACACATAGACTAACAAGTAAATCATTTTAATAAAAATTCCAAGGATAATTTATCCCAAAAACAGATTTTCTAATTCATGTGCATAAATTACTGAAGCTTCAAGTCAAATAAACATAAAGTAACGTCAACACTGCATTAATATATTAAAATCCACATTTGTTTTCTGTACAGTTTTCTGCTCAAGGATTAAAGCTGTATATTGCTGCTTTTTTTCAATAAGCATATTTTAGATTGAGATTGTTAAGAGTTGTGTTGGCTTCGATCCCAAGTCTTAATAAAAATAACAAATCATTTGTACAGTAGAAAGCAGCTGTTGTCTTTTCTAGCATAAAACGTGAAGTACTATAACATGAATAAGCGTCAATATCTCTTATTGGAAGGCACACTGGAAAGCCTCCCTATTGGGCACCAAATCTAACATGTCCTGCCATTGCATGATTTCAGCTTTTTTTTCCCTGGAAATCAACTGTAGCAGTGCATCAAACTCTTCTATCACGGCCTGCCTCCTAAACGTTACATCGGTTAGCAGTGAGGTCCTCAAAAAGGGCGTAGAAATGCTGTAAGGTGTGGTCAGAGCAAAGGAGGGAATGAAAAGAAAACGGAGTGCCGTTGTGAACAACGCTGCACATCCTCTCTCTGACTCACCAACACTGAGGACTTTCAGACAAGTGTGTGAGGAAACCCCAACAGTAATAGGCCTGCACAATGCTGCTGTAGGACTGTGACCACTGGGTCAGGATTTTCTTTCTTTTCTAGTCATTCTGGTGTGTGTGTGTATATCCATATTTATCTATCTACTTATTTAACTCATTTAGGGCGGATGTGGACTTTTGTCGAAATTCAGGGGTAGGAGACGGTAATGGGGTGTAAACGTTATGTTTTAGTTCAACTCTCTTTAAAGTTAGCTTCGTTGATTTGACAGAGACAAGTGCATGAGTAGCGAAGAGCAAACAACATCTAAAAAGGCACCGACATCTGGCGAAAGACCAAAGCGAACGTGCAAAGTAAAATACGTATCGTATCGCTGAATCAGACTCTGAGTTGTCGGATTTTGATGCAGGGGATCGAAAATGAAGTTGAGCGGGACCAGCATCAGCTGATCGAGGTGCTGAACGTGTTCGTGTAGCTGATGCGCCTACGCCCGCGTTCACCTTTGAGGACTGCCACTGACGATGACAAGAGGTACAAACCAGATTGCGTCACACTGCGACTGCATCCCTGCTGGTCATTGAGCTGCCCCCGCGCCTGCCAAAGACCCTGAACAGATGCCTACAGCAGCCACGGCACGTGGCAAAACACGTTTTATGTTGATTTATGTGTGAAACTATTGCTTTGTGTGCTTTTCAGAAAGAATATTCAGCCCTCAGAGAGTTAAAGAGCGGGGAAAAAAAACAAATCCCCCCAAAAGAGAGACAAACAAAGTTCTATCTGTCTTTAACTGGTTGTGCACCAGGACTGTGTGGTTGATGACTGAATTCTAACGGACAAGCAGGGCCAGTGAAAAGGACCGGCCATTGCCGATACCACTGTGAACCAAGAAGGAGTAGACCCAACATACTTCTATCTAACATGAAGATGAAGCCCAGGAACCGAAGAAGAACCAACAAGTTAGTACCCAGGTGACGTCTAGCAAAGGTCTGGAGCTGGAGCCTACAGGCACAAACAATGGCTTCACCGGTCAAGAATCGTCTGCCTGTTTAATTATTAGTTACACTTCTGTAGTTGTGTGTTGTGCCCCACTGGCCTTCAGAACAACAGGAATTCAGCAAGCTACTGCAATACAATACAAAAACGACTGTGTAGCACAGTTGCTCCAGATTAGATGGTTATGCAATCTTCGTGTGAACAGCCATTTCAGCCTCATACCAAAGATGTTCAATAGGGCCGAGATTTGGGGGCTGGCGCACACCACCCTAAGTAAAGAAAATTCACTGTTGTGAACCTCCATCTATTCGATAATGATACATACCTTGAGACACGGTGCATCATCACGTATGAAGGGTCCATCCAAACGTGGATAAACTGCAGCCATAAGGGGACAGCAGAGGTGTTCACTAAACATCTAAATAGCAAGACGTATTAGGCCCATCAAGCATACACTTATTTCAATCCCTCTCACTGCCGCCATAGGCCTGGCACTGTTGATGACCCATGTTGCTTGTACCAAATTCTGAGCTTTCCATCAGCACAGTGCAAAGGAACCTGAATTTGTCAAACCAAACAACTTTTCTTCCCCAGCTTGAGATGCTGGAAAGAGCTCCACCAGAGTAATTTGTTAATGGTGACACATTCATGGACTGTAGAATGGCTGCAGCTGGTGGTCTTTTGGGCCTTGAAACCTCAACATCCCACTTTCCTGTCCATTTGACTATAGTTTGTAATTAAGCTAGTCCTTATGATTCTCTACTGTTATAAATATCCGTTACCTGTTCACCTATTAATATTATAAAGCACTTTGAGCTACAAACGGAGAGTTTTTAAGTAATCAATAGAAGGTGGGACACCTGTGCAAATTGTTTGCTTCAACCTACAAGGCTTCATTTCCTTTAATTGCTGCAGAACATCAGTAGGTTGTAACCTATTAGTTGTTCCCAGAAGGCGGCCCATTTGTAATATTGTGAAATGTCCTTTTTATTTCAGTCTTTGCTAACCTACACTTTAAATTTAAACCTCAGGCAGTTTACTGCTTTTACCTTTTCACCCTTTTGGGGTCGTTCATTGCGTTTCAGCCGATTATATCTGTGGAAAAACGGAGGTGTGTTCTGAAACCTTTGACCAGTGGCGTATAAAAACGTGCTGTAGATTAAAAAATAAAGCATCAGACCACATCAGGACCTGCACGTTAACTGTAAATGTTATTTTAATAAAGAAATTTTCAAGGTAACTGATAACACAAAATCAAGAACGGATCGTAAAATCCATTTGCATTTGAAAATGATCAATTTACAGAGAGGCCAGGCCTACAGGATCATCTTATGCCACAGCAACCCGAGGTCAGCATTTCATTCAAATGACAGCCAAGCATTACATTATTTGTAGTTTATTTTCCTGCTGATGAGAAGCAACTAACCGTTGTGTTTTACCTGCTGGGTCACAAGTCACCAAATCCCACCTCACTGCACGGTAAGTCCAGTGAATGACGGCAGACGTTTTGTGTTTTTAATGAATTTTCTTTAAACGTAACATTAAATTAAGCAGGAGGCACCTGAAATGCTTGTGTATGCTGTGATTTTGCTTGAATAACACAACATGATTGTTATAAATCTATGGACTGGATCATGAGAGCCAATGTTGAGGATCTATAGTATATTCGGCACACAAAAAAAATAGAAAATACTTGTTCCTTAATTTTAGCGCGTCAAGCAAGTATTCCAACATATGAAGATATTTAAACGATGCTAAAAAGTAAACCTACTGGAAATTTGGAAACATCAAGTGAGCATCTTCTCCGTCTCTACCATCTAAAACACACCCGACATGTTTGCATGAACACACTGTTGTTGCTTTTCACTTTCCTCACAGTTTTTAAAAGATGAAGAATTAAAGTGTCAACGATGAAACAGGCGGACCTCGTATCTTTACCGGCAAAAGTTTCAAGAAAATAGTTTGGCGTAGGCTTTCTTCTCCCTTTCTTTTTCTTCCTTGACTTTCTGTTTCACTTTCAGCATCTCATTATGTACAGCTGAAAAAGACAAAAAAGACAATTAGGAAAGAAAAAGGAAAATCATAATGAACAGAAGAAAAACAGAATTAGCAGTTGTGGCAAGCCCCCAGCCGGGATGCCCAGAAGGACCAGAGGAGAGATTGCGCCTCCTCCAGACCACGAGGGGGCGACCGCCCTGGTGGCTTTGGGGACTATGGGAACAAAGCTTAGAAGCTCAACCCTATGAGTTGTGATGGGCCCATGGTCACTGCCAGGGGGGCACTCCACTGCCTAGACAGCCATGGTCCTCAGAACTTCCGCAAAACCCGGAAGTGTTGGGGGGGGACGATGATCAGGGACACCTGGAGTGCTTCCAGGTGCGCAGCTGGTACTTCCGCCACACTGGGTAGAAGAGTATCAGGAGGCACCTGGAGCACATCCGGGCCTCCCTTCATTCAGTGGCTTGAGTCGGGTGGAAGAGGAAAGGAGGCGGCCTGAAGAGAGAGGCGTTATGTGAGAGGCCTGAACTTTGGGGGAGTTTTGGGGTTGTGTGCACTGAAAATATTGAAGGAAATGATTAAACGTGTGTTGGGTGATGAAGTATCGGAGGTCCGCCTGTCTGTGTCCGGGCCGCTTACCACACAGTGCAAGTTGAGCCCCCCTAGTTGCATCTATTTATAAAACACGTTTAAAACAACCAACGTGACTAAAGTGCTGTAAATTACAATAAATATGAGAGGTAAAAAGAACCACATTCTAAGATAGGATAAAGTTCAACAAAAAAAAGGTGATTAAACGCTGTAAAAATAAAAATTCTAATTAAAAGCTAAAGAGATAACCGGAGTTTAAAAATGGCCACTGTTTTAGCAGACAGACCGTAGAGCAGCTACTGCAGAAGCTCGCACACCTTGAGGTTTGAGGCGACTCCTCGGCACTACTGGGAACGTCTAATCAGACAAGCTAAGTTGGTAAAGGAGAGATGAGATGGTGCTAACCCACTGTGGCACTTAAAGACAAACAACTGAACCTTAAAGTTAATCCTGTTAACGCACCAGAAGCCAATGAAGGGAGGCTAAAACAGGACAAACCCAGTGCCCTCCATAACGTTTGGGACAAAGACACACTTCTCCTCGATTTACCCTTCTTTTTTACCTCCTCTTTACTCGATCAGCTGCTGGCTTGCTGCGTGATCTGCATCTCGCACGGCACAATTCTGTCATATCACTTATGTCCATATATTCAATCTCTTTTCGCTTTTACCTTTTTGTCAATATCACATTGAATTTTAATTCCGTGTTTGGAATTACATCGTGACAACGCAACGTATAACTGCCCCTGAGTGAATATCGTTTCTTTCTCTCAACAAGAAATGTGTCTGACAATAGCATTCACACAAATGAGAAATGATTTCTCTCGCCGGATTTCACTTTCACCAAACAACAAATCTTTTAATTCTCGTGGATACGCCTCTTCATTGGGAAGAAACACTACTATTTTTTTCCCTGATGGCAACACGAATTATACGATCTACAAGTCTCCGGCTTAAAGTTTAAATCCGAACAATATATTCGATCTCTTTTTGCTGTTCCGTTATTTCACAGAGTAGTAATTTCCATTTGTTTGTGCTAATGCAATCTTTACTATCCTTTTTTTGAGACTTTCGAATTTTCGTACTTCCATTATCTCTAACCTGCTCATTATCTCTAATTCTTTACGATGTTCTACTTTGTCATCTACTCTTTGTTTTATTTCCGGCCCCGGGCGTGGTTAAATCTCTTGGCACAAAGTCTCGAGGGATGTAAAAGTGTCTCTCTGAGAAAATAACATCTCATCTCTTTCCAACCTTCCAAGATTACTTTTTACAATAGAGAGAAATTATTGGTGCACAGGCTAATCAAGTGATTCACACAGGCTCACATAGTAAGTATCCTGGAATTAAGCTGGCAGCCATGTGGTTGAAAGTCCAATATTGTACCCACTACTCCACACTGCCCGTCTAGCTGAGCCAACTGAAAGTATTAAATGCAGGCATCCAGAGCAAATTTTCACCACTAAAATACTCCACCCAAACCTTACACCTTTAAAGAGTGGTTGAGAAGAATGTGAATGTAACACCATAATGAATATCTACTAAACAATGTCAGTAGCTGCAGGACACCAGAGCCGGGCTGTTCTCGCTACTAAATTGTTCTCGGAGGTGGGAATCCGTGAAAGCTACAGAATCTTGAGAAGCTTCACTTTTGCACACCTCCAATGTGATGGGAGTGGAGAGGAACATGTATAATTATAGCGTCCTATTCGGTGCTTTGATCTTAATGCAAAAATAAAAGTATGTCTTCTCATTTCTAAAAAGGTCAGGTAAGAAGTTTGGCTAACTTCTTGTGGAAAAAAAATGTGCTCTTGTCATCGTCAAACACCTCTCACTCACTAAAGCTATAACAGAGACCACTGTCCATTGACAATTGGACTGCCATCCATCCCACACAGCGTCTAGATACTATCTTAACAACAAGCCGGCCTACTCAGCACATCGATGGAAATTAAAATGCAATTACGCTATCGATAGTCAGTACTGTAAGTCAAGATGTGGTGCCGTCCAGACTGCTGAAAGATGTGTTTCCTGTGATTCGATATGATGTCCTAAAGATCATAACTAGTAGTCTATCCTCGGCTATAGTTCCTTGTGCTTTCAAACACGCAGTTGTACATCCAATTGTGAAAAAACCTGATCTTGACCCTGCCGTTCTTTCCAATCTTCGTCCAATCTCCAAACTACCTTTCTTGTCAAAAATACTAGAAAAAGTAGTTTATGAGCAATTAACTCATCACCTACAGGACCATCAGGTAATGGATCTTTTTCAGTCAGGCTTTAGGCCCCAACACAGCACAGAAACCGCGCATTTACGTGTCCTAAATGACGTCCTTTTGGCATTGGACTCAGGACTCCACGTGATTATGGTTCTTCTCGACTTATCTGCTGCTTTCGACACAATCGACCACAACATCATGATCTCCACTCAATCCTGGGCTGGTGTATCTGGCTTAGCCCTCGACTGGTTCAGGTCATATTTCTGCAACAGGACTCTCAGAGTCATGCTAGACGATTTTTCATCTGAATCAGTCCCACTCCCATGTGGGGTCCCCCAGGGTTCCATTTTAGGGCCACTACTTTTTCAATCTACATCCTGCCTTTAGGTGCAATTTTTAGAAAACATGCAATTTCATATCACCTATATGCTGACGACTGCCAAATTTATTTCTCCCTCAAGCCAACTGACTCCACCAAAGCTCTCCTATGACTGCCTAGCTGACATTAAGGACTGGCTGGCTGTAAACTTCCTTCACCTGAACGATTCAAAAACCGAGGTCATTGTTTTTAGTCCCGACTGCAAACAGGCTCCACCCCTTGGCCTCGTTTCTCTTCCCATTCCAGTAACTTCGTCTGTCTCCAATCTTGGAATCAAAATGGATACGTTCCTGAAAATGGATGCTGAAGTCAACAGCACAGTAAAATCCTGCTTTTTCCATCTCAGGCGAATCGCCAAACTCAAGCCTCTTCTGTCTAACCACCTCCTGGAATCAGTAATCCATGCATTCATTACGTCCCGGCTTGACTACTCTAATTCCTGCCTTTTTGGTATCAGTAAAGCCACTCTTTCTAGACTCCAACTGGCTCAAAATGCGGCTGCAAGGCTTCTAACTGGAAGTAGCAGAATCCAACACATTTCACCGATTTTGAAAACCCTACACTGGCTGCCGGTTAGATTCAGAATCGATTTTAAGATTCTCCTCCTCACCTATAAGGCATTAAACAGTCTAGCCCCCGCCTATTTGAGTGTCTTGCTCCATTGTCACAATCCCCCTCGTGTTCTTAGATCCGCAGATCAGCTGCTCCTAACCGTTCCCAAGGCACGTTTTAAAGCTCGTGGTGAAAGGGCTTTCTCCGTCTGTGCACCCAGGCTCTGGAACTCCCTGCCCTTAGTGGTTAGGCAAGCCGCTTCAGTCGCCACATTCAAATCTCGCCTAAAAATCTATAGCAGGGCTTCATTTCAAGACCGTAACCAATTTAAATTATATATCAATGAAATGGTTATCTAGCTTTTTTTTGATATCATGATTATGCAGTTTACTAAATGAAATAAAATCGAGGAAAGGTGGGCACAAATCCATGTAGGTGCTTTTGGGAATGGGTATGAAAAGTAGTGTGACCCTTTGTTTGTGATACACATGTGTACCTGATGCTCCTTTCCTTAATGTAATTTTAGAGAGTGGTGGAGGACTAGGGAGAGGCAGTCAAGGTGACATGATGAATGCAGGGTGGTGATGGTGTGACATTTCCTTAATGAGTTGCGTGATGAAGGCAGTATGTTTGAGGAGTAGCAAGACATATTTAAAAGAAATGACAGATGGGGTGGAGTGGTGGCTCTGAGGTTAAGGATCTGCGCTTTTCTCCAGAATGTTGGCATTTGCATCCCTATTACTTCCAAAAGAGATCCTACTCTGCTAGGCCCTTGGGCAAGGCTCTTAAACTGCAATTGCTCCAGGGGTGCTGTACAATGGCCGACCTTGCACTCTGTCCCCAAGGGGTATGTGAAAACTAACAAATTCTTAATACAAGAAATTGTATAAAGCAAAATAAAGAACCAAAAAATAAGAAGATGAAATATAAAGCGAAGCAAACCTTGAAAGAATTGAGAATAGAAACCATAAGGAGAATATATGAAGTTCTACTAATACATTTCAAGATAAGCAAATAGCTTGTTTGCTTAACTAAAAGCTATTGTCCCAATATTTCATCTGGTTACCCTTTTAAAGGTTATGAATAGGACTGGATGATGTATAGAATATTGGCAATCTATTCATTATAATAATATAGATAACTGAAAATATTGCTGCATCAAGAGTATCATGTTTATTTTTATAAATGGGACCAAAAGATTTCTGATATCCCAATAATAATATATACAAAACTAATACACACAAACATACAGGTTTGTTAAAACACACAGAGAAGAAGATAGAAACTTCTTCTTTTGACTGCTCCCGTTAGGGGTTGCCACAGCGCTCATCCTTTTCATATCTTGCTGTCCTGTTCATCTTGCTCTTTTACACCCATCACCTGCATGTCCATAATCCTTCTCTTAGGCCTTCCTGTTTTCCTCTTGCCTGGTAACTCTATCCTTAGCATCCTTCTCCCAATATACCCACCATCTCTTCTCTGCACATGTTTAAAACAACGCAATCTTGTCTCTCTTACTTTGTCTCCAAACCATCCAACTTGAGCTCACTCTTTAATATACTTGTTCCTAATCCTATCCATCCTTGTCACATTTTAACTCTGCCACCTCCAGTTCTACGCACTTCTTCACATTGGCTTTCAATTCTTAACCTGTTTCATTTTCCACTTGCCTTTTGCTATTTTCTCTATTTTATTTGGTCCCCTGACCTGTTTTTAGTATCTCTGTTTTAATTCTCTCTTAATGTTTGTTTTTAATATTTTGCATTTAGTCCTGCTTGTTGTAACTGTACAGCACTTCGGTCAGTTGTAATGCTGTGTTTTTAAGCGCTCAACAAATAAAAATGGTATGGTATGGTATGGTAAGATCAAGCACGGGTCAAATGCGTGCCAAAAGAAATCTCTCAGTCCAAAAGTTTGTTTTAAAAGATTGAGTGAAAATTCAAAGCAAACAGTCCACACAAGAATAACGGTTGTTACACGTTTGCATGTTCTCCCCGTGTCTGCGTGGGTTTCCTCCCACAGTCCAAAGACATGCAGGTTAGGTGCATTGGCGATTCTACATTGTCCCTAATGTGTGCTGTGGGTGTGTGTGCTTGGTGTGTTTTTGTGTGTGCGTGCCCTGCGGTGGGCTGGCGCCCTGCCCGGGGTTTGTTTCCTGCCTTTCGCCCTCTGTTGGCTGGGATTGGCTCCAGCAGACCTCACATAACCCTGTAGTTAGGATATAGCGAGTTGGATGATGGATGGATGTTACACACGTAGAATTAAAGGTAAAAAAATGTCTCTTCTCTGAACTTAGCTCTTCTTGTTAAAGCTCAGCTGTTTCTATACTTAAAGATGGTTTACTTTGCCTTCAGTACGCTCTAAACGTATGGCACTGCACATTCAATAGAGCTTGTTAGCTTTCATATAATTGGGCACGTTAAGGCTCGGTTTAAAACCGTGTGCCCTCCAAGCCTTACTCACGGCAAGGCAAGTCACTAACTGACACTTCTCTATAGTCAGAGAGACAAGAAATCGTTAGAAAATACCAATTCAATTCGGCTTGTGGGGGTTATAAGAACCTCCCATAGACTATGCCCTAATATATTGGCCAGGGGTGCCCAACTCCAGTCCTGGAGGGCCACAGGGGCTGCAGGTTTTCCTTCTAACCCTTTTCTTAACTTGTGATCGGTTTTTGCTGCCATTTAAATTTTTTGAATTTGATTTGGTTTTTAAGAAATTTTTCCCTGAATTTCTTCATCGTTTCTCTGAATTGCTTCATTCAAATGTCACCCAAAAAGAAATGAAATGTGAAGTGAGGGAGCCAACAGAAGACCAACTAAGTCAGGGCCTCAAACTCCAACCAATTTCACTCCAACGAGTCTTGCCGTTAATTAAACCCGCCATGGCTTGTTGCTGCTCTCGTGGTGCATTAGCAGACATTTCTGAAATTGTGGATTTTCTCTTTTCTAAGAGCAGATCAGCATTCCTGAGACCTTCACCTTTCTTTATTTTCAGATATTGTATGATGGTCACAATTTGCTGGTCCTCTTTTGGCTCATTTTGTATCTCATTATTGTTTGGCTGCCAATTAAGGAAAAAAAAAACAATTGAGGGGTCTGAGTCTTCAAGTCAAATAAAATAAATTCAAAAGAAGTTAATTAGCAGCAAAAACAGATCACTAATTAAGAAAAGAGTTTGAAGTAAAACCTGCAGCCACCGCGGCCCTCCAGGACTGGAGTTGGGCACCCCGGATATAGGCCAACATTTAATATAATTTAAATACCTACCAATGGCTCTTACAAATACAATTCTGTACAGCAACTATTAGGATTCTCCTTAAGAGTTACCTAAATTCCTTAAGATTCTGCTTGCACGTCATTATAATTAACATGTGCATTGATTTCAGTACTGAATAAAGATGTTGCAATTGTAAGAACACACATTTTCTAATGGGAAAACAATCTACCGTGCTTATCGCGGAAGTTACGTTCCAGACCCACCCACGATAGGTGAAAATCCGCAATATGGAAAGACCACATTTTTTTTTATAGTTTAAGCCTTAAAATACCCATCCCACACGCTTTAAACACATGTAAACTTATTAAAACATACATTGTAAACACATATGATATGTGGATGATGTCGGTCTAAGGATACGAGTAACATCTCTCTATTATAAAACATTTTAACTTCACGCAAGACAAGGCAGTGAGACAGGATAAGAGCTGCTGTAGAGGCTTTTAAATGATTGACATGCAGAGCGACAAGCTGAAAAATGAGCGGCACAGAGCCAGCACAAAGTCCACTTCTCCTTAGCGTGCATTGAGCTGCCCCTTCCCAACACGAAGTGGCAGGAGCGTAGGGCGCCTCTTGGGGTTTGAGCGAAGCAATCGTGACCAGATCCCAGTACTTCTCTTTAGGTGCGTTCAGCCGTCACACAACTTCAGAACGCGCAGAGCAAACAGAACAGGCATGCATCTTGGCAGAAACAGCACAAAGCCAGTAGCTGATCTGTCCACTTCTGCTTAGCCTATGTTCAGCTGCCCCCCTTCACAAAGAGAGCGGCAAAGACGCGAAATGGAAAAAGGACAGCTGCTGTACAGGCTTTTAAGTGATTGACGCAAAGCGCGACAAGCACAACACACAGCTGGCCAGCAGCAGCAGCAAGACGCCAGCTCTTTAGCGTGCGTTCAGACCCTCCCTTCACAACGCAAGCAGCGTTATTAAGTGCCGCGAGAAAGATATTTAACCACGCCCGGGGCAGGAAATAAAGGACAAATATTGTTTTTACAAAAGTTTTAAAGTAAGAATGAAAATAATGCATATGAAATAATTTTTCATGAAAATAACAATCTCTTTAAATTGTTTAGCCGGTAAAGCAAACGAGGGGGTGGGCGAGCAAAGCAATCAGGGGTGGAGCCCCCTAGTAATAATAATAGTATTCATAAATCCGCGATGTAGCGGGGGCGCGATAGCTGAACCGCAATAGAGTGGGGGATTACTGTACATATACACTCACCTAAAGGATAATTAGGAACACCTGTTCAATTTCTCATTAATGCAATTATCTAATCCACCAATCACATGGCAGTTGCTTCAATGCATTTAGGGGTGTGGTCCTGGTCAAGACAATCTCCTGAACTCCAAACTGAATGTCAGAATGGGAAAGAAAGGTGATTTAAGCAATTTTGAGCGTGGCATGGTTGTTGGTGCCAGACGGGCTGGTCTGAGTATTTCACAATCTGCTCAGTTACTGGGATTTTCACGCACAACCATTTCTAGGGTTTACAAAGAATGGTGTGAAAAGGGAAAAACATCAAGTATGCGGCAGTCCTGTGGGCGAAAATGCCTTGTTGATGCTAGAGGTCAGAGGAGAATGGGCCGACTGATTCAAGCTGATAGAAGAGCAACTTTGACTGAAATAACCACTTGTTATAACCGAGGTATGCAGCAAAGCATTTGTGAAGTCACAACACGCACAACCTTGAGGCGGATGGGCTACAACAGCAGAAGACCCCACCGGGTACCACTCATCTCCACTACAAATACGAAAAAGAGGCTACAATTTGCACGAGCTCACCAAAATTGGACAGTTGAAGACTGGAAAAATGTTGCCTGGTCTGATGAGTCTCGATTTCTGTTGAGACATTCAAATGGTAGAGTCAGAATTTGGCGTAAACAGAATGAGAACATGGATCTATCATGCCTTGTTACCACTGTGCAGGCTGGTGGTGGTGGTGTAATGGTGTGGGGGATGTTTTCTTGGCACACTTTAGGCCCCTTAGTGCCAATTGGGCATCATTTAAATGCCACCTGAGGCTACCTGAGCATTGTTTCTGACCATGTCCATCCCTTCATGACCACCATGTACCCATCCTCTAATGGCTACTTCCAGCAGGATAATGCACCATGTCACAAAGCTCGAATCATTTCAAATTGGTTTCTTGAACATGACAATGAGTTCACTGTACAAAAATGGCCCCACAGTCACCAGATCTCAACCCAATAGAGCATCTTTGGGATGTGGTGGAACGGGAGCTTCGTGCCCTGGATGTGCATCCCACAAATCTCCATCAACTGCAAGATGCTATCCTATCAATATGGGCCAACATTTCTAAAGAATGCTTTCAGCACCTTGTTGAATCAATGCCACGTAGAATTAAGGCAGTTCTGAAGGCGAAAGGGGGTCAAACACCGTATTAGTATGGTGGTCCTAATAATCCTTTATGTGAGTGTATAGAGCTGAGAAAGACCACTCTGTTTGGAGAACCACGGCAATAACAAAACAAGAGTTTTCAGCACCATCAAAATCAGTTTCTATGATTTGTTTCGAAACCTATTTTTGTTATACTTGACTTATTTGTGTGGAATGTTATTTGAATTTAAAAAAATCAAAAAAAAAAAAAAGAATGGACAATACATAGTGACTGAAAACAGGATAAAAAAAATGTTTGGTACCTTTATCTTCTGGGTGTATCTCTTGTGCTTTTTTTAAATCAGCCTGTAAGGGAGGAGCAGATTTTATAATTAACACCATTAAATTATATTTACATTCTAGAGAAAAGAAAAAAAAAGATAAACAAGAAATGTTTGGATTTTACCAGTGCCTTGTCGTATTCCTTAATTCCTTGCCAGGCTTGTGCCCTTCTGTACAGAGCTTTAGTGTTTGAATGATCAAATGTGAGGGCCTATGGTTTAAAAAAAGACAGAGAAAATCAAAAGCAATAATCACAATTCAGGAACCTGTGCAGGTGATGGAATGGCTAACTATCACCGTACATAGATGTGCATGGGTGACTTACAATCACGAGTTATGAAATCAACCTGCGACTGGAAAGGAACTCAAAGTCCCCGCAGGAAATCCACACAAAACACTTGAGGAATACGCAAACTGAACAAAATGTGCAGTAGCCCAACAGAGACCTCAAATGCAGTGAGGTAGCAACTACACCTCAACCATCAAAGGAAACGTATACGAAAGAAGAAGCAGGATTTAGAAATAAATGCTGATGGTGCATTCATAGAAAAAGTGGATGGACACACTAAAATAAAGAACAGACTTGTCTAATTAAATAATCACACTGCCATCATCGTAATTTAGCTTTTTTAGTACACATTCAGAACATTAATTATGATTAAATTAATAATTGTTTCCTTAAATGTTCTGGAATTTTACATTTTTCACATACTTTTCCCAAAAAATACTGGACAATACTTTTAGCGATCCCTTCTCAGAAAGTAGAAATGATTGGTCCACATTTACTTCATGCTATTGGATTTCAGCATTTTATTTATACCTCAGTGCAGCTGTCAATGGCTTCCTGCCACTGCTGAAGCTTAAGTTTACAGGCAGCAACATTTAAAATGCAGCTCAGTGCTTTAGTCTCCAGCTTCTTCTTTAATTCCTCCTCCTTTTCTATGTTTTCCTTTGTGACTTCTAAGTATCTGTAAGGAATATAAAGTTAAAAAAAATCTCTATATATATCTATGTGAGTGTGTGTAAGACAGCAGTTTGTCTTATCAAAGTATAATATACAACCAAAGTCACACAAATACCTAAACTAAAACGATAATGTATTCTTGCTACCATAAGTAACATTCAAATATAACTTTTGTTTAATATTTTTAATCCGATTAAATTTTGCCAAACTAGAAAGTTTCAAATGTATTCTTCAAGTTCAGTGTAAATATCTCCTCATATTACATTATCTCCAAAACGTTAATGCACTCAATTGTCAAGAACATACAAGTGTGTCATTATGGGAACATCTGTTAATAAACGCTCTTATCATCACTGATGTAAAAAGCAACTGCTCAGTCAGAGTACCGTTTGGTTTCCAAAGAAGGACAGGTTAGCCTATTACTACAGGAGCTTAAAGTTGATTTTCTATTCTAGGACAAAAAAAAAATCTACTTATTTATACATTTTTTTAAAACCAAGATGTCTAAATCAATGGTGTTAGTTCAAACACCAAGGTGTAAACCAGAGCATCAAAATCAAATGTTACTTTTGCTTCCATGAAAACTGAAGCTTGGCGACAGGTTCAAAAAGTTTTGGTTCAGATTCATTATCATTTTCAAGGCATCATTAAAAACTGATTTTAGCTTGGTGCCTGTATGTAGGTCGGTGTAAAATCAACACTGATAAAAATCACAAATTAAAAATACAATTTTCGGCCAACAATCAAGTGTTTTTTTTGTGTTGTGTAGAGTTCTTGGATGACTACACCAAAGATTTAGAACAAGTGGCTTTGGAGGATTCTTCCCTGAACACAGAGACCTACGTACAAAGATAACTTCTGAAAAGACTGACCAATCTTTTTCAAGCAAGTTCATTCATGTTTGTCTTGGTAGCAGCGCCTCCACGTCTGTTGTTTTTGGTCAAGTACACACGTGGACAAAATTGTTGGTACCCTTCAGTCAATGAAAGAAAAACTCAAAATGGTCACAGAAATAACTTTAATCTGACAAAAGTAATAATGAATAAAAATTCTATGAAATTTAACTAATAAAAGTCAGACATTGCTTTTCAACCATGCTTCAACAGAATTATTTAAAAAAATAAACTCATGAAACAGGCCTGGACAAAAATGATGGTACCCCTAGAAAAGACTGAAAATAATGTGACCAAAGGGACATGTTAATCCAAGGTGTGTCCACTAATTAGCATCACAGGTGTCTACAATCTTGTAATCAGTCAGTGGACCTATATATAGGGCTCCAGGTAGTCACTGTGTTGTTTGGTGACATGGTGTGTACCACACTCAACATGGACCAGAGGAAGCGAAGGAAAGAGTTGTCTCAGGAGATTAGAAAGAAAATTATAGACAAGCATGTCAAAGGTAAAGGCTATAAGACCATCTCGAAGCAGCTTGATGTTCCTGTGACTACAGTTGCACATATTATTCAGTAATTTAAGATCCATGGGACTGTAGCCAACCTCCCTGGACGTGGCCGCAGGAGGAAAATTGATGACAAATCAAAGAGACGGATAATACGAATGGTAACAAAAGAGCCCAGAAAAACTTCTAAAGAGATCCAAGGTGAACTTCAAGCTCAAGGAACATCAGTGTCAGATCGCATTATCTGTCATTGTTTGAGCCAAAGTGGACTTCATGGGAGACGACCAAGGAGGACACCATTGTTGAAAACAAATCATAAAAAAGCCAGACTGGAATTTGCCAAACTACATGTGGACAAGCCACAAAGATTCTGGGAGAATGTCCTATGGACAGATGAGACAAAAGTTAACTTTTGCCAAGGCACATCAGCTCTATGTTCACAAACGGAAAAATGAAGCATATCAAGAAAAGAACACTGTCCCTTCTGTGAAACATGGAGGAGGCTCTGTTATGTTCTGGGGCTGCTTTGCTGCATCTGGCACAGGGTGTCTTGAATCTGTGCAGGGTACAATGAAATCTCAAGACTATCAAGGGATTCTAGAGAGAAATGTGCTGGCCAGTGTCAGAAAGCTTGGTCTCAGTCGCAGGTCATGGGTCTTGCAACAGGACAATGACCCAAAACACACAGCTAAAAACACTCAAGAATGGCTAAGAGGAAAACATTGGACTATTCTAAAGTGGCCTTCTATGAGCCCTGACCTCAATCCTATTGAGCATCTTTGGAAAGAGCTGAAACATGCCGTCTGGAAAAGGCACCCTTCAAACCTGAGACAACTGGAGCAGTTTGCTCATGAGGAGTGGGCCAAAATACCTGCTGAGAAGTGCAGAAGTCTCATTGACAGTTACAGGAATCGTTTGATTGCAGTGATTGCCTCAAAAGGTTCTGCAACAAAATATTAAGTTAGGGGTACCATCATTTTTGTCCAGGCCTGTTTCATGAGTTTATTTTTTTTAATAATTCTGTTGAAGCATGGTTGAAAATCAATGTCTGACTTTCATTGGTTAAATTTCATAGAATTTTTATTTATTATTACTTTTGTCAGATTAAAGTTATTTCTGTGACCATTTTGAGTTTTTCTTTAATTGACTGAAGGGTACCAACAATTTTGTCCACGTGTTTAAGTATCTCTTAATCATTCAACATTGCGATAAAGCTGAAGTGATGTGCAAAAACAGATCTTGTAAAAATACAGCAATATTGCATAGCATGTATGGAGTAACATTAGTGTAAGGTAAAGAAAGAATCATTCTTTTAAATTCAAATGTCAATTTTTGTCAACCAAAGCTAGAGAAGTTTCTGCTTTCCCAATCATTGGTTCTATTTGTACAAAAGCGAAAATACACAAGTACGTTTTGGGGTTTTTGTTCAATGGTACTTTCTGAAGTATATAAAGGAAGCAGTTTAGAAAATGTGATGATGGTTCAAGAAGGTCATTTAGGTTAAAGCATCACATTTTTCTAGTAATATTTTTTCATACTGTAGTGGAGCAGTCCTGGAACAAGGAGACAACTGAACTTATTAAGCTACAATCCCTTACATGTTCAACAGAGGGGTACCTTGAGCACTGTTTTAAAAATCATACTTATAAGGAGCTCATTATGTATAATCATGAGTTGCAGATGAACGTAATCTGCATGACATTGGGATGTGTGTCGTCATTTTACAAAATAAGGCTGGGCAGCTCCTCATAATGTTGTATTTGGACTGTGGTCTGTAACAAAGGGGGCTTACCTTAGTCCTGCATTAAGCATGAAAGCACCAACTGATCTCAAAACATACTACCAGTATTTATGACAAAAACATAAGGTGGTCCAGATCTAATTATGCAATTTTCATTACGCTATAACTTATTAAGTTTATTACATAGAAAATCACCAGAACAATTCCGGACCATCGAGAAGTGTGCGAACTGACGACATGAAGAATTGTCTTCGCACCGAACCGGAATCGTCCCCGCAAAAATCAAAGTCATCCAGACGATCTGGACCACCCTGTACAGTAAAATTGCTATAAAGGTTTCTCTGTCCAGCTCTTGAAGCACCATTACATTTCAAATAAGTGCAACTGACACACTTAAATTTTCACTTTTCAGCATATAATAAACTTTACATTTCCAGTATTATTGTAAATAAACATCACATTGTATGCATGGCAGTACTGTTCACTGGATAAAAGCAGATGATCATCTCTGCAGAAAGGATACACTCAGCTGTGAAAAGTGGTAGTACTAGTCAAAAGAAATTTAGTAAAAGTTAAAGCACGGAAATCTGAAATGAAAACTACCTTAAAGCTTTTGAATATTTCTTATTTGCTGCCTGCCAGTTCTGCATTTTGAATAAATCATTTCCAATATTTTTTATATCTTCTGCAAGAGACACAACTTTGTCAACCTGCAAAAAAAAAGCAATCAATTATCAAAACTTAAAGAAAAAATAAGCTACTTACTAAGAGGATGACACAACTGAAAAGTTATCAAGAAGACCACCACGTACAGTGATGACTTCTATCATTTGAAGAGAGAAACATATTATCTGTGATAGGGCTGAAAGTGGCAGAAGAACAGTATCAAGAGCTGCATCCCTAAAAAGTTCTGAATGAAATAAAAATTCTCCAATGGAGGACTGTTAATAATATTAATGTCCAAATGCTGGGTGATAAAGTTTGAAGTACTAAGCTTCTGGTCAATAAATACACAATTAAAAAATTACTCCATCCACCAAAATAATCTCACATTACTTGAGTCGCATAATCCACACGTCATTTATCCTGTTCTTCATCGCAAACAGGAAACACTAATCATGTGGACTTTTCTGAATTGAAGAGAGGATTTTTGACCAATAAATGAAGGAGAGAGGTAGATCAGTTCAAAAAGTTTGTGTTTCCTGTTTAAGATGTATGCCGAGTATTTTTGCATGTTGTGAGTAAATGATGGGATAAATTACATCTGTACTTTGCAACACAAGTCCTGTGAGATTTTTTTTCTTTTCCATTTCTCATATCTTTTGCTATTGTACAGAACTGGTCACCTTTGATTTGTATTATATCATAACATTTTTTTCTTCATTCTCCGTGAAAATGTGAGATTAAAAACTTATCTTAAGTCATCACAAAAAATACACAGGGTAAGTAACATACAAAAAAATATAATTCTTGGGTAGAATTTTCCTTTAAAGTTGTTAAAGAAACAGCAGACCCTCCCACACAGTGAAGAGATTTTATTTGTAAACCTAAAGTTCTTACAAATAACATTTCAGCAGATGTTAAAACAAAAAAAAAAATCAATAAAAACCAGCCATGCATATCAAAACTCCAGAACACTATACTGTATTCTGAGAAGCTTTTGGTTCATAAGCTTTTCTTGGAGCAATTTCACTTCATCAGTTAGTTGTGGATTTTCAAGCCATCATTATGCGTTTTCCAGCTCCATTAGGTCACTAGAAGATGATTAAGCAGAAGATTTGCTGTACACATCTATAGTCGAGACTGTTTAAATGTGTGTTTTGTGATTTAAAATCTATATATTATATATATATATTTATAGATATAGCTATACGTCAACTGGATGATAACATATATACAAGACCGCAAGACAAGGAAATTAGTGAGTCTTTAAAAATAAAAATAAATTAACAAAGTTTTTTTTTATTATATTCTTCTCAAACAATTAAAAAAAAAAAAAAACACTTTCTTTTCCTCCCGGGCAACGTTGGGTATTTCAGCTAGCAAAGATGCGGGTTAGGTGGATTGGCGATTCTAAAAATTGTCCCTAGTGTGTGCTTGGTGTGTGGGTGTGTGTGTCCTGCGGAGGGTTGGCGCCATGCCTAGGATTGGTTCCTGCCTTGTGCCCTGTGTTGGCTGGGATTGGATCCAGCAGACCCCCGTGACCCTGTGTTCGGATTCAACGGGTTGGAAAATGGATGGATGGATAGTAATATTACTTATTGAAGAAACAATTAGTTTCCTAGACCATGGTGCAGTTTGTCCCCATACTGAAATTATGCTGTGACATGCATTTTGAATACAGAATTGCAACCCCAAAATTCTGGAGGACTGATCTTTCTCCACCCACCCACTCTTCAGCCCAGACGTTGTTCCCTCAAACTTCTACCTCTTACAGCCCAGAAAGGTTCTGTCCATATTAAAAGTTTTGAAAGTGATGATAATGTTAATGAAGATGTGCTGCAAGTGTAGATTTAAAAGAAGGAGGACATGTACTCTTGTTTCCCACTGGCATAAAGCTGAAAGACTATGTTGTAAAATGAAAAATGTATCAAACAAGTTTAGTTATCCTAGTAGTATGTTCAAACTATTCTATTAGGAATTATAAGAAATAAAAAAAAAATTATGTTCCAAACCTTTTGGACACACCTTGTATGATAGACCAAACCCAAGTCTTTTCATTAATATAGTCATGCAATTTAAGTATTTAACAATACAGGTGCCGGTCATAAAATTAGAATATCAAGACAAAGTTGATTTATTTCAGTAATTCCATTCAAAAAGTGAAACTTGTATATTAGATTAATTCATTACACACAGACTGATGTATTTCAAATGTTTATTTCTTTTAATTTTGATGATTATAACTGACAACTAATGAAAGACCCAATTCAGTATCTCAGAAAATTAGAATATTGTGATAAGGTTCAATATTGAAGACACCTGGTGCCTCACTCTAATCAGCTAATTAACTCAGAACACCTACAAAAGCCTTTAAATGGTCTCTCAGTCTAGTTCTGTAGGCTACACAATCATGGGGAAGACAGCTGACTTGACAGTTGTCCAAAAGACGACCATTGACACCTTGCACAAGGAGGGCAAGACACAAAAGGTCATTGCTAAAGAGGCTGGCTGTTCACAGAGCTCTGTGTCCAAGCACACTAATAGAGAGGCAAAGGGAAGGACAAGATGTGGTAGAAAAAAGTGTACAAGCAATAGGGATAACCGCACCCTGGAGAGGATTGTGAAACAAAACCCAATCAAAACTATGGGGGAGATTCACAAAGAGTGGACTGCAGCTGGAGTCAGTGCTTCAAGAACCACCACGCACAGACATATGCAAGACATGGGCTTCAGCTGTCACATTCCTTGTGTCAAGCCACTCTTGAACAAGAGACAACGTCAGAAGCGTCTCGCCTGGGCTAATGACAAAAAGGACTGGACTGCTGCTGAGTGGTCCAAAGTTATGTTCTCTGATGAAAGTAAATTTTGCATTTCCTTTGGAAATCAAGGTCCCAGAGTCTGGAGGAAGAGAGGAGAGGCACAGAATCCACGTTGCTTGAGGTCCAGTGTAAAGTTTCCACAGTTAGTGATGGTTTGGGGTACCATGTCATCTGCTGGTGTTGGTCCAATGCGTTTTTTTGAGGTCCAAGGTCAACGCAGCCGTCTACCAGGAAGTTTTAGAGCACTTCATGCTTCCTGCTGATGACGAACTTTATAGAGATGCAGATTTCATTTTCCAACAGGACCTGGCACCTGCACAAAGTGCCAAAACTACCAGTACCTGATTTAAGGACCATGGTATCCCTGTTCTTGATTGGCCAGCAAACTCACCTGACCTTAACCCCATAGAAGATCTATGGGGTATTGTGAAGAGGAAGATGCTATACGCCAGACCCAACAATTCAGAAGAGCTGAAGGCCACTATCAGAGCAACGTGGGCTCTCATAACACCTGAGCAGTGCCACAGACTGATCGACTCCATGGCACGCCGCATTGTTGCAGTAATCCAGGCCAAAGGAGCCCCAACTAAATATTGAGTGCTGTACATGCTCATACTTTTCATGTTCATACCTTTCAGTTGGCCAACATTTTTAAAAATCCTTTTTTTTGCATTGGTCTTAATTGATATTCTAATTTTCCGAGATACTTAATTTGGGACTTTCATTAGTTGTCAGTTATAATCATCAAAATTAAAAGAAATAAAACATTTGAAATACATCAGTCTGTGTGTAATGAATGAATCTAATATACAAGTTTCACTTTTTAAATGGAATTACTGAAATAAATTAACTTTGTCATGATATTCTAATTTTATGACCGGCACCTGTATATGCATCACAAAGAACTATGCAATACAGTATAAAATAATTTTCATACATACATCTTTAAAATCAATATCACAATCCTCGGGAAAGTCAGGGTAGGCGTCACCAGAGCCATCTAGAGGTGCAATTCCCAAGTCATCTCCATCCTGAAGCTCTCCACATTCAGCTATTATACAAGGCTTTAAAAAAATAAGAGCAGTCTAGCTAGTAAACAAGTCATAAAATATCATTCTACATTACTGTCTGGATGAGTATGCCTAAGGTGGCCAATAGTGAACAGAAACAGAAATGAAAACCAAAGGCATTCATTTGAGTAATAGAATATGCAAACAAAAACTTCAATTGAATTAATTATGGGACTATAATATTGCTAAAATAGAAAATTTGTAATCTGATGAAAAACAGTATTAAAGATATTTCTCAACAGAAGAATCAGGGCTGAAAAGTAATTACTGTTCAAAGAATCAGAGATTGCTCCATTGTTATGCATCACCTGAAATAGAAAGACCTATAAACCTGTTTCTAATCAGATGTCATCTCCTTTTGTAGCTCTATATATCAATTTGCTATAATAAATTTTTTCAATAAGAATGAATATAGAAGTCAATCTCCAAAGAAACAGATGAAGAATCTGCTCTCTTGTAAGAGATTTTTTTGCTATCCTAGATTCAAAGCTTGGAATTCTGATCCCCCAAGGGACAAATAAAGTTCTATCTATCTATCTATGCTATTTGCTGCACCATACTGTTTTGGTGAAATGTCTCTCGATTACTTTCAAACCTTGCTTGCTACTTAGATGCAATAACACCTAAGTTGGAAACCATGCTCATAAATGTTCTGTTCTTTTCAGCTCTTGCAATGTTAAATCAATACAAATTCAAGAAAACACAACTAGACAGACTTCTTAAAAATTAGTATCAACATTTATATTTCTTTCAACAGAAATCATAAGTATAATAGTACTACCTTGACTGGCACATCGTCCTGTGTTTCCAAAGATTCGAGAAGTTTTACTACTCCCAACCCTTTTAGCACCTGGCCAAACACTACATGCTTTCCATCCAGATGAGAAGTAGGTACAGTAGTGATAAAAAACTGAGACCCATTAGTATTCGGTCCTGCGTTTGCCATGCTCAATAGGCCTTCCCTGTCATGCTGCAGAAAACAATCAGAAATACTGTTTTGTAGGCATACATTTATACTACACAGTTATTTGAGCACGTATTCCTGAAATTTGGCAAAGCAATTGTGAACACATTAGTTCTAATTGAACTTAAGTAGGCTCTAGCATCAAGGTATGCACAGAAACTCACCTTGTAATGGAAGTTCTCATCGTCAAACTTGGCTCCATAAATACTCTCTCCTCCAGTTCCATTTTGATTTGAAAAATCACCTCCCTGGATCATGAACTTCTTAATTACTTCAAAATAAAAATGAAATACTTGTTTTATCTCCACAGACTATATTAATCAGTACTGAAGTAAAACAAACAAGATTTCCATTCACACTTATAAAACTATTTCTCTTAATTAAGAACTAAGTGCAGTATCTATCACTAATAAGCAGTGGACATGGCACAGTTGGCAAATAACTCAATACATTTTAAGTCAAAGCTGTTTTCCAAAAATAAGAGTACACTGTGTATATGATTGCAACCATCTCTCATTTATTTACTATAAAAAGTAAAATTTCTTACTCCTGTGGAAAGGGCATCCTTTGAAATGGAGCGGCTTTCCTGTTGTTGCTCCAGTGCCTTTTTCTCCAGTACAAAGTGCACGGAAATTTTCTGCAGTTTTTGGGACAACATCTGCAAAGAGCTCCAATATGACGCGTCCAACTGAAACATTTAAATTACTACATTAAACTCTTAAACAATTTTACAACATTGCATATTTTAATCTATGAAAACAGATGATATTTTTCCATAATGTAAAAAAGGAAGCCACTTTTGGACAAATTTTAAATTAAGATTTGTAATGTATCTAATAGCAGACTTTGAAAACAGCATCTTTACATGTCTTTTCATCAGGGGTATCAAAACATCTATAGTTGAACCAGTTGTTAGTAATTTAAATTGTTTCTATTGTCCACAAGGAAATCAAATGTTGGTATTCATTGTAAAATCTGAGTATTGCCAACCAGGAAAGGGCCACAGTGATCTCACAGGTGGCACAGTGGTAGTGCTGCTGCTTTGCAGTAAGGAGACTGTGGAAGATTGTGGGTTCGCTTCCCGGTTCCTCCCTGTGTGGATAGCGCTTTAAGTACTAAGAAAAGCACTATATAAATGTAATGAATTATTATTATTACCTCCAAGCATAGGCACCAGTTTCTGAAAAGACACAGCACATCAAAAGCATAGCTAGCATAGGGCATAAAACAAGAACAAACCTTAGACAGTTTGGCGGTCGATCGCATTGCAAACGCCTAACACACAAAAGGGCCAATTTAGCATTCATAATTTACTTAACCTGCATGTCTTTGGACAGTGGCAGAAAGCTGGAGCACCAGGAGGAAACCCACACAGGAACTCCATGAGGGAGGACGTGGGATGCAAATCCTGGTCTCCTTTCTGTAAGACAACATCACTACCGCCACTGCACCACCATGCCGCACTCACTAGGCATTCCTACTAGCCATTTGAGGAATATTGTGTATTTCACGTTGCAATTTATTAAGTTGTAATTGTTCTTTAAAGTTTGAAAAACAATGTGCTCCCCACAATCTTAAATACAATTAAGTGACTTGGACAAATAGCAATACTGCACACAGACCAACTTTAGCATTTATATCATTAAAAAGTCAAGCACAATAAATATTTTATTCATTGTGCTAAATTATTCAACAAATAACTTTGCCATATCCATGGTCACAGGTTATGCTAAGTTGATTCTTCAAGGTCTGTTGATTTCTCATTTGTCAGAGGCTCCTGCAGGGAACAACTGATATCTGCTGGATGATTTTGTTGAACACTGCATTACTTTCACATATTAACAACAATTAGGAATTTTTCTTTTTTACTTTTTAAAAAAAGTAGTCTAAGGACCCTGTAGTTATATACACTGTGTATATATATATATATATATATATATATATATATATATATATATATATATATATATATATATACACTGTGAGATTATGATATGCTAACGCCCACCTGAGAGAGTAACCACAGAGCACACTGCCTTTTTTTTAACCTACGTGACCACGCGGTAATACCCAAACTATTCCGAAGTGACGTTTGTACTGTTTTGTGTTTTTTGTATTTCACACTCTCATACATCTTATCTACGATGGAGTGTTCGGTCAGAATAAAATATGAAGCTGGTTTTAAATTAAAAGTTGCTGACTGCGCTGCTGCAACAAAATTTGATGTGTCCAGGAAACTGGTGCGAGATTGGAGGAAGCATGTTAAAAAAAAAAATAATAATAATTAAGTGTTGCATTTTTGAATGGGTGTATAAGTCGGGGTTTGAATTTATGAACGATTTTTCGGGTTTCAGGACCAGACTTATACGTGAGTATATACGGTAAGCCAAAATACACATACGTAGGCTTTAGTCATTTTGACGTTTACCGTATCTTAATCTTATTATATGGAGGTAATTAAAAAAATACTGTAGATTCATGCAAGCATTGAAAGTGCAAATAATGTGGCCAAGCAGTTTTACTTGTTATGTCATAAGGGGAGATGAAATGATGGCAAGATTAATGACTTTTTAATAATATAGTGACTTACACGGTCTCAATAATGTAACAGAGGCTTTATGTTCATTCTCAAATTGTAACGAGCACGACTACAGATGTCTGTCCACGCATCCACTCATTTTCAAACTGGTGCATACAGTTCATAGCTCCAGATGAAACCTCAGAATAAAACCTCACAAGCATCCACAATTATTAATATAGAACTGTGGGATGTAGCAGGAAACTGTACGCAGGCAATGCTAACAACAGTTGTAGCAAGTAAACACTGAGGCAAGTTTCAAAGAAATTGCAATTTTCTATTGTCTACAACAGCAATGAAATCAGCTGTCCCATTGTTAATACCAAAATAAAATTCATTTAGTGCTTCAATGCTTTGAAACACAAAGCACATGTCCCTACTCATTCAACATCTCTCACCAAGTATGCGAAACCCTAGTATGTCACATCTTTCAAGTTTTCAGCAAATTGAGAAAATGATGTCGTCTCTATAATTAACAATCTCTAGAATTCATTTTTCCTCAACTTCATGTACACAATATTGTTTTGTTTTTTTACGAACCAACAACACCTGCCATTTAAATGACGCAGTCTAATGTTTGTATTGGTAGTCAGTCTTTCCTCAATGGTCAGTGGAGTTGCTAGGTTTTTCTATTGCAGTATGTAAAATACGGTGTACATACTAGCTTCTTCTATCGTGCTGTTACCAGAATGAAGACATATTTGGCCATCATCATTACCTTATGACAACAGGAAAAGACCCAGTAACGCCAAAAACTAAAAAATAAAATTTAATTTTGAAAAAAAGGCTGTTACTAGGTTTTTACATTGCACGTGAGACGTACTGCGTTAACAGACACCCATAATCACTGTAACGTTCAGTAAACGGGATAGGGTAAAACATGAATATGCAAACACTATATGTGCCATTTGTTTTGTTTTCAAAGGCAAACTAATGTTCATGAATATAACATCTAAAATGTGACAAACATAGTAAAAGCACATACTGTCCGTAAATGTAGTTAATTTTCTAATCCTTGATTTGCGCACAGGCTAAGCAATAACAAAGTCTGATCACTCATATAAGATACTTTGAAAAGAGCACAACAAAGGCTGCTTTAGAAGAGTTCCGAAATAATGGATTGATGTGAAACTGACAAGATTGCTTTCACACAGGAAGCATTAAAGATTAGACAAATATAAAAAGGAGGGATAGATTTGGACAATTAAAGCACCAGAAGTTTCTGACATTTGAAACGCGAGTTAATTTAACTCATTTGATAATTACTACTCTTGGGCATGTTTTCAAGCAGCTAACTTGATTTTTTTATTTTGATTTGATATACTTTATTAATACCTGAGTGGATAATAATGTAAATATAAATCTTACAATAGCGAATGTTACAAACCTAACTGAATGATTCGCTAACAAACAAGATGTTAAAGGTATGTTCTTAAACAATACAGATTTATAATATAACAGGTCTGATATAATTATTTATAACTAGCCAACCCGCGGCGTACCATACGCCGCATAATCAGGCCGTTTTTTTAATGATTTTTAAGCACAGGAAGAAAATTAACATTTGAAAAATTGGTAATGTAATAAATCAGCAAGAAAAGCAACATTGTAACAATGCACGGAACAAACCAACACACAATCGTCTGTGCGGCACTCAGGCGGGGAGGGTGGAACGGGAAGAGAGAAGGACATCCACCCCGCTCCCTCCATAATGCTAGTCTGCTGATTTCTCGTCCAGTATGCACTGCCTGCTCATGTGCCCACCTCCAACTCGTCACTCGAGTCGTTGTCTTTGCACAGTCCAGATGCACCTGTGACTCACGTAGACTTTTCATTGCTCTGTGCGGTTTTGGCTGCCTTTCCAAGACACCCGACCACGGTAGTAGCAAAGTGGGAGTGGGGTGTGTACAAAGTGCAGGAGCATCTAAGAAGACGCATGTTTGTCATGGATGCGAATTGCTGTATGTAGCATGTAAAACAGTTTGCTATGGTCACGAGGTCGTGCGTCGTAACCGAAAACTCGGTTTTTAAAGACCGCTTACTTCATTGTGTATACGACTGTAGGTGAATGAAAAGATATAACTCTGGAGAGGGCAACATACAATACAGCGTTTAACACGCTGCATACAGCGATTCACATTCGTGACAAATATGAATCTTCTTAGATGGTGCTGTCGCATCCACCCACGCTCTCGAAGCACACACACTGCCTGGTCATGTGCCCGCTCATAAGAGCAACTAACAGAGACTCGCCCACCAACTGTAAGACCATGGAATACCCCTCGCAAACTGCTCTACACGCCGCATACAACAATTCACATCTGCGACAAACAAACTGTTTTACACACTGCATTCAGCGATTCATAGCCGCGACATAATTTTTCTCAGATGGTCCTGTCGTGTCCACCCTCGCACTCGAAGCATACACACCGACTGGTCATGTGCCCGGTCGCAAGAGCAACTGACAGAGACCCGGCCACCGAGTCTAAGACCATGGGAAACCCTTCGGAAAATGTTTTACACGCTGCATACAGCGATTTACATCCATGACAAACATGCCTCTCCTTAGATAGTCCTGCCGCGTCCACCCTCATTCTCGAAGCACACACACCGCCTGGTCGTGTGGTGCCTCTGTGTGAACCGGTCAGGCACAGAGAAGGTCAGCTGCTGAGAGAGCGTCTCGACTATTGCAGGGCCTGCATTGGTGAAGCAGGTGAGACGGTAACGAAACAGAGGCACAGGTAGCGAGGTGGGTGTGTACAAAGTGCAGGAGCATCTAAGAAGACGCATGTTTGTCACGGAAGCGAATTGCTGTATGTAGCGTGTAAAACAGTGTGCTATGGTGCATGTGGGTCATGCGTCATAACCAAAAACTTGGTTTTTAAAGACTGCTTACTTCATTGTGTTTTAACCTCAGTTGTGAAGGAATGTTTTAAGGATCCCATGGGATACCCTCGCAAACCGTTTTACACGTTGCATATGGCGATTCACCTCCGCGAGAAACATGCCTCCATGAACAGTCATTGTGGGTCGGAGCTGCATGTTGCCTCTACGACAGATGAATATAAATGACGCCATTTTTTCTGTGCTGTCGCGTCTGAGTTGGTGGGCGTGGCTCTGCGAGTTGTCGTCGTATCCAATGGTCTTGGAGTTGGTGGGCGTGGCTCCTTCCTGCATGCGCCATAGGTGTCTCACTTGTCGGTGGCTTAGTGAATCCATGCCCCTTCCGGCGTGCTTTCCATGGTTGTCTTGCCTTAGTGAATCTATACTAATAAAAGGCAAAGCCCTCACTCACTCACTCACTCACTGACTCATCACTAATTCTCCAACTTCCCGTGTGGGTGGAAGGCTGAAATTTGGCAGGTTCATTCCTTACAGCTTCCTTACAAAAGTTGGGTAGGTTTTATATCGAAATTCTACGCGTAATGGTCATAACTGGAAGCAGTTTTTCTCCATTTACTGTGATGAGTTTCGTGTGACATAGAAAACCAGGAAGACCTAAAAAAAGCGCTGAAGAAAACATGCATTATATAATTGAGAAGGCAGCGAAACAATAAGAAGCGAGCGAGTGACATATACAACCATATTCATGAGTTCTGCTACTCGAAACAAAGCACGATGTAAACCTACACTTTAAATTAAGTTCATAGACAGGCTGCGCTGGCGCTTGTAATTTAGTGCCTGCCCATATAAGGCCGTCCGTCCGCGGCAATCCAATAGCAAACTCCCACTAAATATTCACGGGTTAAGGACTGTGCTTATGCAGAGGAAGATGAGATGGTCAGGGTGGTGTTTGGTACAAACTCAGCGAAACTGCGAGAGAAAGTTTTAAGTGCCAGGACTAAGGTAACATTAAATACAGCCATGGATATAGCAGGAGATGGCACCAGCACAGCTGGGAACCTTCGATGCATGTACACCGAAGGCTCACGGAACTGACGCAGTGCACAGATAAAAGCAACAGTTCCAAAGAGCTGAACAAAACCAATTACACAATTGAAAAGGCAGCAAAAATATGAAGCGCCTGATACATACAAGCATATTCATAAATCCAAAACAAAGCACACGTTGGAAAAAGTCAATGTCCCGCTAAAGGAAGACAGTGCAAAAAAAACCGTGCATGCAGTGTGTCAGGTCTCAGATAAAGAAGAAGACGAGCTGTTTATTGATGCAGTAAGAAACGAATCGATGAATGAAACCTGTCATCTTTACAACGATTGACAAACACGGAATGTAACTTGAACACAACACATCCTACAAATACGAACCTGATTGAAAGAAATAATGATAATCAAATCCTTGATGACAGCAACACTCAGTAACACTCACAAAACAAATACTGTATATTGACAGTCATGTTACGTTATTTTTAAAATGTTCCCTTTTCTTTTCTAGCTTTTTAACACACTACTTCTCCTGATACGCTGGTATATATATATATGTATATATATATATATATATAACCCGATCTACATACTCGAATAATGGATACTTTATTCGCCATCAATGATTGTTTTGGTAAAGCCATACTCAGTGTATTCATTAGATGAACGGTAAAAAGTAAGAGCGAGGGAGGATGACTTATTGAGGCATGCAGGCTGTAGTCGCGTCAACTCTATCTGAATTGCGATCACATTTGAAAAATATATCTTTTCAAGTTCTATTTAGTCCATATGTGTCAAACTCAAGGGTCAGGCCACATCCGCCCGGCGTAATTATATCCGCCCGAGATCATTTTATATACTGTATTATTGTTATTAAAGCCCGGTATATGAAGCGCTGGTAACACAATAAACTACAGATCCCATAATGCAGCGCTTCAGCTGCCTTGCCAACACTTACTGAGTTAATCAAGTTATTGCGAAGCTAGCTCACACGATGCTGAAGAGAAAAGTTGATTCTGAAAATAGAGCCTTTAAAAACCGATGGGAGGCTGAGTATATGTTTACTGAACCCGTGTGTCTCATTTGTGGAGCTAATGTGGCTGTAATTACAGAATTTAATCTAAGACGGCACTATGAGACAAAACATCAGGTTAACCTGAATGCAATGCAGAAGATACAGAAAGCAGCATAATTAAATAAGAATCTGACACTTCAGCGGACGCTTTAACCCGTGCACAATCACAAAGTGATTTCAAGTGAAGCTGCTTTTATGGGAGACACAAATGCACCAGTGCACCTTTCCCTGTTGCCAAGTAATGTTAAACCAAGTCGTCACTACGGTGTTCCCAAATACGCACTTTGCTGATAAACTGAGCGCACTGAGTTTGCACGGCGCTTTGGTGACTTTGAAGAACAAAAAGTCCGTCTACATGCGGCTCGAACCTTGTGCATGTTTGGTAGCACATATCTGTGTGAGAAGCTCTTCTCAGTGATAAAGACTAACAAAACAGCACACAGGAGTCGCCTCACTGATGAGCACCTGCAATCCATCCTGAGAATCTCCACAACACAGAACCTCACACCAAACAGAAACGAACCTGTGGCCAAAAAAAGATGCCAGGCGTCCAGCTCTAAAATGACATATGAGCAAAGACAACTGAATGATTTGATTTGTTATTGCTGAAAGGAACACATTTTATTTATATTTCTAGGTTTTGTTATGCAGCATGTTCATATTTGAATTTGTATAATTTTGACAGGATATATTTTTATGGAGAGCAAAATCTTTTGGGATATTTAAAATCTAAGTTTATTTTTATATAAAATTACATAAGAGTAAAGAAATGTGAATGTTTGTTCTTTTAACATTTTTACTTTATTTCTAACTTGTATAATTTAGACAGGATAAATTTTTATGGAGAGCAAAATATTATAAGTTGTTTAAGGTTTGAGTTGATTTATTCACTAATAATATTCCTGTCTGTTTTTACCATTCCTACCAAAGATATTTCTGTCGACTAAATAAAAATTCCTTCTATTTAAAATTTAAATAGAACTTGAACAAATACGATAGTTCATAATATCCACGCAGACTTGCACGTAAGAGCGGAGTTATCCGTTTTAACAAGCAGCGTATTGCACTGATAATGAAATAGCTGTGTGTGTATATATGTAGATATGTATGTATATGTATATATATGTTTATATATGTGTGTGTGTATGTATGTATATATATATGTATTTGTGTGTGTATGTATGTATGTGTGTATGTATTTATGTGTGTGTGTATATGTATGTGTATATATGTAGATATATATATATGTATATATATATGTGTATATGTATAGATATGTATATATATATATATATGTTTATGTATGTGTGTGTAAATATATATATATATATATGACAACACTCATCACTCACAACAGTGACAAAACAATTACATTGACAATCATGTTACGTTATTTTCAAAATGTTTCCTTTTCTTTTTCATTGCTTCTTTAACACACTACTTCTCCAAGCTGCGAAGCTCGGGTATTTTGCTAGTTATATATATAGATAGTATTTTTGCATTACTAGAGAGAAAATGTCAGAGAATAAAATTAGATTGTGCACATGATAAGATAAATCACGTAGTCCACGATGATACCCCCCAAGATTATCATTCCTCTCCACCCAAATGGTTGTTGCACTGTCTGGATCCAACTGTCTGTCACGGATTTAAATTCAAGCCCTGAATTACATTTTACGGAATCCTTAAGATCGTAGACTAATTTTATCGAGATCTCGAGAAAGCGAAAATTTGTTTTCTTGAGATAACGGAATAATTTTATTTTGATCTCGAGAAAACAAAACAAAACTTAACCTTTGCTCCTGGCATCAGACTTGCTTAGATTGCGACGCCTATACAGCAGAAGCCTTGCTAACCGTCTTCTTAAATGACGGACACTAACGTTATTATTTTCTAAACTAAGGCATAAACATATGTAAGCACGCATGAGCCCTTGATTGAACAAAAATGTGACGCGCTGATCAATACAGTTCTGCTTTTCTGCCATTTCAAACAGGACGTGGCTTCAATAAGCTAAACATTAAATCGAGATCTTGATAAAACTAGTATGTGATCTTGAGGAGACGATTTAAAAAAAATAATGATATTGCATGTCCTCTCTCGACTTCTGTAACATTTTGACATTTAAGAATATTATTTTGGTTTACTTAAATGATAGTTGGGCAACAACTTGATGTAAAGCTCCTGTTACTGTTTTTAATTATGTATTTATATTCTATTACAGAGAAAAGCCAAGCAAAATGACACCTTTTATTGGCTAACTAAAATGATTACAATATGCAAGCTTTCGAGGCAACTCAGGCCCCTTCTTCAGGCAAGATGTAATACAGAAACTGAAGTTTCCTGTGTTTATATCCACACACTAGGACAAGAAACAACAATGGTAAATTTTTAAATGAAAACTCTTAAATGTAAAAAATTAATAGGTTCATTCAGGCTAAGATTAATTTAACAGGAGATAGAAGAACAATGTATGGTCAAGATCTTTAGATAAGATAACTGTCCAACAAAGTCCTTTGAAGTTTGTGATGAGTTTTTCAAAACAATGCACATCTGTAGTCAGGTTGTCTGTGTCAGTCTGAGAGATGCAAACAGTCTTCATATCTGGCTATAAAACTCTTGTCTCAATTCAAGCCATGCTGTAATGTATTAAATTTTAACATGAGCTTAACTTCCCATTCTTTTCTCTCTTGCTGCGTTTTGAAGTTGCCCATAAGCCCTGTGACTTTAAAGTCCCTCTCACAGTGTCCATGGCTGTTGAAGTGGGCCGCTACAGGAACATCTGTGTTGCCATGTTTAATGTGGAATCTGTGCAAATTCATTCTCTGGCGGAGTGTTTGTCCAGTTTCTCCCACATAGAGTGTAGTGTCAGGACATTTCATGCAGAGAATTAGGTAGACAACATTCGATGATCTGCAGGAAAATGATCCCTTTATGTGATGTTCAAGTCGGGAGTTTGGTATAATATACGGTCTGTATTGTAGATGTGGGCACACGTTTTATATGTCATAAAATTTCACTCTTTATGGTACTGAATACAAATAAATCTTGCATTGGGACACCTCTAGCACCAGCAGTAGGCCTTCAGGACTAAACTTGAATACCACTGGCTTAAGAGGATCCTTGATTAAATATTGGCTAAATGAAAACCCATGTGCTTGGAGAATAAAGTGATGTATTCATATAAAATAATAGTGTTAATAATAAACAAAGTATTTATCAATACAACAAAATTTGAAAAATAAATGATATATAATTCATTTAACTTTAGAATTATTTAATTTTTCCTCAGTAATATTAGTAATTATTAGTTTTGTTACTTATAAGAATCCACACATTTTCTGAACCAATTTAGTCTATTAAGGCAGCCAGTGTGAAACTTTGCAGCATCAGGTGCAAAAAGTGGACCTTGGGTGGGAGACTTATTGTAGGTCTCACTATGGCAAACAGCCATACCTGGCCATTTCAAAATTTCTAATTAATTTGCAAGCTGTGTCTTTGGAATTTTAAAAGAAACCAAAGAAAAACATACAAGCAGTACAAATACAATGGCCATGCAAGGAGTCAAATAACTTCATGCTTATTTATAATTTGAAGATAGATAGATAGATAGATAGATAGATAGATAGATAGATAGATAGATAGATAGATAGATAGATAGATAGATAGATAGATAGATAGATAGATAGAGTGGAGGAAATAATTATTTGACCCCTCACTGATTTTGTAAGTTTGTCCAATGACAAAGAAATGAAAAGTCTCAGAACAGTATCATTTCAATGGTAGGTTTATTTCAACAGTGGCAGATTGCACATCAAAAGGAAAATCGAAAAAATAACTTTAAATAAAAGATAGAAATTGATTTGCATTTCATTGAGGGAAATAAGTTTTTGAACCCCTACCAACCATTAAGAGTTCTGGCTCCCACAGAGTGGTTAGACACTTCTACTCAATTAGTCACCCTCATTAAGGACACCTGTCTTAACTAGTCACCTGTATAAAAGACACCTGTCCACAGAATCAATCAATCAAGCAGACTCCACACTCTACAACATAGGAAAGACCAAAGAGCTGTCCAAGGATGTCAGAGACAAAATTGTAGACCTGCACAAGGCTGGAATGGGCTACAAAACCATTAGCAAGAAGCTGGGAGAGAAGGTGACAACTGTTGGTGCGATTGTTCGAAAATGGAAGGAGCACAAATGACCATCAATCGACCTCGCTCTGGGTCTCCACGCAAGATCTCACCTCGTGGGGTGTCAATGGTTCTGAGAAAGGTGAAAAAGAATCCTAGAACTACACGGGAGGAGTTAGTTAATGACCTCAAATTAGCAGGGACCACAGTCACCAAGAAAACCATTGGAAACACATTACACCGCAATGGATTAAAATCCTGCAGGGCTCGCAAGGTCCCCCTGCTCAAGAAGGCACATGTGCAGGCCCGTCTGAAGTTTGCCAATGAACACCTGAATGATTCAGAGAGTGACTGGGAGAAGGTGCTGTGGTCTGATGAGACCAAAATAGAGCTCTTTGGCATTAACTCAACTCGCTGTGTTTGGAGGAAGAAAAATGCTGCCTATGACCCCAAAACACCGCCCCACCGTCAAGCATGGGGTGGAAACATTTTGCTTTGGGGGTGTTTTTCTGCTAAGGGCACAGGACAACTTAATCGCATTAACGGGAAAATGGACGGAGCCATGTATTGTGAAATCCTGAGCGACAATCTCCTTCCCTCTGCCAGGAAACTGAAAATGGGTCGTGGATGGGTGTTCCAGCACGACAATGACCCAAAACATACAGCAAAGGCAACAAAGGAGTGGCTCAAGAAGAAGCACATTAAGGTCATGGAGTGGCCTAGTCAGTCTCCGGACCTTAATCCAACAGAAAACCTATGGAGGGAGCTCAAGCTCAGAGTAGCACAGAGACAGCCTCGAAACCTTAGGGATTTAGAGATGATCTGCAAAGAGGAGTGGATCAACATTCCTCCTAAAATGTGCGCAAACTTGGTCATCAATTACAAGAAATGTTTGACCTCTGTGCTTGCAAACAAGGGTTTTTCCACTAAGTATTAAGACTTTTTTTGTTAGAGGGTTCAAAAACTTATTTCCCTCAATGAAATGCAAATCGATTTCTATCTTTTATTTAAAGTTATTTTTTCGATTTTCCTTTTGATGTGCAATCTGCCACTGTTGAAATAAACCTTCCATTGAAATGATACTGTTCTGAGACTTTTCATTTCTTTGTCATTGGACAAACTTACAAAATCAGTGAGGGGTCAAATAATTATTTCCTCCACTGTAGATATGCTGCAGTCGGTGTATAATTCAATTCAGTTTTATTGTCTTAAAAGTTAAGTTTGGTTTGTCAGCAAGTTTTACAGAAAGAAACCACAATGTAACATTAAAAACGCTACACAGGGAAAACTGCCATCAAATATAAGCTTAGTAAAAATATATATATATATATATATATCAATGAGCAAAGTACTTACGGTATAACATTACATCATACATATTACATATAAAAATTTAATCCAAATTAAAACTCGACTAATGATTGATTCAAATAATCACTGCTCATCACGATTTATTGTGAATGTAAGGTTGAACTTATTTTGAAGATTAATAGTAGTTGGTATGAAGTACTATTAGAACCTTGAATCTGCAACCTGATGGAATTAAGAATGTAGTGAGTGGGTACAAAACAGGTCTGAGAGATTGGACTGTTGAGATCTTTTTTTAACCATTTTACAGTTTGATTTATTCTGTTTTTGTTGCTTAAATTAAAATTTCCAAATCAGGCCAGCAGAGCTTAAGAGAGGCTCAAAACAATATTTGCAAACGTCACCATACAAGATTTATAAACGACTGATAGAAAGGTATGCCTCACATTATGACTCATTAACGTTTCCTTAGACGTTAGAAGCACCCCTGTCTATTTTTTGCAGACTGCGTCTCTGTTCTCATTACCAGCTAGCTTTGAGTCTATGCCCATATATAGTCGATGATGGTTTCCTGCGAGAAAATAGCGTTTCTCCTAATACTGATTATTTTCTTAGTTTTTGTAATATTTGTGTGTCGAAAAGATTCATCACAGCAGTTAAGTAAATCTACCTCTGGACATGGACGGATTTCATTCTCATTACCTAGGCTTGCAATCATTGACTCATCAGCAAATTGTAACATAATGTTATACTTTTTGTTTGCTGTTATTACTTTATTGCTTTCAGTCTGAGGGAGACCTGCAGGAAAGAAGTTAATTGTTCTGTGTACTCAAGACAATACACTTTAACCTAAAGCCACGTTTTCTGGAGCTGTCAAACAGCTGAACTAACCACTTTTCCACTGTTCTGCCCATAACTACCCTAACAATATATTCTCAAAGCCAGAAAGCCCCATCAGGAAAGTTTAGTGCCCCCACGATCATGGGCGCAAAGCAGAATCCTGCTAATCGCAAAGGGACATTCGTTCAAATAGAGCAATCACTTTACAGGACGTAAACGTTGCGAGGAGGATACCGGAACGCACTCAGGCACACATTTGTTTTGTAAGAACGGCACGTTTATGTGTTTTATGGGTCAACTCATAATGTGACGTTGTTTTATGGATCTTTACATGAACGAACAGGGCAAAAGAATGAATGAATGAAGGGCTTAGGCCGCGGCACTCGGTCAGCCACGAGCCGCAATGCATACATGCGCTGCGCTCACCTCTTTCTCCGCCGATGTCAACATCTAGGAACACTCGTGGGTTCGCATCATTCGAAGGCTTGCTAGAAGGGCTGGGGTTGGACATTGTTTGATTTTGTGTCGCTTAAAACTAAAAGCGCCTCAGAGATCATCTAAAGGACGGTACACATAATCACGTGGAAAGTGACCCAAACGGCTCTCCGTTGAAAGACAGCCCCCATCGTCGTGTCGTCATATCCGGTTATTTCAGTACCGCCCAGTGCGCGCGCTCGTGCTTGGCGCTACAGCATCTGGTAAATTACACGGGGTACTCAACTCCAGTCCTGGTGGTCTGCTGTGGTTTCATGTTTTTGATTTAACCAATTTTTAAATTGGACCCTATTTATTTAAAATATGTTTGCGGGTATAATTTTAGTTAACTCGTTTGTTATGATTTAGAACTCTTAATTGCACATTTTAGTTTTAAGCTGTTGCATTAAGGTTTTAATGTTTGCTTGTTTTCTTAACAAACCAATATATAATGGGGTGCAAATAAAGGAACTGCCAGCGCTGCGGCTAGCATGCTTCCATTTGAAGCAGTGTATGTGCATTATGGGGTGTCTGTGTTAATGTAATAATTTGAAAAAAATGAGAGAGGAAGGAAGGACCAAGAGGCACCAATCTGTTCCCTAAACTCCATACATATGGATAACGATCTCAGAAAACGAAAAGCATAAATTGTGATAAAGAATTGTCTTGGAATAATGAAGAACACTACCAAGCCATTTAATTAAATAGCAACTTTCTTTACCTGCTGTTCCTGGCTTCTAATCACGAAACTGGTTGAACTGAAACCCTGCAGCTTCTATGGACCTCCCAGACGGGAGTTGAGTACCCCAATCTACAGGCTCAGGCTGGTCAGTCGTGGTTCTGTATAAAATAGTTTACACGTTTAAAATTATTTTAAAAGTGTTACTACTACAATTTGAACATATTTTCTTCCCTATTCCCCCAAAAGCAAAAGATGTACAGTTTACATTTTTCATCAATAACTTCTAATGACTTTTTAAGGCTGAAATTTAGATTGTAATTATCCCCCTGCTTACTTCGCTCGCCAACCCCTGGGCCGGCACTATGCACAAACCACAAGTTCTGCCGCTCGCTAATGCGGATGTGGTTGTACAATTTAAATCAGATTGTTATTTTCATGGGAATGGTTACATATGCATAATAGGACTATTTTATATTACAGCGAGTAATTAACTATATTAAAAAATAGTAAAACATGATAATTTGAAAGTAAATTGTTTCATGTTGCATTACAGTTTTTCGTTGTGTTATACGATTGTGTTCTGTTTGACTTTGAAATTAACACGTAAATATTTTTTAAACTTACACTTTTACTGTAAAACTTCATTAAAAAACATTTTTTGAATTACATTTTCGTCAATATCGCATTGAATTTTGATTCTGTGTTCTGGACTTGCATCGTGATTGTTATACCGTATTGTATTATTTCAATATATAACATACTGTATTTTATTAAACTACTCGGTTGTTAATTGTTTATTTATTATATGTTTAAGATAGGCGGAGTGGTGGCTCTGGGACTAGGGATCTTTGCCAGTTCGAATCCCGTAAATGCCAAAAGTGACTCTGCTCTGTTGGGCCCTTGAGCAAGGCCCTAAACCTGCAATTGCTGAGTGCTTTGACTAGTGAGAAAAGCGCTATATAAATGCAAAGAATTATTATTATTATATCATTAATCTTTTTTGATAGTAATTCAGATTCCAAAAAAAAACTAAAAAGGAAAAATGAATAGGAGACAGCATTGATTGCAAATTGTTTCATTTGCCAAATGAACTATTTATCTTTATTAGTTTTTTAAAATCAGAATTTTAATAATATCCAATTATAATTTGCTTTATATAAAAAAAGTCAAACATGTAATCTTAAGTTTAATATTTTAATGCATTACTGGCACAGTAAAATCAACATTTTGCCTGTAAGCAAACGCTTTAATTAGATAGATAGATAGATAGATAGATAGATAGATAGATACTTTATTAATCCCAAGGGGAAATTCACAAAATTCATACATGTCTCTTTAAGTATTATTAAATTAATAATAGTAATCCATCCATCCAGGGAGTAAGGTCATGGGAAGTAAATTTAAGAATATGTTTCAAAATATATTTTCAAATATTTGAGTTTGAAGTAGCCAGAGCACATATTCTTCCTCTCAAAATACTTACTTACATTCAGGCATAAACCTAAACACAAATCTCAATAATCTTTCAGTTGTCTACTATTCTTTTTAAGGAGAACAGCTCCTAGAAGATAACATGGTCAAGCTTGGGATATCGGTTCACTGCAGGACCTGCCAATACACACATTTATATGGGAGTCAATACAGAATTACCCAATGAAAGTTCAAGCTTACATTTATTGTCATACTAGCAAAATACCCACGCTTCGCAGTGGCAAAGTACTGCCTTAAAATTTTTATTAGGAAGAAAACTAAACCTTTTTAAACTGAGGGAAAATATACCAATAATTATTTGTTAAGGATCTCTTTGTATACCACATTGTGACTTCGGCCCTCCGGTTGTAATATGACCAAGCTGTGAGCTGAGCTTACTCTTGAGCATGCAACGTACAGTTAGCCATGTGAACAGTAATCTTGTTTCAAATCTCACAGCTTGGATTGCTGCTGTCATAATCGGTTTGAGTTTCATGGTTTGTTTCAATTACGACAGTATTTATAGGACTTGTGTTGAAGAGACATTCAGTATCTGTCAAGCATTGTAAGTATACAATCGGTTTCATCGATAACTTCACATCCAGCTTTTGAGAGTTTAAACATTCATAAACATCAAAGTGTCCACTATTGAAATCGTCACATGTGAGTCTAACATGTTTAAGAGGCACTGGCAGTTGTCGAAAGGTGTAAAATATTTGGCCATTTCGGTACACTTGAAAGCGACAACCGAACAATTCAGCGGCAGCCATCAACTCACATGCAGAACCATAGGTGAAGGGCTTAAGCATTTCACTCTTCTAGTGCTCCTGTGTAGTATAATTATCTCCTGTACCGTCATCAGTCCACACCTTGAACCTGTCCCAGTCATTCAATACATAAGACACAATGTTCCTCCGGATATCAAGAGTGAGCCTGATATGGATGTGCAATATGTAACAAAGAGAATGGAAAAGGTAGGTGCCATCTCCGGGCATGGAAACCACTCGGTAAGTGACAGTTCTTTGATCAATGGTGATCACCTCGATAGACATGTTAATGGAGGTACGGTTGGAATGATAAAGGAAATGGGTACCTGAACAACGTAAAGTAAGTCTAAAATACCTAAACAATAACTATAATCGTAATAAACGAACAATAAAACAGCGGAGAAGCCGTGGATTAAATAAAAAGGCTGTAGTTATCAGCAGGCAGACGTGAATCCCGTGGCGAAGCAAGGAAGGGAATGTAGAGACCGGAGCAACGGACGGCCTTATATAGGCAGGCAGCCAACAACGTTGTCCCCCATCCCAACGCCGCCTCACAGGTGACCGAGCTGCAGGCTATGGACGTATATATGTACGTAAGTAGGATTCAGTTAGTGTTGGGAACCCGCGTACCAAATTTCTTGAAGATAGGCCCATAAGTAACAAAGACCGTTAAAAAGTTCAGTATGGCGGCCGACAGTGGCATCATACCACCGAAATAAGTATACATTGGTTTCGGTTAGCGCAGGGAAGCCGCCTACCAAATTTCGTGAAGATGGGGCCATTAATAAGAAAGTTCAACATGGTAGACGTTGTTGACCGTTATGACCGTTACACGTAGAATTTCGAAGTGAAACCTGCTTAACTATTGTAAGTAAGCTGTAAGGAATGAGCCTGCCAAATTTCAGCCTTCTACCTATACGGGAAGTTGGAGAATTAGTGACATTGGAAAGTTCAATATGGCGGCTGACAGTGGCATCATACCCCTGAAATAAGTACGTGCATCGGTTTTAGTTAGCACAGGGAAGCCACCTACCAAATTTTGTGAAGATGGGGCCATAAATAAGAAAGTTCAACATGGCGGACGTTGTTGACTGTTATGACCGTTACGCGTAGAATTTCGAAATGAAACCTGCTTAACTTTTGTAAGTAAGCTGTAAGGAATGAGCCTGCCAAATTTCAGCCTTCTACCTACACGGGAAGTTGGAGAATTAGTGACGTTGGAAAGTTCAATATGGCAGGCGAGAGTGGCGGCATACCACCAAATAAGTACGTGACATCGGTTTCGGTTAGCGCAGGGAAGCCGCCTACCAAATTCTGTGAAGATGGGGTCTGCCTTCTACCTACACGGGAAGTTGGAGAATTAGTGACGTTGGAAAGTTCAATATGGCGGCCGACAGTGGCGTCATACCATTGAAATAAGTACGTACATCGGTTTCGGTTAGTGCAGGGAAGCTGCCTACCAAATTTCGTGAAGATGGGGCCGTAAATAAGAAAGTTCAACATGGTGGATGGTGTCGACCATTAAGAACGTTACGTGTAGAATTTCGAAATGAAACCTGCTTAACTTTTGTAAGTAAGCTGTAAGGAATAAGCCTGCCAAATTTCAGCCTTCTACCTACACAGGAAGTTGGAGAATTAGTGATGAGTGAGTTAGTGAGTGAGTGAGTGAGTGAGTGAGTCAGTGAGGGCTTTGCCTTTTATTAGTATAGTTGTACGAGGTGTGATCAAAAAGTACAGTGAATGTTGATGCTGAGCACCATCCAAGAGCAACGCAAAACAATTCAATGCCGGTTCTGACATGTCCATCCTAGAGCCGAGTTTGTGACGAGTTTCAACTTGTTTGATTCTGTCAGTCGTTTGTGAGCCACTGTTTAGTTCAAGTGTGTTTTTCAAGTTTGTCGTTAATAATGGATATCGAGTAACGCATTAACATGAAATTTTGTTTCAAATTGCAAAAAGCACAGGAAACTCATCAGATGTTAAAATTGGTTTATGGTGACACTGCACCGACAATTAAGACTGTTTACAAGTGGTTTGATCAATTTCATAATGGATCTGACCCGGTTGAAGACGAGAAAAGATCAGAACGTTCTTCAACATCAATAACCTAGGAAAATGTTGAAACGGTTCCATTCTTCATCATGACAACGCTCCTTGTCACACATACCTTCTAGTATGACAATTTTTGTCGAATAAAAACATTACGCTGTGCCCGCATCCACCTTATTCACCAGGGGACTCATGTATAAACAGTGCGTACGCACAGAAATGTTGCGTAAGAACTTTTCCACGTTCAAATCGCAATGTATAAAACCTACACTTGGCGTAAAGCCACGCACTTTTCCACGGTACCTCATGCCTTGTCGTACGCAAGTTCTCCGCTCGGTTTTGCAAACTGGCGGCACCCAGCGTCAAAGCAATGGTACTGTTCTTGTGTGATTACTCATTATTTTCATGACGCGGCTTTATAAATACACATAATGCATCTGATTGTAATTAACTCGTAACAATATAATGGTTCAGGGAACAGCCATAGTATTCCAAATACCATAACTGCTTTAGCGTTGTTACTCTCTTCTTCTTCTTCTTCTTCTTCTTCTTCTTCTAGCTCCTCCCGTTAGGAGTTGCCACAGCGGATCATCTTTTTCCATATTACTCTCACTGCACGACTCGGAGTATTTATATCCCTGTATCTGAGTGTGAATCACAGTAGCAGCTGATCGGAAAGAGAATTATCGGTATACAGCTTTAAGGACACGCTGTCTCAGCCACTGCAAAACGTTTTAAAGCCTTTCCTGTACAGACCTCGCGGCTCAGAAACAGTTTCATCCCAAGAACTTTAAATGCACTCAATCAATTGCTCCTTGTAGAACGGTTTGTACTTATAAGTACAATCACCCCACTGTAAACTTGTACTACAGTTATAATATCGCACAACCTGAGCCACTTTATAAAGCGTATTTACATATGATGACGATATCATTTTTAAGGTGAAATGCAGCAAAATATGTTTGTTAAATTATACACATAAAACTTTAACTTCATTTAAATAATCTATATTCTTCACTGGGAGTGTCGTGAAGGATAGAATAATTAAACATGTACTACGAAGATATTTCAATGTTCTTTAAACGTTTTGAAGAATCGGCGCTAAGCTTACAGATGGCTTAACGTCTATTACAGAGCTGATTGTGTGGCGATCGGTTACTTGGGGAAAGAAAAGCACTGACTGCAGTGACGGCTATGCCAATATATATTAAATATAAAACAGAAAGAGAAAATAACAACACAGCTAAAAACGCAGCGACAAATTTCGACAATAAATTATTTCATCGAAGTGAAACACATGTTTAATAACGTGCTTTAACTCCTATCATCATGAAAATGACATCATGTATACATCTCAGTATTTTAGTTATTCAGAGAGCTGTAATATTACGAATGTAATTGATTCTGTGTGCAGTTGGAGGAAGAGAGCCAGTTTAAGAAGCAAGTAGTGATTCACACACATAGAGCACATAGAAGATCAAATACAAAACAAAGCATTTAACGTGCTACTTTAATTACGATGTGATTTGAGAAACTGGTTAATTAAACGATTTTAAGATGAATTTTATAATGTTCTACTAAATGACAAAATAAACTACGTGATTAAAGTGGAAATGTCGAGATTGAAGTTGACGTTTCGTGCTTTTTCCCCACCGTGTGCCTTTTTTCTCTGTACCCTAATAAACTTTCATATGACACTCGGACAGTGGGCTTACAACTCTTCTTTTCACGGCAACTTTGATATGTGACTTTTTTTTATTTCCGGCACTGTGCGATTTTGTGAATGTGAGCTTTCAAGTTTCTCCAACACGCTATATCACTCGATCAACTTCCTTTTGTTGATTATACCACGGTTTATTTGAACAAATAATATGTTTTTCCTTTGCCTCCACTTGGTATTCGCAGAAATTCTTATATTTTCCCCGTGCTTTTCCCATTGTCTTTTCACAGAAGGCTGCGCTTAAGGGCGATTTATATTGATTTGCATATTCAAATAGGCCTAATTCTGGGAGGATTTGGGGCGTTACATAATGCGCGTGCACGAGCATTAGTTTTCACACTGATCGGGATTTATGTAGTGGAAGAACGTGGAAGTTTGAGTACGCACAGATTCCTGCATCTGGATTTTTCTGTGCGTAAGCACATTTCGGCTTTTGTGCTTACGCCATGTTATAGTGCGAGTTCTACGCACGGCGTTATACATGAGGCCCCAGGTCTGGCACCGTGCGACTTCTGGCTATTCCCTAAATTGAAAATGATCATGAAATGCCTTGAACATCCAGGCAGCCATGACAGCCCAACTAAGGACACTCTCGAAAGAAAACTTCCAGAACTGCTTTACAAAGTGGCAGGAGCGTTGGGATAAATGCATTTGAAGTGGAGGAGATTATTTTGAGGGTGACTACTAGTTGTAAATCTTTAACTGTAATAAACCTTTTTAAACATTCACCATATTTTTTGATCACACCTCGTACATAGTACAATGAAAGTTTTACTTGCATGTGTGCTCAGAACTGACACAATAAAACAAGACTAACAAAAAAGACACCCACAAAAAATACATGCATAGAATGATACTCAAGGGTACCAGTGGAAATTAAGGGGAAGACTGGACCCAGGAAGCACTTCTTTATACAAAGATTATCTGCCAGTCCACCTAGTTTGGTACCATCTGCACACTGAGCGGTCACCATTCAGGGTGAGGACGTGGAGGTGGTACAGAGCTACAAGTACTTGGTAGTCCACATAAACAACAAACTGCACTGGTCTGACAACACAGTAGTGTTGAACAAGAAGGGTCAGAGCAGACTGGGCTTCCTGAGGAGACTCAGATCTTTTGATGTGCAGAGCGAGCTGCTAGAAATGTTCCCTCAGTCCATGGTAGTGAGTGTGTTGCTCTATGCTGCAGTCTCCTGGGTATGCAAACTGAGCTCAAAAGAAGCGCAATGCCTGAAAATATTTATGAAGAAAGCCTGCTTCAGCACAAGGCGAACCCTGGTCACACTGGAAAGCTGTTGTGGAAAAAAAGGGAGGGTGGCAAAATTGGAAGCCATCATGAAAAATCCCCTCCATCTCCTCCAGGAGGCACTCTCTTGGAGCACTTTTATTCACAGACTCATTCCACCATGGTGTGCTAAGAAGTGCCTCTGGGGGACTTTTCTGCCCACTGCTGTCAGATATTTCAATGCCTACTCCCAATGTACTTGTTAAGTTAATTTTGAAATATCTGTAAAATATACATTTATTTATTTGTATTTATTTATCAGTTGATTGATTGGCTGTATTATTTGTCCTGTGAGTCTGTATCGTTGTGTTTTATATTTCTGCTGCTGTATGCATCTGAAGTTCTCCATGGAATTAATAAAGTTTAATCTAATCTTAAAAAAGCAGTGGTCCCAGCACTGACCCTTGAGGGGCACCACTCCTAACTTCACCCAATTCTGATAAGGTTCCTCTTGCCATAACTGTCTGCTTTCTGTATTTTAGCCAACTCTGCATCCATCTACATACTACATCCTGAACTCCCACTTCAATTTGATGCCCAACCTCTTATGTGAAACCTTATCAAATGATTTATGGTGCTGGAACCTATTCCAGCTAGCAAAGGGTGTAAGGCAGGGACAACCCCATGGACAGGGCGCTAGTCCGGGGTAAACACACACACTCACCAGACACAGACATGTCTTTGGACTGTCGGAGGAAACCCTCACAGACACGGGAAGAACATGCAAACTCCACACAGAGAGGACCTGGGGCACACACCCAGGTCTCCTTCCTGTGAGGCAGCCACCCCCCTTATGAAAGTCAAGATAAGGAATATCATATTCAGCACTCTTATCACATCCGTTTGTTGGTTCCTCATAGAATTCCAGCATGTTAATAAAATATGACATTCCACATCTAAACCTATGCTGGCTGCTCAGTAATCTCTAGCTCTTGCCATGTGTTGATCAATCCCTCCTCTAGAATTACTTCCATATATTTACTTGGGATATACATTAACCTAACTGACCTATAGTTACTTGTATTTGCCTGATCGCCATTTTTATACAATTTACCATTTTCTAGAGCCCAAATCCAGGTGTGCAAAACTTGCGAAGACGTGCCCCAGAAGACTCAAAGCTGTAAGTACTGTATTAAGGGTCTGTATACTTTTATGAGTAAGAGATTTCTGGTTTTGATTTTTAGTAAACTTGAAAACCTTTCTGAAAACATGTTTTTTACTTTGTCATTATGGATTATTAAGTGTAGAATGTTGGGCACAAATGCAAACTTTATCCAATTAAAATGTAATCTATAACACGATAAAGCATGCAAAAAGTGCAGGGGTCTGAATACTTTCTGAATCCATTATATTTATATAAACTGTTATGTTAAAATATTTGCACTTATAATTGACTGTTCAACAAACTTACAACTATATTCTTTCTTATTCTATTCTTTCTTATTCAGTTCTCTTATTTCTAATCGACTGACCTTTCTTTTATATGGTGCCATTATGAGAATGTACCATCACAAGTTGGTGTATAGAACTGCTGGAGCTCTGCTCTGACCAGATCTGAATCTTCTTCTGGAATTCCCTTTAAACTGTGCACCAATGAAGGCCTCTTTCTGTCGGTCCCCTTCTCACTCCAACAGTCTGCTGGAAAGCACTACTGCAGCTTCATCTCAGTAACAAGCTAATTTATTGAACAACAATAAGAGTCCAACAAGACTGATGACTTCACATTCCCATTTTTATTCCCAACTATGAACTATTAAAATGGGAACAAGATTAGTCTAGTCTCAAGCTGTTTCCAGCCTAAAAACTTTTGGCATCATGGCACCGTCAATTGGCGTCATACTCTTCATTACTAAGTTAATGCTACATTAAGTCAAACCAAACACCTATGTGGGATAGATTTATTAATTTCCTAAGAAAGGCTCTGCTCGGTGTCTTGAAATCTCCTGATTTAAAGCATTGGTTCTCAAGTTCAGTCCTGGGCACCTCCCTATGGATACAGGTTTTTATTCCAGTCATTTTCATAATCACTCATTTTACCTGGGATTGATGTTATTGTTTAATTAGCTGGTCTTTTTCCCCCTTCTTCTCTTATTCCACATAAAAAATGACAGTAGCATCAGATTAACATTTATAAGAAATATAGAAATGTTTGTATTTTTTTGTCCTCACTTTAAGTGCTTAATTCTCTTGTTTTGTTTTTGTATTAAATTATTTTTTTGCTCTTGACTTAGTATTTTAATATAATAACAATTAACAAGGAATGCTAAAAGGCCCACGGGTGAGACCATTCCTAAAGAAAATAACTAGAACAAATGGAAATCATGTGATGATAAAAATCCTTTCAGTTTAGTATGAAAAAATAATCTTATGTCACATATGCTTGCTAAATACCAATTAATATTTAGCAACCTCAGTGTTGTAATACTTGGATTGACATTAATGTCCATCCATCCATCCATCCATCCATCCATCCTCTTCCGCTTATCCAAAGTCGGGTCGCGGGGGCAGCAGCTTAAGCAGAGAGGCCCAGACTTCCCTCTCCCCGGCCACTTCTTCCAGCTCTTCCGGGAGAATCCCAAGGCGTTCCCAGGCCAGCCGGGAGACATAGTCCCTCCTGCGTGTCCTGGGTCTTCCCCGGGGCCTCCTCCCGGTTGGACGTGCCCGGAACACCTCACCAGGGAGGCGTCCAGGAGGCATCCTGATCAGATGCCCGAGCCACCTCATCTGACTCCTCTCGATGCGGAGGAGCAGCGGCTCTACTCTGAGCCCCTCCCGGGTGACTGAGCTTCTCACCCTATCTTTAAGGGAAAGCCCATACACCCTGCGGAGGAAACTCATTTCAGCCGCTTGTATTCGCGATCTCGTTCTTTCGGTCACTACCCATAGCTCATGACCATAGGTGAGGGTAGGAGCGTAGATCGACTGGTAAATTGAGAGCTTTGCCTTACGGCTCAGCTCCTTTTTCACCACGACAGACCGATGCAGAGCCCGCATTAATGTATACTGTAGAAATTGAGAAATAACAGCTTGATTAATTGTGGAAAAGTTTTATTAAAAGCAAAATTGAAGAATAAAAAATGAGAATAATTGTGATGAGAACAGGTCATTCAGCCCAACAAGCTCATCCATCCTATCCACCTTGATTGTCTAAAATAACATCAAATCAAGTTCTGAAGGTCCCTAAAGTCCCACTCTCCACCACACTACTTAGTAATTTGCTCCATTTGTCTATGGGTCTTTGCATGAAGAAAAACCTTCAAACATTTGTGCAAAATCTGCCTTTAACAAGTTTCCAATCATGTCTCTGTGTTCTTGTTGCATAATGTTTTAAAGTAACAATTAGGATCCACTGTACTAATTCCTTTTTATAAATTTAAACCTTTCAATTATGTCAACTCTTAGTCTCTATTTGTTTAGTCTGAAAACTTTCAACTCCTTCATTCTTTTCTCATAACATATACCCTGCAGTCCTGAAAACAAACTAGTCGCTCTTCACTAGACTTTCTCTAGTGCTATTAAATGGTCCATGAGGAGTTACATCTGAACGTGTGAACTGGTGAGGCACCAATGTATTGGGGAGGTGTAGGAGTGGTTGGTCGAGGATTGTTTAAACTAGGGAATTTTGGGTGTTTTAGGACAAGCCAGCAGTGTTATGTAAGTTCACACCTCACAAAAACTAGTTCAAGGTTCAGTTCACAAAGATTAAAATGAATAAATTCGCATTCATAGTTCACCATTTCAATTTTGAACTAGTTCATGATCAGTTCATTTTTTTTTTTAAGGAGTAAGAATAAATGACCCATGAGTTTTACTTTTTTCAGTTTTGCATGCCTTATATTAGTCTATTACAGTGTACTTGAATAAAATATAATAATTATGAAATCTTTTTTATTTAAATATACTTTATTGAGTTATACCCTGCAACAAACCTGTATAACTATACTAATATCCTCCTGGTCAAAAACGAAATTAAATAGATGCAAGTATACATATAAATTACCGCTCTATTTCCAACTGTGTGACACAAATGGTGACTGTGGAACCAGCGTGTAGGTGAATTAAACTATTACGAGGCCGGTCAAAATACTCGTCACATATTGCATGTCCAAAGGGGAAAAATATAAAGTGGCCTCGCAAAGTACAGGATGACACAGAAAAACGGGAACTTTTGAAATGCGTAGTGGCAGCCGTGTACAGTTGGCAGCACTGCGGAACAGGGACCTTGAGCTGTAAACAGTCTCACCATTTAGTAATTTAGTAATCAATCGCAAGGCAATCAATGGCAGCTGTGCGAGAATTGTTCAGTAACCGTGTCATCTCAAGATTCGGTGACATTCCCTGGCCCTCAAGATCACCGGATTTGTCCGTTTGTGATTTTTTTTTTGTGGGGCTACCTTAAGAGTTGGGTCTACACGACTCGGCCAAGGACACTGAATGAATTGAAACAAAGAATTCAAGACGAAATTCCTGGTATCCCAGCTGAGATGTTGCAGCGATCAATGGGGAACCTCAACAGCAGATTGGAAGAATGCATACGTACAGGAGGACGCCATCTACAGGACGTAATTTTCAGACATTGATAATTTGGATTACTGTCTCTTAAAAGGCAAGTTGTAGTGGTTCAATTGCTGTCAATAAAAAATTTTTGTTGGATTTCTTCTATTTTTATTGGGTTTTTCAAAAGTTCCCATTTTTCTGTGTCACCCTGTACAATGTTTTCTTAAAAGCGAAAGCAGAGCTTCCCCCCGTGCTCGTGTCACCGGGAGTGCATCTTAAGCACAAGCATGCAGACACAGACAGGGCCTATTTGATTGTGTTATTTTTTTCGAATACAAATTAATGGCAAAAAATGTGTACGAAATAAATATTCATAAATATCCACTATTTGTGCTTATCCGAATACCGGATTCCGCTCCACCCCTGCATTATAGGATAAGGCAAAACGTTTAATCTGGACCTAAACCAGATCCAGAATGTCACATAAAACTGATCTAGTTCACGTCCAAGTTTTTCACTTGCAAATACGTTACATTAAGTTCACCATTCTTAGAAAAATTAGCTTGTTTAATGAATGCACTCTTTTGAACTAGTTCATGCACAACACTGCAGGCCAGGTTTAGAACTGTACATGTAGAAACAAACAACAGTGCAATATTAAAAATGCATAGTAATGTAAATGCTAACTGAACGTTTAAATGTAAATGGGGTAACACATTAAAAATAAAATGCCTTAATGCTAGAAGTATCAAAAATAAAACAAGTAAGGTGGAGTTGTATGTAGAGAGGCATAATTATGATAGTATAGAAACCTGGCTAAATAACAATGACGGGGATGAGTATAACAAAGAGGGATACACATGTTTTGGAAGGATAAACAGAACAGAAAAGGAGGCGGAGTGGTGGCTCTGAGGCTAGGGATCTGCACTGGTAATCGGAAGGTTGCTAGTTCGATTCCTGTAATTGCCAATAGGGACTCTTCCCTGTTGGGCCCTTGAGCAAGACCCTTAACCTGCAATTGCTGAGCGACTTGAATAGTGAGAAAAGCGCTATATAAATGCAAAGAATTATTATTATGTCAAACAGAATTTAAATGCAAGTCTTTTTCAATTGGACGGTGAGCCCCATCTTAGTGAGGACATGTGGCTTTGAAAAGCATTAGGGAAAGAGGCTTTTATATTAGGAATGTGTTATAGACCACCTAATGCAGACAGTAACTTGAACACACATCTTTTTAGTACTATTAAAAAAAGCAAGTTTACAGGGAGATATTATAGTCATGAGGGGCTGTAATTATCTGAATATTAACCGGAATAACCTTGCAAATATTGTAGCACAAGTGTTTTTAGAAGTAGTCAAGGACTGTTTTTTAATATTAAAACACCAATGCGTGCGTGTGTGTGTCTGTCTAGATTTAGTATGTTGTAATAATCAGGACAGAGTTGAAGGTGTACAGGTGATTGAAACACCAGGGTCAGATGATCATAATATAATACAACTGTCAGTGTTTTGTAAGAGTGCAGATGCAAAGACTAAAATTGTTAACTTTAGCTTTGGTAGGGCAAATTTTGAGCAAATGCGGCAATGTCTAAAGAAGATGGACTGGATAAGCTTTTTAGTGTTGAGACAGTTGAGCAGAGGAACAGACTAACTTCTGAATTCTCATATAATCTGTGTTCTTCCTATTTATCTTCAGTTTTCTGTATCCATCCAACATCCTTTTCATTTCCTTTTTTCTGGTGTTACATTTTTAAATGGAAAAAAATCAATACTTTTGTTATATTACATGGGGCGCGAGAGTAAACGTGTGCGCGCGTGTGCTGTGTAGGTTGCGCGCACTCCCTCCCGTCTCCCCCTCCTTCCTTTCCAAGTTTCCTCCAATAGGAAGCGCGAGCGTGCAGCAGCTCGGGTTTGCTCTTTCCGCGGACGCTCATTTCTGTCATATGACTCTCTCGATAGCAATCCATGGAGGTACCCTACCGCAGCCCTGCGCCATGGCCACGCAGCGTAGCCCACCCTGCTGAGCTCGCTCCCCACGAGGCGCCGCGTGATGGCCCCAACGCTGCTCCAGAAGCTGTTCAGTAAAAGGTCCGTAGCGGCCCCGTCTTCCAGGAGTTCAGGGGGACCCGAGATAAGGTGAGCGAGCGAGAGAGGGAGAAAGAAAGTGAGAGCGAGAGTGCACGAGTGGATCGGAAGAGGGAGTTCCGTTTTTAATTATTATTTTATGATTTTTTTGTTGTTTCTTTCCCAAAGGTAAGTGGAAGGAAAAAAACAGGAGGAAGGTTGTCAGTGTTGCCGGGCTTTTTTTCAGCCTGAGTTATATAATACACTCTGGGCCGCTGGGGACTGGGCACCGTATCTCCGGTCTTTGTTTCAGTCATGAATTGGCTTGTAGTAGCTGTGCGAACTCTTTTGTGTTTTATTGTTAATGGCAAAAGAGTTATAGTTTAACACAGATGAATGTTTTATTCTTGAACAGTCGTTTTCTCTTTTTACCTCTCATGTCGCGCAGTAGGTGGTGGTGTCGCTCTGTGTGATCAAAAATAAAGTGTTTAGAGGAACAGCTGCTGCCCCCCGTGCGAAGAAACAATACCCAGAGAGCATCTTTTAAATCTGGCACTATCGTCAAGTGAGGCACGTAAATTTGCTGCATGTCGTGAATGGTGCCTTGTCCAGTCAATTGAATTTTACAGCCGTCCGTTTTCAGAGTATGCATTTTTTCCAGAATAGTGTTGTGAAAAGTCGAATCCTATCCTGGCACGAGCCTGCGCAATTCAGAAACCATCCCTGGTCGTGATGTCAGTCTGTTGCACGGTGCCAGTCAAGCCAGTTGGAATGTGAAAGCATATGCTTAAAAAATAATAATTAGCACGCGGAGCTGTACACAGATGAATACTGGGTCTGTAACTGAACCCGGGTCCATGGAGCTGTGATGGAGCAGCACTGACAGCTACATCACTTGTACGTTACCCTCAGCTGAGTTTCTGTGGAACGCTTATGAAAAAACAAATTATTGAATTGAAGGAGGAATGAACATTTCTCTTAGACTGCTTATTGTAGTTTTAATTGCTAGATATGATTTTTTTAAAAGGTGCTTTATTGTGAATGTAATAACTTTTGTTTGTTACTAAATGCAAGTAGCAAGTGACTTAATGACTTAGTCAGATTATTGCCTGGACCATCCAGGTTATTCCTGATAGGATTGTTGGGAGTATATAGAAGATAAAAGATGTGAATTCAGAGATGCATGCTAAAATAATTAGTATGATAACAGTATCTGCATATGGACATGTAATGCCAGCAGCCATAACACCTGCACTTCAGAACAGGTAATCTACTTGATGCGGGACCGGACTGTATTTGGATGGGACACCATCTAGGACAAGGGTTCTCGGCCCTTTTCATCTCATTTACCCTGTAGCAACTTTTCAAAAGTAAATTTCCTCCTTCCCTGTTTTCAGTGATTTTATTTTGTAAGGGTGCTCCGATTTCCTTCCACTGTTCAAAGACATACATTTTAGGTGAATTGGTGATCCTACATTGGCCCTGGTGTATGTTTGGGGTGTGTTTGTGTGTGTTCACCCTGCGATGGAATGGCATTCAGATGGATTGTTTCTGCCTTGCACCCTATGCCAACTGGGATAGGTTCCAGCACACACCCAAAATGCAGTCCTGGTCTGGATTAAACAGGTTAGAAAATTACATGATATGACCTCTGCTATAATAAAGTGATCAACAAAGGGGAAGTTTTAATATCCTGTTTTTAACATTTTTATTTTAAGTTCAAATAACAATAATAGCATATAATAATGCTATTTCACTTATTCAATACCAACTAATGATGAGCAGATACTGGTATAACAGAACAAAACACACTGAATCAATAAGAACACATCGATCAATGAGATGCTTGTTCTTGCTTTTCACCTACAATTTTGGGTGTTCTTTACACAGTTGTTGAAAGAGCGAGTCTAATGTCGTCTTCGGGGAAATAAGATCTTTGCAGCTTCAGCCTTGTTATGCAAATTTACCCCCAGTTAGGAACTTGTAATCTAGGAAAAGCTTGGGTTGCTGCTGGAAGGTGAGACCAGCTGGGGACACTTGCCCTGTGGACTGTGTGTGGATCCCAATGCAGTGACAGGGACACTATGCTGTAAAAAATGGTGCTGTCCTTTGGATGAGACCCAAAACAGAGGTCCTTAGTCCCTGTGGTCGTTGTTCCTTGATGTCCAGGCTAAAAAGCCCACCACAGCTTGACCAATGCGTTCCCCTAATCACTCCCCATCTTTAATTAGCTGTCTCTTGACCCATCTAGCTAATGTGTGGAGAGTGTACTAGCAAAAAGTAGCTGCCATCCCATCATCCAGGTGAATGCTGAACATTGGTAGTTGTTGAAGTGGTTTCCTTCTGTCAATGTAAAGCACTTTGAATAGTGAGAAGAGCACCATAACCTTGTATTTTTATTATTAAATAATTAAGAATTGAATAATTTTAATTAATAGTAATTATTATTAAATAACCTAAAAAGTTGTAATGTGTCAAAAATATTGTCTGTAAGGTGAAGCAATTTAAGATATGGAAGAATATGTGAAGGGATGGATGTGAGATGCTTTGTATCTAGGAGTATTTTGGACAAAATAACATAAATATGTAAATGTATTATAAAATCTGCGGTGGGTTGGCACCCTGTCCGGAATTGGTTCCTGCCTTGTGCCCTGTTTTGGCTGGGATTGGCTCCAGCAGACCCCCGTGACCCTGTGTTCAGATTCAGCGGGTTGGAAAATGGATGGATGTATTATAAAATGTGACAAAAAATAGAAAAGTACAGTATATGAGAGCATAAATAATTAAATGCCGTGAAATAGTGGTATTATATTGCTTATTTCTTTTTTCTTTAATTTTATTTGAAGAAAGGAACATTCCATACCATCAAGTCTAACTTACACAATGAAGAAGATAACATTACATACGATCAAGTCGAACTTAACAAAACCAAATTCAACCCCCATCCAAGAGAAAGAGAGGAGCGCTAACCGCAAGAGCAAATCTTTAAAGACGTCAAAGGAGGGAGAATGTTGCTTCTTTCTTTATGTATTTATTTATTTCTTTCAGTAATGCCACACTCTACATTCAATTAGAGATCTTTGTTGTTACATACAAATTCTTGTGCTACAGTTTCTGGGGGATGGTGAGAGACAGGGAATTCTATACAGGCAATAAGACAATAAAGCCAATGTCACATTATTTGACTTTTCCAGCAATTTTTCACTTGTAGCCTTCAATTATATAATCTTAGCAAATCGGAGGTGTGCTCCCTTGTACCCAATCACCTGATGTGACATATCTAATGACTGAGACCAACTGGTTTTTGTTTGTTGTGACATTTCACAAAACATTTATTTATTAGTTTGTTTAATTTTGCCTGAAGTATTCCTCCATTGCTTTGAAGTTCTTGGTATTCTTTGGTCAAACCAGGTGTTAAACAGCTGACGAGAACAGAAGTAGTTTTAAACCAAAGTCTGCGTTCACAACTTTTTTTGGAGTGCTGTTCCTTCCTGATCTGCTCCATTTTGCTTGTTGTGATCGCTGTCTGCCTTTGTCTTGCTCAGCACACCTTCAAACTTGGTCATTCTACAGGTCACCCTGTTAAATTCACACTTGGTATCTCAGCCTAGAGAGCCCACCTCTGGCCACTGCAGTCCTTTAATTTCATGTGGCTCATGACTGTGCTGCGTCAGTACTGTCTGTCTCCCTCCATTTATTTTATGTTATAGCAGCGGGTTCATTCTGGATGAAATTGGGGCTTTGAAATGCAAATTCAGCAACATCAGGTTTGAATCATAGTGTTTTGTTTTTTTTTAACATAAAAACCTTAACTAATTTAAACGTAGTAATTGTAACACAGTACACTAACTGGGAACTGTTGGCTATAGGTGGTCCAGTGTACTTTTGACTTTAGGCCTTGGTTGAAACTATAAATACTACTAACTTATATGAAACATGTTTTCTTTAGACTTGATCAGTATAGCACTTATGTTTTGATAATCGTGTAATAAAAAAGGGGAAATGTAATCTATACACTGCTTAATTTGTAATCATATTGGTTATGGTCTTGTTGTTATTCCAAAATGGCATGAATATTTCATATTAACCAAAAATGGGGGGCGGGGGGGATCCTTTCAAAGTAGCTAATTATTCCTTTTTAAAAGTATTGAAAATCTTCACTCTGTTGCATATCGAAAAATAGGCCAATGAAGAGCATCTTAATTTTTAGTGTTATTTATAAAGGTTCAAGGTAAGGCGGTTATACTCATTAGTTATGGTACTGTGGTGCATGTTGATTAGCACCAGTAAGCATTTCCCTGTACTCTTTATAACTGTAATATCACTAGAAATCTATGTATGTTGTGACATTTAAAAAAATAGACAAACTCAAATCTGTATAATCCTTAATTTGTAATTTTTCTGCTGTTGATGTGTTACATTTCAGCCTGGGTTCTTCCCCTGGCTGCAGTGCAAGTGCTGTTGTTATGCCATTTTTGATTCACGTGTTTGTTAACATTGTTGGTCATTTAGTTTCTATGTATCTTCCTTTATGTTCACTGTGTTTTGAGGGTGACCTCCTAAGTAAGGGTAGGTGGGCAAGGGGTATCAGTTCAGCTCCACATGAGATTGCCCTGAGCACAATAAAAGCAGAGCAGACACCCACAGTTTCTGGCGGTTCATTATTAATGCGTTTGTGGTGCTGGTGACCTCTCTTTCAATTATTCTCTTTTTTTTTGGTGAATTACTCAATTTTTGATTTTTATGTATTTTGGTTTTCATTTTGGGTTCATTTCTCTTTCTAGTTTTGTTTTGGCTGGAGTTATGCACTGCTATTTGTGGTTCTTTATAGTGGAAGGAACAACCAGCCAAGAATATTACATACAAAGATGCATGTCTGTACCAGTGTGCTAAATGCAATATGTTTAACAGTAACAAAGTTAGGAAATTGGTAACTTGTTATTCATTTTTACTTTTCCACCTTTCCACTGTCTCACCTGGCAATGCCTGGTAACTCGGCTAATATCCTCTCATTTCTTCCTTCTTTCAGTTTCTATGTTAGTTTTTCATCTGGCTACTCTGTTTATCCAAAGATCTGTAGGTTAGTTTGGTTGTCAACATTAAATTGCCTGTGTATGCATTTGCGTGCATGCTGCAACTGACTAGCATTCCATCCAAAATGCCAAGTCATGTGGTTGAAGTGGAAACCTTATATCTGTGTAAAATTTTGGTAAACTTGGCAATAAGTGTAGATTGGTGGCTGTCATGCTAAGGATCTGCACCGGGGTATCCAGAAGGTTGCCGGTTCAAATTCCGCTACTGCCAGAGGGGCTCATAAGCCATTTCATTCCTTGAGTTAGGCCCTTAACCTGAAAATTGCTTCGGGGCGCTGTACACTGACTGACCCTGCCATCTGAAACCCAAAGTTCATGTGAAAAGACAATTTTTCCTCAGGGATTAATATATCAAATCAAAAACAAAATCAATTTTCTGACTATACAAGCTTAATGAACTGAATGGTCTCCTCTCTTTAGTCGGGCTTCTTACAGAATGCTGTTAAGTTTGGTTTTTTTGTGCCCAATACTACCAGGGTAAGCTTGGCTGTCCATGAATCTGACTGTAATTGAGCAGGTTTGACAGTGGATAGAGAGTTCGATAGATACTTTATTCATCCCAAGGGGAAATTCACATACTCCAGCAGCAGCATAATGATAAAAAACAATATTAAATTAAAGAGTGATAAAAATGCAATACAATAACTTTGTATAATGTTAACGTCTACCCCCCCGGGTGGAACTGAACAGTCGCATAGTGTGAGGGAGGAACGATCTCCTCAGTCTGTCAGTAGAGCAGGATGGTGACAGCAGTCTGTCGCTCAAGCTGCTCTTCTGTCTGGTAATGATCCTGTTCAGTGGATTCTCCATGACTGACAGGAGCCTGCTCAGAGCCCGTCGGTCTGCCACGGATGTCAACCTGTCCAGCTCCGTGCCTACAATAGAGCCTGCCTTCCTCACCAGTTTGTCCAGGCGTGAGGCGTCCCTCTTCTTCATGCTGCCTCCCAGCACACCACCCACCGCGTAGAAGAGGGCACTCGTGACAACCGTCTGATAGAACATCTGCAGCATCTTATTGCAGATGTTGAAAGACGCCAGCCTTCTAAGGAAGTATAGTCGGCTCTGTACTTTCTTACACAGAGCATCAGTGTTGGCAGTCCAGTCCAGTTTAAGCATCGATAATATGAAGTTCAATGCCAGTCACTTTTTATATTTGGTTTAGTTTGAAAACTGTTCATAATAGCTTTTGTTTAATAAATACTGTTTGTTTGCCTGATTTACACATGTTTTCATTTTTTTTGCCAATTTCCTGCAGGTTTCCTTTTTTATTATGTTATTTTAGAGTTTCAATTCTTGAATTCTGTGTTTTAATTTGCACAATACCTTTTACTGATACCAAATTGTTCTTTCTGTTGCAACCACAAGCTAAGGACCACCTGCATTTTAGATCCTCTTCGCTGACTGCTGTTTATATTGGCTTACACTTACTTCCCTTCATCCTGATGTATTAACTGCTGCTGTTTGCCGTTCCTGAGTGTTTTTTTTTGTTATCTCTTTCATATACAGTACAATTTCAGTGGGCTCTGACACAATAAAGAAAATGGTAAAGAACAATAAGGTACCTTTGCCATAATCGACTATATTTTTATATTTATTGTGGAGGTTGACCCGGACACAGACAGGCAGACACGTTCATGTCACCCACAAACACGTTTATTTACAAATATATACAATAATAATTGGTCACTCAAACCGCAAATTAGTGCACAAACCTCAAAGTCACAGTCCTGGCCACAATGCCTTTCTTCGGGCCACCTCCACTCTCCTCTCTGGCCTCGTCCTTCTTCCACCTGACTCTAGCCTAGAATGAAGGGAGACGGCCCCTTTTATACATGACCCGGATGAGCCCCAGGTGTTCCCGGCATTCCTCCTCTGGCCACGCCCCAGTGTGGCGGAAGTGCCGGCTGTCCTCCCGGCAGCTCTCCGGCGCCGCCAATTTTTCCCCAAGCACTTCCGCCACCCCAAGGCATTGGGACGGTGACCACGGGCCCCTACAGGGTGGAGCTTCCATGCCCTGTACCCGTGGCCCCCAAAGCAACCAGGAAGGCGACCCCCACGTGATCCAGGGTGGGCGCAGACCCACATCCGGTCCCTCATGGCGTCCCGGCCGGGTCAAGGCCCCTGGCATCCCTGACATTATGAAATATTCTTTTTACTCCCAGTCCCCTAGTTATGCCCTCTTGGTACTAATTTTAAATGCAGCATAGCTTTATTAAAGGAACACTAAATTCCAAAATACATACTTTTTTATATGTTACATATCCCATGTAGTTTGTAGTTATGGCCGAGAAATTTTTTTTGCAGAGTAGAGAGAAAAAAGTTTGATATGATAGAGCCCAATGGTGATCAGTGCTGTAACAATGGCAAACAATGTAGAAAACCATCCATCAGGGGGAAAAAAAAAATCTAACATGTTGTATAATTCACATGTCTGTTATCCAGTTATATGCTCAAAATGTGCAAAATATTGTTAAATAGGTATAAATAGGTAAAATATTGTTAAATAGTTACTTGTAGAATTATCAGTGCCCATTATATACAGGGGCATGGGAAAGGTGCTTTATAAATAAAATGTATTATTATTCCCAAATTGAAGACTTGCTTAGGCCTCTCATTCGTTGGTCAATCCCATCTTGAGTTTTTTGATTTAGATTTTTGTGACTTGGTATATTTTATTAATCCCAGAGAGAATATTGTCTTTTCCGTTTCAAAGTCAGAACACAGGGTCAGCCATTGTCCAGTGCCCCAGAAGCAATTTTCAGGTTACAGACCCAACAGAGAGCGATCCCTTCTGGTAGTAATGTGATTTGACCTGGCAACCTTTCAGATAACAGTACAGATCTTTACCCTCAGTGCCATCACTCCATCCCGGATGTTTCCATTACAGTTTTCAAGTCATTTGCCATTATACAGCATTGGTCACCATTAACCCCTATTACAGTAGAGTCTCACTTATCCGACATAAATGGGCCGTCAGAACGTCGGATAAGCGAAAATGTTGGATAATGGCAGGTGTTAAGAAAAAGCCTATTAAACGTCAAACTATGTTATAATTTTACATACTGTATTATGAACCTAATAATCATGTTTTACAACAAAACAACAGAATAAATTAACTGAAAAAATGAACTTACAATTACAGAATTGTCTGGAGTTAAATACAGTATGTATTGTACTTAAAGTTCAGTCCTGTGATGATTTAAAGACATTTTTGATTGTAGTCTGCTTTCCTGACGAGTGCCGTTTCTTCACTGTCAAGTCTCGCCGTCTTTGCAGCATCATTATGTCGATTCCTGTAGCTGCTTCTTGTTGCTCAATGTAATTAATTGCAGTTTCTAGCCTTAACTCCGTCACTCATATAGTCAACATCCGTACGAGTGTATACTGTTTACTACAGTATTGTGACTGCGTGTGTGTGTGTGTTTGTGCTGTGACATGTGAATCCTTGTCTTGCACCTGAAAACTCGAAGCTGAGTCTCAGTACTTTTAGCAACACCAGCTTTATTCAGATTGAAACAGCAACAGCGCGGTTATTTATTTTAGCGGGATCTGCCATTCTCCTATACACAGACACAGCAGTCAGGCAGGGTCGGGGGAAAAGTAACACTGTGCCCTGTGCATTTATAATGTTCCTTGTTCCTTATATCACCCATCGATGGCAGGCGCTTATAGCATGTCCGCGATCTTTTCGGATTGGCATTTATGGCGAACTGCTACAGCGCTGGGTGATTGCGATTGCTTTGCGACGTTCTTCAGTTGGGTGGAATCCCACAATAGTTTAGAAACTCACTCACACCAGCCATGATTCTTTTCAAAGGTAAAGTGCAGTTTAATTTGCTTTATTTATTTTTACTTTATATTATGTATTAATCATTTTTATATGAATAGTTTTGGGTTGTGGAATGAATCATCTGAGTTTCCATTATTTCTTATGAGGAAATTCGCATTGATATACTGTACGAGTGCTTTGGACTGCGTGCACATTTCCAGAACGAATTATGCTCGCAAACCGAGGTTCCACTGTAATTAGCTGCGGTTGAGTCGGGAGCAACAAAAAATAGACTACGCTAATGCTCGCAACTTGCAGTTCTTGTTGCCGATTGACTTTTTTTTTTTTCGGTGGGACGTTGGATAAGCGAGACTCTACTGTATATATAATGCCTTCCCAGTTTCCCACAGTCACAAAATGGTCCCACTAAGCACAGCAACCCACAATACTTTTCTTCTTTTCTTTTCTTTCATCTCCACTTCTCCTCGACAAGCTTCGTCTCCCGACTCTGGTTCCCCGAGTAGTCTCTGCTGGCCCCTTCTATAAGTCACCCGGAAGTGCTCCAGGTGCTCGTTTGCCCCACTGCACAGGCTCAGGAACAGTTGCAGCACCCCTGGATCCCAAAATGGCTGTAGATAACTCCATCTCCCATGAAACCCTGCAGGAGTTCGAGGCACCACTGCAATCCATGGGGGCTACCATCTAGTATTCCGGGGGAGGTACTGTTCTGCCCACGCTTGCTCCCCCGGTCCTCTCAGTGAAGAGGCATCCCGGCCATCTGTGACCTGCTATTACTGTTATATACTCCTCTCCTTCTTGTATGGTGAAGGAGAATTTCAGTTTGATTATTCAGGGGAACACCTTGTACAGCCATAGTTGGCTTTCTGATTGTGTATTTATATATTATTTACTGATTTGTTTAGATCAGTAAAAAAAAAAACACCTGTTTAACAATGGCATTTTATATCATGATATTCCAGAGTTTAATGTATGAAGGTGTTTTGATGGGGCATCTTTTATAGGATATAATAAACTCTGATTAAGTCACCAAGTTCTCAAAGACAAGCTAATATAACAAGAAAAACACTTACGTTAACTATCCCTTTTTGTTATGTATCTGTAGTTAGTGAACATTAAAACTAATGTATAAGTTTTCATTTACCCTCCTTTCAAAAAAGCCTGTGTTGCACTTCTAAGAGCGGAGCGCCCAGGCCAGTTAAATTAATTGATGCTTTTATAAATGTATTTTTGTTTGACACCAAAAATGGTTTCTGCAAGTCTAGCCATGGTGTGAAATTCCAAAAGCGTCCTAATTCTCAGTAGTGCTTTGCTTTCTTGTAATAATTCGAGGATCGCTTGCTGACCTGCGCTGTTTCATTTTATCAGGTTTTAAAGCTGGCTACTGTGCCAGCTGCCGGCAGGGTCAGGTTACTCCTTTTTCTATATTGCACTAGCGTGGGCCTTGGATCAGTTTTCATCCTTATTAATAAACTGAACTATAGTTGGAGTGGTTTTACTCCTGGTCAGCTCTTGAAAGAAGTTAAGATGCACATGACATATTCAAGAAGTCCTTTTGAAGAGCCATTAAATGGTTATTTCTGTTTTGTGATCAGTTTAAATTTTTGCCACTTTCTAAATTTAAAGGATTTGTAAATAGTATTCACCCCCTTTGGAAATTTTTCAAATTTTGTTGTTAAAATTGTACCATTGATCCTGGCTCCCGGCATGAGAATGCAGCTATTGTGTCCTTGGGCAAGACACTTAACCTACCTTGCCTGCTGGTGGTGGTCGGAAGGATTGGTGGCGCCAGTGTTCGGCAGCCTCACTTCTGTCAGTGTGCCCCAGGGGAGCTGTGGCTACATAGTAGCTTATCATCACCAGCGTATGAATGTGTGTGTGAATGGGTGAATGACTGTTGTGTTGTAAAGCGCCTAGGGGGGTTCTTGAACTCTAGTTAGGCGCTATATGAAATACAGGCCATTTACCATTGAATCACAGTGGATTTAACTTTGCTAATTTGACACTGATCAACAGAAAAAGACTCCTTAATGTCAACGTGGAAGCAGATTTAAACTAATTGCAAATACAGTATAAAACACTAAATAATTGATTGCATAGATATTGACTCCATTTAATATGATGCCCCCTAAACCATCACTTGTTCAGGAAATTGGTTTTAGAAGTCCAATAATTAGTTCATTGAATTTAATCTGTCCTGGGTTTCAGTTGATTGTAGCATAAATGTTCCTGTATGTGGAAGGTCCAACCTGTGGTGAGTCAATATGGTGGGCTGGCCTACACAATAAAGACAACAATGCACTCCCAGCAACTCTGAAAGGAGATTGAAAAACACAAGGGAGGGGATGGAGACAAGAAAAATATCCAAGTCACTGAATATCCCCTGAAGTCCAGTTAAATTAACTTAGACCGGGGGACTTCAACGCGTCGCTCGCAAGTTACTGGTAGCTCACAACCCCTTTCCAAGTAGTTTACCAAAGGGTTAATGAATCCTACATAAATTTGAAAACTTTATTAGTCAAATTAGGGGTGGGTGATCGTTCTAAAAAATCATATCACAATCCACAATCTGAATTGCAATCTATCTTTACAATGTGGCATACACTTGAGAGAATATCCGGACTCAAACTCATCAAGACCTAAGTAGTACTTTATTTTAAATATCAAACAAAGTTGAATTCAATTGTTCTCTCGTTAGCTAGCTAAGCGGAGTTGAGGAACACACCACAAAGCTGGCGAGTGAATGAGGAAGACCCCTCCCTTCGGCGTGTTCCGTGTTTCTTGGATTTTCGCAAATCAATTGGCACCGCAAGCGAACTATAATACATGGCAAAATGAAAGAAGTCACAAAATCAACTGGAATATTCAAGCAAATTATAGAAAAAAAAAACAATCAAAACCTGTTAAGTCGTTCTCTCGTGAAAAGCGGACATACAGACAGAGAGACATTAGATTTTATATCTAAATATATAATTCACTAAGGGCACGCAAGATACTGAGCGCAAGCAAGACAGAGCCCCGCCTGCCAACTCTAACCCTCCTACGGCATCATGGGATACACACGACAGAGCCACGCTTGCCAACTGTAACCGTCCTCCCGAGTCCAGCGTCGCTCTCGAGGCACGCAGCAACTTATCAAACACAGCCTCAGTTGCTTTTGTCTGCGCTAAAGTCCACATGCACCTCTGAGCCACGTTGACTTTACAACACACGTAAGACAGAGAGCCACGATCACCAACTCATGGAGCCCCGCCTACCAATTCTAAGACTATGGGATACGCACGCATTTAGTGTATAAATGGATATAAATAATTGCATGTAAATGATTCGCTAAAATCTGTTGTATGTAAACGATACTGTTTAAAACGTTATTGTTTGTTTTTTCATCAGAAAACCCGGTTTCCACGTCTACCTGTATTAGTTTTTAATTTTAGTTTAGTTTTAGTTTTTAATTAGTGTATTAATTTTAGTTTAAATGGCACTTTTACCACTCGCAATAGGGCGGACGCGCTGACTTATCGTGTCGACTGGGCAATACAGTGAATGCAGCATCTATCTATATATGTCTATGTTTTCCATAGCCTGCTACAGGAAGGTACTCTCTCGACCATTGGCATTGGTTTCGCTCCTTGCTGTTTTCGTTATACTGCGACGGTGGTTTCCTAAGTCTTTGTTATACTGAATTCCTTTCTCACCGTTTTCCGTTCCTATTTTTACACCACCGTATGCTATGGCGGGCTTCGGCTAGTATTATATATTAGGAAGCCTTCAAAATTATGTGCAGTTAAAGTCTCAACAGCATTCTCAGCATTTCTGGAGCTTAATAGAGCCACATAACTGAAAGAATCTTCACCAAGCAGCTCTGAAAATATATGCTTTGTTTGGGTCTACATACCTGTGCCTTTTCTGACATGAATGTCATGAAATTAAAGTTCAGAACAAGACTGACAGATGAACATTTAAATGACTCCATAAGAGTGACCCTAAGTGGCTCCACTCCACTATACACCTCAGTGCCAGTCATCCCTAACCCTAACTAAAAAACACATCACACATGCAACTGGACATGTGAATAAAGCGAAACAGTGACATGGAACAAAATGACAAAAGAATAAGTCATATCTGTGTATTTGGAATTGCATTGTTTTGTTTTGACAGCATTCATGTTTTAATTCAATAGTGTGAGACACACTAGAAAATGAATTAAGACATACAAAATGCACTTGCAGGTGAACTAAACATTTTTTCTGATGTTTTAATACAAAATGTGAGTTGTGAACACCAACATTTTGTAAATGTTCAGGCAAAACAAGTTTATTCAGGTTGTTTGGGTTGAGATAAGCTATAAGAATAAACGTTAGAAAACATGAGTAGCTCTCGGCCATTTTCATTTTGTAAAAGTAGCTCTCAGGGGAAAAAAAGGTTGGAGACCCCTGACTTTAACATTTTAGAAGAGTATGGCACAGCTGTAAATCAGTCTAGAGTGTGGCATCCACAAAAACAGACTGATTGTGCAAGAAGAAGACAAGTGAGGGAGATCAATGAGGGACCTATGAGAACTCTGAACAACAGCTACAACATTTATTTATATAGCACATTTTCATACAGACAATGCAGCTCAAAGTGCTTTACGAGATGCAATAAAAAGGAAGTTGGTGTATAAAATATAAACAAGCAAGATTAGGCAATGTTATTGTACAGTATGTAACAAAGAAAAGGGTAAGATCACATGACCAGGAAAACAGGAAAAAAACAAACCAAAAAAACTCCAGTTATGCTGGGAAAAAATCCCAAAATCTTCAGGGGTGCCAAGGCCAAAAGGAAATTCTAGCTAACATAGATGACCTAAATCAGTCATCATGGTTTTCAGGCTTCATTTGGAAGAACTTGTTGATAATGGTCTTGTGGACATCTGGGATACCCGCCATTCAGTGACCATATAGACTAATAGGGATACAACTAAAATGTAGCAAGAAAAAGAAATTTTAAAATAATAGAGTTTTAGCAGTAATTTTAAATTGATCGACAGTATTAGACTGGTGAAGATAGATAGGAGTTACAAGCTGCAGTGGCTTGGACTGGAGAGAGAGACTGTGCAGACAACTGTTTCCCGATTGCTTCACCAGTCGCAGCTTAATGAGAGTGGCAAAAAAACCCAAACATGATGTCTCTGCTACAACTGGTCAGAGGGCACACTGGAGACTGTGACCTTCTCCTGGAAGAAGGTGCTATGGTGTGATAAGCCCAGAATTGTGCTTTTTGGCAGTGAGTGTAAGCTAAACAATGCACAATATCAAAAACACTTCCTCCCCACCACAATTGCCTCATACTGCAGGAATGCTTCTCTGCAGCAGGCCCTGGAAGGATTGTGAAGGTAGGGGGGGAATGAATGCAGCAAAATCTATGGAAATCCTGAAGGAAAACCTTATGAAGTCTTTGGGAATGCTGCACCTTTGGAGGAGATTTGTTTTCCACCAAGACAACAGCTACAGGCTTAAAGCCAAAGCTACACAGGAATTGCTTAAAAAAAACAATGTTAAAAGCCTGAAGTGGCCGACTCAGAGTTCAGATCTCAATCCAATTGAGAATTTGTGGCTGGACTTGAAAAAGGCTGTTCACTATCGATCAACATGCAACCTGATAGAACTTTAGCAGGTTGAACAGAACTTGAACAGAAGAATGGGGCGGAAATGGCAGAGTCCAGATGTGTAAAACCAGCAGTCCAAGAGAGAGACCTGTACACACACACACACCCACACACTTGAAGCTGTCAACAGTGCATAATGCTGACTACATAATACATAAATACTTATGTGATCAATTATTTTGTTTTATATTTGAACCACTTTATAGAGATCTGTTTTCACTTAATCAGTGTGAAAAAAAGCCAAATGAAATCCACTGTGACTGAATATTGTGTAATAATGAAATGTGAGAACTTTTCAAGGGAGTGAATTACTTTTTATAGGCACATTATATTTTAAATGCTCACCCCAAGTGCCCTGCAACTCAGCTGACTTTGTGCTTCCTCTTTCACAGACATGATGTCAAATCAAAGGGGCATGACTCATTGCCCATCTGTTGCGCTTCTATGAGCAGTGGTCACTTCTTGCCAGTCTCAGTTATCTGTACAGACATACTTGCCACTCCTCGACTGTTCTTTCACAAAAGTCTGTCTTCTTCATTAACCTTTAGTGAGAACGGGATCTGTGAACATAACACACTTGCTTAATTTTACATTTATATGTTTAGAACTGGCATACAAGAATGGCATGCTGCTACCACCGGACCACCGGTGAAAAATAAACTCAATAATCGTAAATACTTTTTTATATGTTGTGTGTACTGTATATACTTTGTGCCTTTTGCTTGGGTCTTTATGTATATTGTGTATCATTTATTATACAGTATATATTGATTGTCATGTGTGTATTGTTTCTTAGGAAGATAAATAGGTAGATTCATAGATATTTTCTGTCCACTCCATTGCAGAGCACACTTCTGCACATACTTTTTAAACGGGACTAATAAGAATGAAGGTACAGATATAGTACAGTAATTCAGGTGAGGGATGAACTTTGAGGGTTTCAAGTAAAATTGGACACTTTTTTAAAAAATTTAAACTACTTTATTTAAAGGATGGCATGGCATGTTGTCGCAGTGATGAGTGATGATGCTTTGCTGCTCCAGTGTCTTGAGTTGGCATTCGGTGCTTGGGCATGGTCATATTCCATGAAGAGTTTTCTATTCTCCCAGTGTATCTGTAGATTGTCTTCCAGCATCCCATAGGTGTACGTTTTAGGCTGAGTAGTGACTAAGAATAAGCACCATATGAGTGTGGGTGGGTAGATGAATGGATACTGCAGTGTACTGGCATCCCATTCAGGGCTCTCATTCCTGCCTTGAGCCTGATGCTGCCATGATATGTTGTCACGTAAGAGAAAGTTGACCGAGTTTGACAGACTTCATTTACAGCACATGCTTTGAGAGACATGGGAGCAGTCGTGGCACGTTCCCGTGACTGCCAGTTGTATAGTTTTGACAGACTGAGTGACTTGATCCAACCAGTCTGCAACATTTCATTTTGTCTTAAGTCATAGAATAACCCATCAACACTCTCCTGGACGTACAGTGATTATAATGAAGTTACATGGAATAAAGAACATATGAGATTTGAACCATGTAAACGGAAGAGATGCTTGTCTGTCTAATGCCTTGTGTTTTACATATGATGACGGAATGGAAAAAAGAAACAAAAGTCTATGATTTCATGTGAACTTAGTATACAGTAGTTGTAAAATCTTAGTACAGCATCAGTGATTTCAGAGAGCATGTTGGCTGTCACCTGTTCAGTCTGTCCCTAAGGCTTCAGAAAGTGCCACTGCATTGCACCTTTTTCTGTTTCAAAGAAGATAGGTCCCTCATCATCTAGTGAATTCAGATCAGTGGCTCTTGCATCTCACATCATGAAGATGTTTGAGAGACTGGTCCTGGACTACACGAGTTCTCCTGTGGTAGACTGACACTATCTATCCATGCAAGCTCATAAACTTTGGAAATGGGAAACTGTTCTCAGTCATCTACAGTATTTTCTCATCCCTTGCAATATCTAGTCGTTTAATCTGACACCCTCTGCCAACAAAATCGGCCAGATTTGACTGCACTTGTCAAGTTAGAAATCCCCTCCAACTAGAATTTGTGTAATGTGGCACCAGCTTAACACGCACACTCACCACTGAACATCCATGCACTTTATGTGTGAATAGATAATAAATCTGTTTTATTCATGTATTCATCCACCAGCCATCTGTTTTCAGAAAGACTAAATCCAGTTAGTGGGACATAGTGAAGAAACACTCTGTCCCAACAGCTTTTGGTGCAAACTAAGGCCCTGAACCGGGAACCAGTTTGTCAATGAGCTTTTCATGCACGGCAAGTTCATTGTCACCAGTTAACCTAGCAGGCATATATTTGCAAGGAAATCCCATGGGAAACCCAAGGAGAACATGCAAACACCCAACAGGCATTTAAATCCATGACAGTGAGTGTACAGTAGCAACTCTGTCCCACTGTTCCCAACAAACTAAAGGAAAACAAAAAAGAAACATTAACGCTAACATAGAACCAGACCTCATGACGGTCAAATGCTTCACTTCAGGGGAAAAAACAGTCTTGAAAAACCTGATTCACTGGCACAGGTTTCTTGTCTGTTGATTTTAAAAATAAACTATACAAGTATTTGTGGTGAGTACAACTTGTTGATTGCCTGTGCTAGAGAAATTAAGTAAGACCTAAGTGAAATACTCAGGAAGGCGTTGTTGGTGATCAATGTTGGTCAGCTGATTTCTTTCCAGTGTTGCCACATCTATCAGTTATTTGGGTTGTCCATCCTCTAGTGTAAGTCATGAGAGGCCAAGGCCTATACTGGCAGGAACCAACCTGGAATCATTGAATCAGATGCTGGTTCATGACCACACATACTGTATTCCAATGCGCCATATGATTTTGCTCTGCGTCAATTGAGAACTTTGAAATAATCTGCTATAATTTAATGTACAGTATTTGATCAAATGCGTGTGAGAACAGACACAAATGTAAACTCCATAGGGAAGATACTTCCCCTAGAAAAAGAACAAGGGGGTGTGTGCTATGGAATGACAGTGCTAACCACAGTGCCATGAGGCTTTCGACAGATGATGAAACTAATAAATTTTAAGTTCAGTTTGCTTGACTGGGAGACTGTGTCAGCTTTGAGGCGTATTTGTGTACCGTAGATCCTGGAATACAGGCCGACCCGGTATATTAGCCAAACCCCTTCTCTACCTACTAAATTACATGTATTTGCAGATGACCGGTATTTAAGCCGACCCCCTTCTCCAAGCAAAATTTTCAAAATTTCCTTAAAAGTGTCTCTTCGGGTATATTTATAATGTTTATCGGCGAGAATTTGAGACTGCCGGCATTTTTGATATATAATATAATGTGCATAATTTACCAAAACACCAATAATTTTTCTAATGTACTAACCAAAAAGTTATAAAAGTGCCTAGCCTACTTGATTAAGCTAGGAGCATGGCACGCATGGTCACAGCGCTCAGGGCTCTCCTTTTCAGTGCACTTTTTGTTGTTTTTGTACTTTTTTGTCCTTGTTTTGCGACGATCGGTTTGGCGTAATATCCGCTACACCATTCAGAACCTTATAGACATCGTGTCCAGAGCCAGACATCTGTTTCGAGTGTTTTTCATCACACGCACAACATCCCAGACAACATAGCGAGACCAGCGGGCTCTCCGTGGATTGTTGTCGGGTCTAGGAGACAACACAGACGGAGGAGGGAAAGAAAGCAGAAGCGGGGTCGCAGATCCGGCGTTATGCTAAAGCTAAAACAACCATACAAGCCCTATACAGAACTTTTTTCTGCACTGAAGGAGCTGCTTTTAATCTCATTGTAGCTGCGTATAGTGACAATAAAAGGCATTCTATTCTAGAAACAATTTCATACTGTACTCACCATTTAATTTGACATCTTTGGGCTGCAGTAAGGAAGGAGATATTTCCACACAATGTCCATCTTCGTTTCGATTGCGATCGCTTACTTTTACCTTCTCTTCCTTCCTTAGCAATTATGTGTCTTGCTTGCATGGTCTTAATGAATTATACATATAGGTAAATCACTGCAATTACATCCACAAACACATGTATCTGGGCTCCGACTGACGCAACTAATGCTCTCGGTTGTTTGTTTACAATCGCTAAGCGATACACGTGACCGCATCCGCTTTAGAACGCAAGATGTCGATCGTAAATCAAAACAAAAAATTTAATTTTAAACTTCCCGATAAGTTATTATAAATTTTATTAAAAAAATCAACAACTAAAACACTTTTTTGAATAAATTCTTTATTTAATTTAAAGTACCGGCATGCAAAGTTACTTCTTCATCTGAAAGATGGCTCTGTGGTTTCGTCATTATTTACTTCCGTATTCATCGGCAAAACCGGCATTGCGCTGGAAATCTTGAATCTGAAACGATACTCGTTGTATAAACCGACCCCCAAACTCCAAGCCAAAAATCTAGGACGAAATTCTCGGCTTATATAACGGGATCTACGCTACTTTGAAGTAGGATATGCAGTTACTCCTCAACAGTGACAAGGCCTATTACTCTGACATAGACATACTAAACTCCGGTCCTGGAGGTCTGCAGTGGGTGCAGGTTTTCATTCCAACCATTTTTATAATTAGAAGCCAGGCCTAGCAGATAATGAAACTTGGTATTGAATTCTATGACTTGGTAGTGCTTTCGTTCCTTCAAAAAAATCATTGTCACATTGTAGTTTTTTTGTATTCTGAGAATATTGTCCATATGTTTTGTGGTGTGGAACAGATTTGTACTTGTTGGTCCCATTTATTTCAAAACATTTTAATAGCACAGATAGTTCATGATGAATATCCACAGGTTTCATTGGAAGCGTGTCAGCTGGAGGTTCCTTTGTCATTGGCACCCCATTATTAACTGATGGCTGGTTAAGATAAAAGGCAAGAATTAAAACATTAATGCAGCTGTTTAAAACTAAAATAGGCAAAGAAGGATTCTGAATTGTAACAATCAAGTTAACTGAAACTAAGCTCAGTAAAAACGTATTCCTGTAGTATTACATTAACTGGTTCTAATTACACATTTGGTAAAGGAACAACCTGCAGCCACTGTGGACCTCCTGCTCTGTTGTCTCAGGCATAGTACAGGTTAATGGGATGCTAGCTAACTAACCAGCTTGATAACACATCTGTGGGAAGCTTTTTAATAAGAAGAAAGTTGGCGGAGACTCACAGGAGTGACTTTTTAAATTGAAGACAGAACTCTTGACCAACGAATAATTGTGAGAGTTGGGTCTTCAAATCAAAAAGTCACTTCCAAGAGAGTTTAGTTTACTCCACGATAATCAGCAAGTACATGAACAGTAAATCCATTTAATGCTATTTTAGTTTTTTTGTACGTTTTGAGCAAGCAACTGGATAATAAACGTGAATTACAGGACACCAGAAACGTGAGATTTTGTTTTCTTTTTTCCATTGTTTTTCACATTGTTTGCCATTGTACATCACTGGTCACCATTGAGTTCTGTTTTGTCATAAACTTCTTTCTCTCCATTTTACACGAAAACATAAGATTAAAATTTTTTCTGACTGCCACTACAAAGTGTATGGGCTAAGCAACATATAAAAATTTTTTTTTTTTTTGGGTGGAGTATTCCATTAATACAAAGGAACGGTTATGCAACCTAATTACTTTTTCAAATTGATTTTCTTCTTCTGTTTCCTCTTCAGCTTGAGTAGCTTGCATTGGACCCTTTTAGGAGTTCTTATTGTGCTGATAAACAACAGAATGAGCTGCTTGAAACCTACCATGTACTTCTTCATCGCTTCCCCCAACACACGTGCTTGTGCGCCTCGCTGCTCCGCCGCACTTTGCAAATGCTCCATAAGAGGAGTCTCCTCTTTGGTCTCTTCAAATCAAGATATATATATATAATATCTTCTTCTTCTTCTTCTTCTTTCGGCTGCTCCCATTAGGGGTCGCCACAGCAGATCATCTTCTTCCATATCTGAAGGGTCAATAAAAACTGGAATAGTTTTGGGTGTCAACAATGACTTCCATGTATAATAACAAATCCTAAAATTAAAACAACGGTCTATGGCATGAAAACGAAAATGCCGCATAGCCAAGTGACCTCTATTTGTTTGGCTGTACTTTTGGGTCCTTTAACTTGGAGAGCCTCTGTCTAGGTCGTCTTCACGGCCAATGACGCCTCCTTCTGGCTGGTCATCTCTTTGAAGCTCCAGGACTGAAACGGGTGGGGTCAGTGACTGTCACTGGGCATTTTTTACACAAGTTTGTACTGGAGGAACAAAGTGACAAGGCTATTAGAGGCAATAACCCCTCTTGGCCTGGGGTGGTATTAGATGCCTGAGAAGAGCTTAGATAGTGATCCTCAGATGTCTATGCATGACAATATATTATATATATATATATATATATATATATATATATATATATATATATGTATATATATGTATATATATATATATATTGTAAAGGACGAGAGAGACAGTAGAAGTGTTGGGGTTTTCCGGCCCGTATATTCTACACACAAAAAAACAGGTCAAAATCATAAACTCAAAAGTTCATAACGCGACGCCGACTCCTGGCGTCGCGGCCATTTTATTGGGGAGGAGCCGGAAGTGGAGGAATGTCGGGAAGGACCGCAAGGGAGGATGGGAAGGATGACGTCAGGGCAAGATGGCGGAGGAAGGGCGGAAGTATCGCACTGCGGTCATCCATGCCTATGGTGCAGGACGGTCTTTTTGCCTATGAGGAAGCAGAGGGAGAAAGTTAATACCCCACCATTCCCTGGCGGCGAGTGGTTTCCCAGGTGCTGTCGAATCAATCCGCGCCTCCTACTCGCGTGCGTGACGATCCCCCTTGGCCCAGGACCGTGCAGGTCGGGCGGACCTAACCGAGAGGTCGTGAATACGAGAGAGGGCATCGGCATTGGCCTGAAGGGTGCCCGCCGATAAGTGACAGTGAACTTATACGGCTGTAAGTCCAGGAACCACCTGGTGACCCGCGGATTCGACTCTTTGTGCAGGGACATCCACTGAAGTGCAGCGTGATCAGTCACCAGAGCGAACTCGCACCCAGCAGGTAGTACGAGGTGGGTCACTGCCCACTTAATGGCCAAGGCCTCCCTCTCCACTGCCGCGTGCGGGTCTCCCGGTCCATCAGTTTCCGCTAAGGTACATCACAGGGTGCTCGACACCATCGACGCTTTGGCTCAGCACGGCACCCAGGCCTGTGTCCGAAGCGTCGGTCTGGAGAATAAACGGGAGCCCAAAATCGGGCGTCCGTAACACAGGTGCCGACGTTAGGGCCTTCTTTAGGTCACTGAGCGCGTGTTCTGCTTTGTCGGTCCACACCACGTATAGGGGCGCCCTTTTGTCAGGTCAGTCAAGGGTGCTGCTCTTCGGAGAAACGGGAACAAACCGGCGGTAGTAACCGCAAGCCCCAAGAAAGCCTGCACCTGTTTCTTGGTACTCGGACGGGCCATTCTAAGATGTCTTTCACTTTGGAGCTCTGTGGCGCACCTGTCCTTGTCCCACGAGGTAGCCTAAATATTTGGCCTCCTTTAATCCAAAAACACTTCCGGGGTTTATGCGGAGGCGGCTTTAGCCAGTGTTCGGAGGACAGCTGCGACCTGCAGTAGATGCTCCTCCCAGGTGCGGAATAGATGACAACGTCATCCAGGTAGGCGGCGCTATAGGACTGGTGGGCGCAGCACTCTATCTACCAGGCGTTGGAAGGTCGCCGGGCCCGTGCAGCCCAAATGGGAGGACCTTGTACTGCCAGTGCCCGCTAGGGGTGCTAAAGGCCGTTTTTCCTTTGCGGATGCCGTTAAAGGAATTTGCCAATACCCTTTTGTCATGTCAAGGGTAGTCAGATATCGAGCCGTACCCAGCCGCTCAAGGAGGTCGTCAATGCGGGGCATGGGGTAGGCATCGAACTTGGAGATCTGATTCAGGCGTCTAAAGTCATTACAGAACCTCCAGGAGCCGTCTGGCTTGGAGACGAGGACAATAGGGCTGGACCAGGGACTATGGCTCTCTTCAATTATGTCCATGTCCAACATACGTTTCACCTCCAGTTCGACCTCTGCGCGTTTTGCCTCCGGGAGTCGGTAGGGCCTCTCCCGGACGATTACCCCGGCCTCCGTGACTATATCGTGCTCAATCAGCGCGTCCGGCGGGTGACTCGCTCACTACCTCGGGATGGCTCGGAGTGTTTGGGCTAACTCCTGCCGCTGCTTGGGGTCAGCTCTTCGCCGAGGTTAAGGGCAGTTGTGCTTGTGAAAGGGAGAGTGACCTACGGAGCTGGGAAGCTCCTCTCTATCTCTCAGGGCTTTAACAGGTTGACATGATAGATCCTCTCACTTTCGGTCGACGTTGGGCTGTTTTACCAAATAGTCGGCGAGTCCTTTTCTCTCCTTAACCTCGTAAGGCCCTTGCCAGTGAGCGAGCAGCTTCGAAAGTGGGAGGTCGGGGCGAGCACCATAACTCGGTCCCCCGGGCGGAACTCCCTGAGGACGGAGTTGCGGTTGTAACACCGGGCCTGCGCTGCTTGCGCACGAGTCACGTGCTCTTTTAGGAGGGGCCTGATCTTTGTGAGTCGGTCGCGCAGTTGCGCACGCATCAAAATATTAGAGGAGGGAAGAGCCTCGGCCTCCCAGCCTTCTTTTAGGATGTCGAGGATTCCCGGGGTTGTCGCCTCGTATAGTAATTCAAAAGGGGAGAAGCCCGTAGAGGCCTGGGGTACCTCCCGGTAGGCAAAAGCACGGCGGGAGGAGCTGGTCCCAGTTCCTGCCGTCCGCTGACTACCTTGCGGAGCATCTGCTTAAGCGCCTGATTAAATCGCTCAACCAACCCGTCAGTTTGCGGGTGATAGACTGACGCTTTCAGGTGCTTTATCTGCAGTAATTTGGCCACCTCCTTGAACGTATCCGAAGTGAAGGGCGCATTCTGGTCCGTGAGGACCTCCTTGGGTATGCCCACGCGCGAAAACAAGTTAACCAGTTCCGTGCGATGCTTTTAGTATTAGCGAGCGCAGGGGAACCGCCTCTGGGTACCGGGTGGCATAGTCCACCATGACCAGGATATACTTGTGGCCACGGGTTGAGGGCTCCAGGGGTCCCACCAAATCGACCCCTATCCTTTCAAAGGGGATGTCCACGAGGGGAATAGGGACTAGAGGAGCACGGTCCCTCCTAGGAATCTGGCGGGTCTGGCACTCGACAGGATTGACAGAACCGCCGGACCTCCTCATTGATCCCAGGCCAGTAAAAGCGGGCTTAATCCTCTCCAGTGTTTTTCGCCCCAGGTGGGCTTAGGAGGTGAGCATGTGCCAACTCGCATATCTCCCGCCGGAAGGTACGCTGAATTAGCAACAACTTCCGCACCTCGCCTCATGGGTAGCCACCGGTACAACAGATCATTTTCAAGGACAAAGAAGGGTTCCCGCGGTGTGGATCCGTCCGCTGTCGAGCTGTTAGGCAGAACAATCGCGTTCCGGGCAAAGCGCAGGGAGTCATCATTCCACTGCTCCCTCTTAAAGGAGGCCGGCGTGGACCGAAATTGATGGTCCAGGCCGAGAGGGTCTTGGGGCCTGGGCCCGGGAGAGTTCCTGGCTAGTCCCTTCTCCGCGGAATCTTCCGGGTCAAGGTCCGTAGCCACGAAAGGTCCCCGAGACACCAGCCCCATAGGGCCTGCCCTTGTGCACGGCGTGGAGGCCGCGGGAGGGTTGCCTTTTCCCCTCATGACAAGATCCAACGAGGCCCCGGAGCGCTAATGGCTTACCGCTGATTCTTTTAGACCAGTCTTGTCCCAGGATCACTGGGAAGGGGGTCAGGTAACACAGCACCGCCATTTGATTGGTTCCCCCTTCCAGGTAAGATAGCAGTGAGCGGAACGATATGACCTAGTCCCCCCATGTACACAGGTAACCAACAAATGTTGCTTTAACCACTGTTGCGGTAAGACAAACGGCGAGCAACAATGGTAATGTTGCTGCCGGAATCAAACAAAGCCACCACGGCGTGCCCATTTAGCAACACCACTCCCGTGATTCGACTCGCCAAGGGATGCGGCGGGTACAATACCTCTCCGCTGATGTCCAGCTGCAGTCCATAGGCTCCGGGCGTGTGATGGGGCAGTTTGGCAGCAGGTGGCCGGTCTCGCCACACTTGAAACAGCGCGGACCCGCCTCTCTTTGGCTCTGGCTGGCGCTTCTGCAGCGCGTCGAGGGGCTCGGGTGGCCGCCCGTCCCTGCGGTTCCCGCGAGCAGGCTTTTCTGACCCCCAAGTCGGAGGACCGCCAACTGACGCTCCAGGACGCCGAGGAGGCCCGACATGTTTGATAGGCGTGCCCCGACCTGCTGGGCGAGGGAACTGGGCATTGCGTTGACCAGGCCTTCACAGGCCACCCGCCGACTTTCCGCCCGCCGGGCTCTCTGGCCGTAGCCAGCGCCCATCTTGCCCCAGAACTCAACGCCTGGGCGCGGCGGGCTTTTCGGGTCAAAGACCCAGTTCCGCCATTCGCCGCCTGCTGGCCCGGCTAATGCCGTAGCGGCCAATATTTCGGGCTTGAGGAGGTCGTAATTAGCGGCCTCCTCCTCAGGGAGGTCATAATAGGCCCGCAGCGGTCCTTTAGGTATGGCGCCAAGATGGACGCCCACTGACCGCTGCCACTCGTTCGGGTGGCCGCCCTCTCAAACATGCCCAGGTAGGCATCGACGCCCTCGAAGGCCCCATCGGCACCATAGGATGAGGCGGCTGCCTGGGCGGGTCTGGTCTCGCCCGTTGGGCTTCCACCAACCTGGCCTCGTGGCCTCCAGCTCCCGGTTGGTAGCGGCTTGCGCTTGCTGCAGGGCCTGGAGCTGGGCGCTCATTCCCTGCAGCACGGTGTTCAGGTCCTGTCCCTCCGTCATTCCGGGATCTCGTATCCTGCCGCTCGCCAGTTGTAAAGGACGAGAGAGACAGTAGCAAGGGTTGGGGTTTTCCGCCCCGTATATTGTACACACAAAAACAGGTCAAAATCATAAACAAAAGTTCATACGCGACACCGACTCCTGGCGTCGCGCCATTTTATTGGGGAGGAGCCGGAAGTGGAGGAATGTCGGGAAGGACCGCAAGGGAGGATGGGAAGGATGACGCCAGGGCAAGATGGCGGAGGAAGGGCGGAAGTATCGCGACTGCGGTCATCCATGCCTATGGTGCAGGACGGTCTTTTTCCTATGAGGAAGCAGAGGGAGAAAGTTAATACCCCACCATTCCCTGGCGCGAGTGGTTTCCCAGGTGCTGTCGAATCAATCCGCCTCCTACTGCTAGCGTGCGTGACAATATATATATATATATATATATATACGATGAGAACAAGGTGCTTGAAAATTGCCATTTAGTTTTGTTTTTCATTCCCCCAGTCTCCATTCATGTGTTCCTCTGCCGTACAACCAGTGGCTCCATTCTGTGCCACACTCATAAATTGATAACAACATCATTAACATTTATTTATATAGCACATTTTCATAAAAATTATGCAGCTCAAAGTGGTTTACATGATGAAGAAAGAGAGAAAAAAGACAAAATAAATAAAAAATAGAATAAGGAAACACTAATTAACATAGAAAAAAAAAAGTAAGGTCCAATGGCCAGGGAGGACAGCATAACAGCAGACTCTCTTTGGTCTCTTTAGCTCATTAACATATATATGTTCAGAGAGCAGTTTTGGCCCCTTAGTAATTCAAACTAGATTTAATACACATGTTAAAATCAAACACTGAATGGTCCTCCTTTAATTTCTGATCGCACTTAGAAGAAACTGAGCACAAGGTGCTTTAAAACCTCCAGTACTGAAATCAACAAAATGTTGGTACCGTGCAGTTTTAAGAATTGAGCGTAACACTCATCCGTAGTTCTTGCAGTCTTTGCGGTGGGTGGAGTAGCAAGTGTTGAACTCTACCCTAAAAATGAAATAAGTATGTTGTAATATTGGATTTATGACTCTTTAAAGAAATAAGACAATGTTGTTGATTTTTCTACCCTGAAAATTGATCTTATCAGGAATCGCGAGCCAAGGTCAAGTGAGAGAGACCTGCAAATAGAACTTTGTCATTTAGGAAATGTTGTAGCCAAAGGCCTTCGCCCCTGAAGGGAGCAGCTGGTAATTTATCTCCAGGTCATTTGTGTTCAGTGTATGGCTGGACTGTTCTGTTACAGAGGTAATCTTTTGCTTGGCGAGGCATGTCCTCTTATCTAGAGAGCTGATTCAGGAAAGTTATTACATGTCCATGCACTTCTGAACACCATTACTGTATTTTTTGTTTTTGTTTTGTTTTTTTATGATCAATTTTTTTTTGATTTCAAAAACAAATAGTAAGGCAATAACACATTGTAAAAGAAAAAGAAAAGTAGACATTTTCATGTATTAAACCCCCACCAGTGACCACCCCAACCCTGGAGCTATAAAGCACACAGGTCGCTGACAAGCTAGAGAGGCCTACACGCCCGGCTGAGCAAAGAGATCTAATAGAATACTGTAGTGTCAAATTGAAATCGGAGGTACGCTGTTAGCCATTACTTGATCAAGGATATCATGTTTACCCATTTATTAATAGTATATACAGGTAACCCATTAATCTGCACAGCTGACAATTCTGATAGAGAAAGATTTTAAAAAGAGGACTTCCAGTCTGCGAAGTTGACAGGTTCAGGATTCGTCCATTGGGGAAGCAATTAGACCTTTGGCTGCTATTGTGGCCAATGAGGAAATGCACTGGTAGTGAAAAGAAAGTGTGAGAATAGAGAGAACTAACAGAAGCAGCGCAATGGGAGAGCAAGGAATAGAGATAGATAAGATGGAGGAGAGCGCAGAAACAATTGTAGCCCAAAGAGCAGCAACAGTGGGAGATTCCTAGAACGTGTGAAAAAATGTGCTCTGTACATTAAGAGCCTACTGGTAGCAGGGTGGATCAGGGGCTAAACCCATCAGGAAACATTTTCTAGGGTAATAATAAACTCTATGGGCAATTGTATTCTGGATGTGTTGATGGTTAGAATTCCTGCAGGAATTTTTAATGCTTTTAAAAATTATTTTCCAACACAGTGACGTTGACAGGGACAGACCATTGACTGGAGTGACTGGAATAGGTATGCACAGAGGGGCAATGTGTTTAGTTGAAAACAAGGGCAAGAAAAAATAGTCAAATAGTGGATGACTGGGATTGGGGGCAGAAGAACTTATTCCACACGTCCTGAGAATGGATTTGTCTTATAAATAAAAAAAAGGAGGAGAGATGAATAGAAAATTTGTCTTTGAGAAACTGAAAAGAGGCAAGCCCAGTTCCATCAAACAAATCGCTGAGTGTGCTAATGCCAACAGTTACTGTATTGTTCACTTTGTCATGTTTATTTCAATAATCAAGTTATATTTTTGAGCTGGTATTTTGATCTTTGAACAAAATGTTAAGGTTTTTGTACTTTTTTTAGTTTATATGGTGTGCATTCATACATGGCAGTTAGTTTTTTATGACGTCGTTCGTATATATAAACCTTTCATCTTTTAGTATGTGTTAGGAGCTCCATATTAGACCTATTTTATGTGAATTTTCCCTTGGGAATGTGTGTGTGTGTCTGTCTGTCTGTCTGTCTGTATGTGTATATATGTGTGTATATATATATATATATATATATATATATATATATATATATATATATATATATATATATATATATATATATATATATATATAGATATATATATATATAGATATATATATATATAGATATATATATATATAGATATATATATATATATATATAGATAGAGATATATACACTTCCCTAAAGGATTATTAGGAACACCATACTAATACGGTGTTTGACCCCCTTTCGCCTTCAGAACTGCCTTAATTCTACGTGGCATTGATTCAACAAGGTGCTGAAAGCATTCTTTAGAAATGTTGGCCCATATTGATAGGATAGCATCTTGCAGTTGATGGAGATTTGTGGGATGCACATCCAGGGCACGGCTCCGTTCCACCACATCCCAAAGATGCTCTATTGGGTTGAGATCTGGTGACTGCGGGGGCCATTTTAGTACAGTGAACTCATTGTCGTGTTCAAGAACCCAATTTGAAAAGAGCTTTGTGACATGGTGCATTATCCTGCTGGAAGTAGCCATCAGAGGATGGGTACATGGTGGTCATGAAGGGATGGACATGGTCAGAAACAATGCTCAGGTTGCCTGTGGCATTTAAACAATGCCCAATTGGCACTAAGGGGCCTAAAGTGTGCCAAGAATACATCCCCCACACCATTACACCACCACCACCACCAGCCTGCACAGTGGTAACAAGGCATGATGGATCCATGTTCTCGTTCAGTTTATGCCAAATTCTGACTCTACTATTTGAATGTCTCAACAGAAATCGAGACTCATCAGACCAGGCAACATTTTTCCAGTCTTCAACTGTCCAGTTTTGGTGAGCTTGTGCAAATTGTAGCCTCTTTTTCCTATTTGTTGTGGAGATGAGTGGTACCCGGTGGGGTCTTCTGCTGTTGTAACCCATCCGCCTCAAGGTTGTGCGTGTTGTGGCTTCACAAATGCTTTGCTGCATACCTCGGTTGTAACGAGTGGTCATTTCAGTCAAAGTTGCTCTTCTATCAGCTTGAATCAGTCGGCCCATTCTCCTCTGACCTCTTGCATCAACAAGGCATTTTCGTCCACAGGACTGCCGCATACTGGATGTTTTTCCCATTTCACACCATTCTTTGTAAACCCTAGAAATGGTTGTGCGTGAAAATCCCAGTAACTGAGCAGATTGTGAAATACTCAGACCGGCCCGTCTGGCACCAACAACCATGCTACGCTCATAATTGCTTAAATCACCTTTCTTTCCCATTCTGACATTCAGTTTGGAGTTCAGGAGATTGTCTTGACCATAGATATAGATATAGATAGATAGATATAGAGAGAGAGAGATAGTTTGGTTCCAAGCAGCTAGCAGAATTGCCCAGGGTTGAATTACATACCAAACACCAGAGCTGCTAGATAATATGCTTTGTGTTGTGTGTTTTGAGGCTTTGTGCTTGTGAACATGACTTAGGACAATTATAACAATATGACACACTTTTTTGTTAATTTTCAGAAACAAATCTTGCTAGTTTTGGTTTTACTTCAGTTTACCCTTTATTAAAATACTAGCCATCCCCCACGGCTCCACCCATGTAGTAGTGAAACAGGACAAACTTTAAAAAATCAATAAACAAAAAGATATCACTAGTTAAGCAGAAGCAAAGTATAATTACCAAAACGCACAATTAGACTGACTCCCCAGTCTTGACGTCATGCTTCCTATTCCCCTCAGCCCGCAGCCTCTGTCTCAAATTAGCCCAAATATATCGCTCCTGCAAGCGAACTATGATTCTAAGAACGATGAGAGAACTCGCAAAATCAACAAAATGTTCAAGCAAATTCTAGAAAAAAACCTGATCTAAATCCGTTAAGTAGTTTTCTCGTTCGCTAGCTAAGCGAATGCAAGATACCCCATGAGGCTGACGCATGAGTTAGGAGGGCCCTGCTCCCCTCACCTTGGCCTGCTGCTTGTCTGTCGGACTCGCGCAAATAAATCGGAGGTACCGCAATCTAACTACGATACTTAGCTTAATGAGAGGGGTCTTAAATCAACCAGAATGTTCAAGCAAATTATAGAAAAAAACCTGATCTAAATCCATTAAGTTGTTCTCTCATGAAAGCGGACAGACATACAGACAGGTTTTGGATTTTATAAAGAGTCAAATGCCATTAAAATGTTGATCTCCTGAGATTCAACATCTGTTTTTCATCCTCCCAGCAAAGTATGGGGTATATACTTCTACAGTACAAGTGAAATTATACCAGATTTTACACAATTTCAAGTGTTTACATTAAAATGCTATTTTACAACATACTATCTATCTATCTATCTATCTATCTTTCCCCAACATTGAATGCTAATGCAGTAGCTGTGCAGTGATTTCTTTTTTTTTGTTTGGTTTAGTTATTACTTCATAGGTAAATGTTTTCTTGGAGAAATGCCGTGACATATCCTGTACTGTACTTGAGGTATACAGTATCAAGCACAGCAGTCATGTCCACCCTTGAAAGTAAAAAGCACGCCTCCCCTTTTAAAAATAGTTAAACATTCTGTGAAAGGAGGTAGCTTTTTGATATCTCTGTCAGGATACTGGAATGCACAGTTATTGAAAATGTCCGACTTTAACATTTTATACTTGATGCTTTTGTATTATAGATCAGAGACTTCTGATCCATGTCCACAGGGCAAGTCAGATGCTTTTGTTTTGGTTTTTTTTCTCAAACCCAAATACCAGACACTATTTGTGGGTTATGGGCATTGACTTGTCTGCACATGCAGACCTGTGGCAACTCCTTACCCACACCAGCAGGTATATCCATAACCACACCCATGCAAAATTATACATTCTAACTGTCCCTGAAACTGTAAAACTCTAAATTATGAAACTGATCTCACCTGAGGGATTTCAGATATCCATCCATCCATTTTCCAACCCGCTGAATCCGAACACAGGGTCACGGGGGTCTGCTGGAGCCAATCCCAGCCAACACAGGGCACAAGGCAGGAATGGTGTTGTGAAACCTGTGTGTACTATAAATACTTAGAATGTGGAGTTCTGCGGAGTACAGGTTTTTCTGCACTTTTAGGTATATGGGGATTGGACTCCTTTAACATTACTGTCTGTCAGTGAGGACTTTGGGGAAACTGCATTAAGGAGTCAAAAACAGAAGTATGGTGATCACCCAAGAATTTGCACCTATTTAATCTACTGTAGAAAGCTGAGTGTATATTTATATGTGTGTCCTGACTCCGGTATGCAAATCTATAACAACCTGTATCCACCTTATTTAGCACAGGTTCCCCATTTGTGAAGGGATGACCATAGACCAAGCCTTGTTCTGAAATATTTCACCTTGGGGAACTTTATGTAGTGACTGTCCCTGCACTTTATTAGGAAGCACATTTGGGACTTGGCATAGGTATGCAAAATTGCTCCCCTCTGTAAGGTTTAGGCAGTGAAATTTTAGTTGAGGGCCACAATCTCCCCAACACCATCTTTCTTCCCCTCTGGGAAATTGTTTAGGGACTGCACCTACACTTTTTATTTCATCCTTGGCAATGCAGGGTACCCCTGCTAGTTTATTGTGATTGGAGTTATTGATTATGTGGTGGAAAAGTACTGATTCCTGATGCTGTTGAACAGTCGTTTCTGAGCATGTGATTTTCTTATGTTGCCATATTATATACAGACAGTCTTTCAAATTACTGATTGTATAGAGTATGCCACAGCTAAACTGTTGTCATAGAAGACAAGAACACATTCCCATTTGGAATGTCCAATCTCCTAAAACAAAAGTCATTTTCAATAACCCTTTGTTTGCCTTATCTATTGCTATGTATGCTGGCTAGATGTTCTGCTTTTAAGACAAGATGCTGCCATGGAACTGAATGTAGTTAGTGGTAACTCGCAACACTTCTGTTATTCCAGTTTTGGTTTCTGGATAGTTATTGAATTATTCAGCCTCTTGTGCACATGTCTAACAACCAATAAAGGGACATTGCCTTATGTAAAAGATAATAAGCGATAATTCATAATGTTTCCTCAAAGTGTTAGATACTTACACTCCACTGAGGCACTGCAGACCTTACCTCACCCATGTACAAGTGGCTCTGAGAGCCAATTTTTTAGAGCTGCTTGTATTTTTCAGCGTCAGTAGTGCCTCAGCATTGGTTTATATTTCTGGGATGGATTTTATTTAACTGGTCACTGATAATTTGGCTCTTGGCAGCTATCAACAAGTCAGCATTAAGAAATGTGTATCGTTTATATCCCTCTGGCATACCTGGCGTGTCGGGTTCCAGTGTTGTGTTTTGATGTTTGAGTCCTCTGGCAGGCTGCAGACCTTTACAGCTTCCCAAAGTCGTTAACTGCTGAGTCATATGCTCGTGGGTTGGTTTGTGTTTATTAGGCATAGATTAGTCAGAAATGTGATGTCATTAGATGTGCAGAGGAAGCTTGTTGATTACTAAGGCAGTACATTTGCAAGCATCTCTGTTTAAATTTCTTATGTTTAAATTGTGTGTATTACCAGCTTTGACCCTGGAAATTTCCTAAAAGAGTGGGCCTTGGCTGTAGTGTTGCCAGCTAATTGGATGTATCAGAAGTACTATGCAACTAAGTGGTTTTCTGTATATTCTGTATTTTCTGAATTTCTTTCTGTATACCTTATTTGTAACCCAACAAGCCAAGCGCTACGCGCCATTGTGAAGAGGGGGGCTGAATGCAACGCAAGGAGATGTGGCCACCTCTCCGAAACCCCTCTTCTGCTGACTTGCTGCTTCTGATGTGCTGCGTGATCTGCACTTCGCTGGCATACCTCTTCTCTTATCCCCCACCCTCCCCTGCCAGTGCTACACACCGTTTTAAAAAGGGCGGCTGAACGCACCCTCTCTTCTCCCCGAGACATCCTCAAACACTATTCGATCTGTTTTCGCTGTTCTGTTATTTCACCGATTAATATTTTGTATTTGTTTGCACTAATACGATCTTTACTCTACAGCCACACTCCGTTTTGAAGAGGGGGGCTGAACACACCCCAATGAGACGAGTTCGCTCCTCTGAAACCCCTCTTAAACGGTGATACAATGGGAAACAACTAACGTCCTCTTTGCTTGATCAGATACTGGCTTGCTGCTGCTTTTGTGCTGTGTGATCTGTACTTTGCTCTCATATACCCTTACCCCGCCAGTGCTACGCGTCGTTGTGAAAAGGGGGACTGAACGCACCCTAGGGAGACACGGTCGCGCCTCCCAAACCCCCACTTTAACAGTGATACAATGGGAAGCAAATAAAAGTTGTTTCTTTTACTTCCTCTTTGCTCGATCAGCTGCTGGCATGTTTCTGCATTTGTTGCAGTGCTTCAAACGTTTTAAAGTCCGTGCCTCGTCTCTCTTCTCCCCCAGACATCCTCAAACACTATTTGATCTCTTTTCGCTGTTACGTTATTACTCCGAGTAATATTTTCCATTTGCGCTAATGCAATCTCTTTTCTACAGCTAAGTGCCCTTGTGAAGTGGGGGGCTGAATGCACCCCAAGGAGACGCTTTCGCTCCTCCGAAACCCCAGACATCCTTAAAAACTATTTGATCTCTTTTCGCTGTTCCATTATTTCACCAAGTAATATTTTCAGTTTGTTTGTGCTAATGTGAGCTTTACTCTCATCTTCTTGAGACTTTCGAATTTTCCTACTTCACGGGACATGCTTCCAAAGGTTGCAAGTATGACGCGACCTGCCTGTCTCACGGAAAATGAAAGTGTCTCTCTCTCTGTCACTCAAAGATCTCTCTTCAAAAGATCACATCTTGTCGCAGTCTCGACTCAAGTTGTTTTTTTGTTTTTTTTTTATAATAGACAGACAAGTGACTAATATTGTTAGGTCACTGGGGTAGTTTACTCTTTAACATGCTGTATACAACTGCCCACGAGTAAAACATTCCTTCCGTCGATCAATTTGAGCTTTTCCTGGTTACTGAGCTTGGCTTTTGTTGATGGTCAATGCAAAATGCAATTTCACAGGAAACTGTATTCTTTTGAACTGATAATCCGTGGGAATAATAGGAAACTTGGATAGTTGCAATTATTATTAGATGTTTATAATTTTCAGTTGCTTTCCATTAACTCAAGTCAAGCGTTTGTATTCTTGTTGTTTGTCAGTTGTACTGCACATACTTTTTTCAAATTTTAACATTACAGCTTTATCCCAAAAGCCATAGTCCAACAATAAAGTGCTAACATTGAATCATATTTTACTTTCAACTTATTACAAACAACAATGACGTTTACAGGCTGCACATTTACAGTATTTGCCCCATGAGATGAATTGAACTTTTTGATGTTATTTTCTCCCTGTAATTGTGTTTGTACTGACCTTCTCATAGTTAAAAGGAAAGAAGACGTGTTGATAATGTAGACAACCAAAGGAAGAACTTTTTATGAAGGAGTGAGTTTCAAAACAGAAGTAATTATTGTACAGAAAAAAGATAAAAAGAAGTATTGTCAATTATGTACAGTGTCCACCCCCTCTCTGTTCACAGACACAGCAATACACTACACGTTAATAGAATAAAATAAAGGATATTTATTCACTCCAAAGCACAGAAATTTGCCAAAATACACAATAATTACATGATTCTTCCTCCTTTCCCCTCCAGCTGAGTGTTGCCTGCTGCCTCTCGACTCTGACTCACTGATGTAAGGCATTAAGCCGGACCATAGATCTTTATGGATATAGTATCCCATCCCATTATCCAACCCGCTATATCCTAACTACATGGTCATGGGGGTCTGCTGGAGCCAATCCCAGCCAACACAGGGCGCCAGCCCACCGCAGTGGATATAGTATATTTCTATTAATTCAGTGTTGCGAGTGCTTTGATATTCATATAACAGCATAAGAAATAATGATTGAGTTTCAGAGTGCAATTGTGAGAATTGTGTATTTAAAAAATGCCTCATGGTTTAACTTAATAAAGCCGGTGACATATTACATGACTTCTAGTCAGAGGGAATGTCAAAAATGCTGATTTTGTCGACTGAAGATGTCTGATTACGTGACTAAAAAATCATGTAATGTCAAAGTCGATGAGTGGTGAACAACTTTCCAACATAGTTTCACATTTCCAATGTGTTGCTAGCTTGCCCGTTTTCCTGACAGCCAGTAATAATAGTAATAATATTTTTTTTACATTTATATAGCGGTTTTCTCACTATTCAAAGCACTTTTCATAGTGAGGTGAGAGCCGCTTCAACCACCTCTTAGTGACATGCTTCCGGACAGAGTTTGTTCCCATGCCAAAATTTTACAGGCATGGTCAGTTCAGCCATAATCTCTGTTTTAACAAATCTGCATTTATATGTGTACCAGATCGGTATTTAATAAAGTACACTGCTCAAAAAAATTAATGGAACACTTTTGAATCAGAGTATAGCATCAAGTCAATGAAACTTCTGGGATATTAATCTGGTCAGTTAAGTAGCAGAGGGGGTTGTTAATCAGTTTCAGCTGCTTTGGTGCACTAGAGGGGCAACAATGGGAGACCCCCAAAACAGGAATGGTTTAACAGGTGGAGGAAGGCCACTGACATTTTTCCCTCCTCATCTGTTTTTTTTACTTGTTTTGCATTTGGCTACGGTCAGTGTCACTACTGGTAACATGAGGCGAAACCTGGACCCCCCAGAGCTGGCACAGATAGTCCAACTTCTCCAGGATGGCAGGCACATCAGTACGCACCATTGCCAGAAGGTTTCCTGTGTCTCCCAGCACAGTCTCAAGGACATGTAGGAGACTCCAGGAGACGGGCAGTTATTCTAGGAGATCTGGTCAGGGCCCCTCATAGAAGGTCCTTAATCCTTCAGCAGGACTGACTGGTATCTGCTCCTTTGGGCAAGGAGGAACAGGATAAGCACTGCCATAGCCTACAAAATGACCTCCAGCAGGGAGGCCACTGATGAGAATGTCTGTGACCAAACAATCAGAAACAGACTTCATGAGGGTGGCCTGAGGGCGCAAAGTCCTCTAGTGGGCCCTGTGCTCACTGTCCGGCACCGTGGAGCTCGATTGCCATTTGCCATAGAATACCAGAATCGGCAGGCCCACCACTGGCACCCTATGCTGTTCACCGATGAGAGCAGGTTCACCCTGAGCAAATGTGACAGACGTGAAAGTGTCTGGAGAAGCCGTGGAGAATGTTATGCTGCCTGTAACATCGTACAGCATGACCGGTTTGGTGGTGGGTCAGTGCTGGTATATCTGGGGAGTCATATCCATGGAGGGACACAGACTTCTACAGGCTGGACAACGGCACATTGACTGCCATTAGGTATCGGGATGAAATCCTTGGGCCCATTGTCAGACCGTGTGCCGGTGCAGTGGGTCTTGGGTTCCACCTGGTGTACGACAATGCCTGGCCTCATGTGGTGAGAGTATGAGGGTAGTTCCTGGAGAATGAAGGAATTGATACCATTGGCTGGCCCCCACGCTCACTCGCCTGACCCCAATCCCATAGAACACCTCTGGGACATTGTTTCAGTCCATCCGATGCCACCAGGTTGTGCCTCAGATTGTCCTGGAGTGCAGTGATGCCCTATCCAGATCTGGGAGGAGATCCCCCCAGGACACCATCTGTCATCACATTGGGAGCATACCCCCACCCCAAATGTTGTCAGGCATGTATACAAACATGTTGGGGCAATACAACCTATTGAGTATGATTTGGAGTTGCTGCAACGAAATTTCAGCAAAATGGTCTAGCCTGCCTGCTGCATCATTTTTTCACTTTGATTTTCAGGGAGTCTTTGAATTCAACCCTGTGTAGGTTGATGATTTTCATTTCCATCAAATGATGTGGCATCCTTTCGTTTCTAACACATTACCCAGTCCATATCAGTTTAGATAATCCAGCATGATTTTTTTTCCCTTTTGAGATCTGATGTGTTTTCAAAGTGTTCAGTTAATTTTTTGATCCATGTATAAGCTATGTTTGTATTTCAACTGAGAATTGTTCATAGTGCTCTGCACCTACATTCAGTGAAGAGAGCTATACAAAAAAATAAGCTGTATGTGTTCACCCTGTGATGGACTGGCAATCCTGTCCAGGGATTGTTCCAACCTTGTGCCCTATGCTTGCTGGGATAGGCTCCAGCTTCCCTGAGGCCTTGCTCAGGATAAAGTAGTTTTAGAAGATGGATAGGGTTACAGTATATTATTGCAGAATGTTTCTTCTGAAGTAGGACTACCAACCAGTTGCTTTTCATTGTACTGTATGGTTCAGTGACTCCTTATTTTATGACACTGTTTGAGAACCGCTGTTGAGAAGTTTCCTATCTAAAGCTTTCTGTAGGAAGCTGGTGGAATAAGCACACTGGCAGCCAGGCTGTACATAGCACACAGGGCCTCATGTAGTGATTTCTGTTGCAACTACTTTCAGGTGTCAGATGATGCAGTTCACATGACACACATTTTGCTTGCATAATATGACACTTGTTTGAGCTGTTGTTTGTTCTGGAAAAGTTGTGGGGTGGGGTTTGTCTGCACATAAATCCACCATGTGATTTCTGAAGCAGGAAAGCTTGCAGCACACTTCGGTTAAATTGTACTTTAATCAGTTAACAATGGAGCTGCCAAGGCTGTTTTTACTTGGAAGTTTCTCAGAGCCATTTAACATGCCACTAGATTGCATAAAGTAAAGGAAGCACAGCTGTTATCTTGCCACGTGCTTTGTGGAATTTCTTGGCACGTTGGAGGGTTAAATTAAAAAAAAAAAAAGCACCTGACCGCTCTAAACTTTTCCAGTGAGAGCAGCAGTGTGTTCACAAACCTACTATGCAAAAACAGAAAGCTACTGAGGGATGCCATCCGATAGTGAGGAGAGAGACACCTCTGTTTTAAAACTGCCTTACATTTTGAGGGGGGGTGGGAGGGATGCTTGGAAGTGTCTGATCTGATTTGTGCCGCAGAAAGAGGCCGAGACATTCATCTGGAGACGAGCCACAACACTTTTATGACAGGAAAACCTTCCAGTGGATCTAGGAAGCCAGCTCGGAGACTATGAAGATTAAAGCTTATAGAAAACCAAATGCATTGATTGCAGTGCCACAGGAGGGGCCAGTAGAGATCAGGTACAGTGCAAGTTTGAGTTTTTGGGTCGATCGTCTCAAGAATAGGAGCTCTTGTTTGGGACTAAGCTTTTTAAAATAATTTGTTAAATTTAATGACAAATTTTAATTAAACGTGCAGTTTTCCAAATTATTTTTAGCACACTGATCCTTCTGTAATGACAGTCTGGTTTAATTCCTTAAGGGTATGCTGGTGGGTTGCCTGAAGATTCCAAAATTCTGCATCCTTAGGTTAGGTTAGATAGATATCATTATTCCAGATGGAAATTTGTTTGGGACAAGGAAAGTTCAGCGATCCAGTAGATAAACAAAGGCACAACTTTTGGCAACCAATGATATTGCATAAACACCAACTCAGGATTAGTAGAAATAATAATAATAATAATTAATTACTTTCAGTAATAGATAAATGTTAAATGTTGTATCGTTGATATAGCAGCATCCCTTCTAGTAACAGACTTTAAAATACTTACAGCTCTAGGAATAAACTGGTTCTTAAACCTGTTACTGTTTACCTTTGGAAACCTAAATCTGCAGCCTGATGGCTCCAGCTGGAATTTAGAGCAAAGAGGATGGCTACTGTCTGACAGAATTGAGTTGGCTTTCTTTGTAACCTGTTTACGATACATTTCAGTGATAGAGGTCTGCTGTGCACCATTCATTTTACTGCTGATTTTATAATGTTGTTAAGGTGGTTTATATTCTTACTGTTGAGGTTGGCACACCAACAGATAAAAGCAAATATAACAATGGATTAATTAAAGGACTTATTAAAAAAAAAAAAAAATGTCATTATGGTTCTGTCCACTCAATTTAAAACAGTTCAGTTTCCTAAGAAAGAAGTGTCGAGACTTGCCTTTTTCTCTCGTTTTGCAGATTTGCTATGTGTTAAGATCATAATTTAGTTTGTTCCCGATATTGTTCCCTTTAATTAAAGTTGAGACTTTGGATGGTGGAGAGCACCTGAAATCTACAACCATATCTTTTGTCTTAGAAATATTCAGTCGTACATTTTAGTAATCACACCATTGTACAAACTCATCGACAACAGGTCCATGGCTGTCTTTCTCATAGCTTACTTTTATAAGATGATTTAAGCAATAGTGTGATGCATATGCAAATAATACCACAGTCAAAGTTACTTTGTTTTAAAAGTTTCAAAGCAAAAACTTTTTACACAAAAATAATGTTTATGTTCAAGACCTGGATATCTAATTACAAATCTTTCAAGTTCTTTAAGAACTTTTTTCGACTTGCAAGCTACTTTTAAAATGACCAGGTCGAAATGATCTACCTACATTAAATATATATGTTGTCATACTTTGCATAAGTGAATAACCTTTATGGCACAATAACAATTCAATACATTTATGGTCACTACAGTATTTGGATTTAATAATCTTCATGTGGGAAAAGGCTGACTCGCCTAAATAAGTAGAACAATGCAGCCAAGGATGTAGCTCTTGGAAGGACTTCTTATGCTTAATGATCGAGTGACTCACCCGGAACGATGCTTCAGTGTATCTGCATTTACTTTTGAATTCAGCCGAGTGAAAAATGACAGCTGTCCAATTAACTGCGATTTTAGTTCCCTTCTCCTTTCTCTTTCTCAGATCGCTTTTCGTAAGGAAGTCAGTTTCGTAGTTTTTATGAACAGTTTGAAAGTACCTTTCCACATTTTCCTTCTTTGGAATAGCAATGATAGATTGCCAGATCAGACAAACGCACTTCGATTGTGACATTGTGAGAAAAAAAAAAAATCCAACTCCACATCCAGCCCATGCCCTCCCCAAACATTTTTTTTTAAAATCCCTTCTTTAATCGATATAAATTGGAAGGCTAACTAGATCACAGCCGGAGTTTTGCAGTAGCTTGCACGTTTGATCGTGCCTGCGGGATGACCAGTGTGTTAGAAGAAAAGAGATCTCGGACTGGCCGCCCTGTATGTCAATCAAGTGGCAAATGCCTTAGGGAGGATAGATGATAAATTAACGTTTAAAAAGTTTTTTTTTGTTTTTTTTTAATGCAACGCGATCTACCTGCACTATCTTTCCGATCTACCAGTCGATTGCGATCGACGTCTTGAGCACCCCTGTTTTAGAAGTTCCTATCCTGAACGTACAGGACATTGGTCAGGGCATACCTTCATACGATCATGCGTTAATAAAACTGTAGGTCAGTATTTGTAAGCTGATCTAACAGGCCACACTTCTAGTAGAGAGGCTGTGTTACTAACAGGCTAATTAACATTCTGTTATTACAGAAATAGCAGCAAAAGTTAAATTATATGTTAGCTTTCAGGGGATTAAAGATTATACCATTATCTACGTAACTATGTATTTGTGTTTTATATGAATTTTATATTAACATTAACTTGTTAAGATTGGCTCTTGCAAGGGGAATGGGGTTCAACAAATTTAAGCCTTGCTGTTTCAGAAATGCTCTGACCCATTAATTTAGCACTAATTTAAGTCACTCAGATCTTTAAGCCTTCCCTCATCTACTATATTCAACATGTCGACAAGAGAGTTAAAAGCGAGTCAATGTTATTCACTTCATATAGGAGTGGTCATAATATTTTGACTAATCAATGTATATGTACAAGAATAATGGGCAATTTGTGGGCACATGTATATAGTAATATTTATTTTTTTGACTTGAAAAGCTGTTAGTTCATTTATGACCATTGCTAATTGTGAACAGTGTTATACAACCACAGCGTTATATTATTAACTAGCAAAATACCTGCGTTTCGCAGCGGAGAAAAAGTGTGTTAAAGAAGTTATGAAAAAGAAAAGGAAACATTTTAAAAATAATGTAACATTTGCTTTCTATTCGTTTGCATAAGCACAGTCCTTCACCAGCAATTTTAACTTAGTTACAAAGTGATGAAAAGTCTCGTTTATACCCTGCGTCCTCTCATTAAACTTGTATCTCGCGAATATCGTATTCGTCTTAGGCATGACAAACGCCAGCGACAGCGTGTCTATGAACTTAATTTAAAGTTAAGCTTTACACCTTGCTTTCCTATTCGTTTGCATAAGCACAGTCCTTCACCAGCAAGTTTAACTCCATTACAGCAATTTTAACTCCGTTACAAAGTGATCAAAAGTCTTGTTTGTACCCCCGTCTTCTCATTAAACTTGTATCTCGCGATTATCGTATTCGTCATAGGCATGACAAACGGCAGCGGCAGCGTGTCTATAAACTTAATTTAAACTTACGGTTTACAACGTGCTTTGTTTCCGCAGTAACTGCACATTAATGAATATGTTTGTATGCGTCACTCGCTTCATATTCTTTTGCTGCCTTCTCAATTGTGTAATGCGTTTTGTTCAGCGCTCTTTGGAGCTCTTCCTTGTTCTCTGCGTACTGCGTTCACAATCAGTTCACGTGAGCCGCTCGGAGTACATGCATCAAAGGTTCTCAGCTGTGCTTGTTCTATCTCGTGCGATCTTGCGATGTCCACGGTTTATTTAATGTTAGCTAAGACCGGCACTTTAAAGTTTATCTCGTACTTTCGCTGAGTTTGTGCCAAACACTAGTCTATCCCCGACCATTTCATATTCGTTTGCATAAGCACAGTCCTTCACCTGCAAATATTTAGCGGCAGCGTGTCTATTGGATTGCCGCTGACGGACGGCCTTATATGGGTAGGCGCTCAATTACGTGGGAGGCGTGACAATGAGGGATGCAACTCCGCCTCACATGGCGACCGAGCTATAGGCTATGGCTGTATATACTGTATATACAGTATCTATGTAAGTAGGTTCCAGTTATGACCGGTACGCGTAGAATTTCGAAATGAAACCTGCCTAACTTTTGTAACTAAGCTGTAAGGAATGAGCCTGCCAAATTTCAGCCTTCTACCTACACAGGAAGTTGGAGAATTAGTGATGAGTGAGTCAGTCAGTCAATGAGGGCTTTGCCTTTTATTAGTATAGATTATAATTTAAGTTTTCTGTTTAAGCTTCACCCACACAATTAGAAATTTCTGTTTTTACACAATATTCCCACAATTCAGCACTGGCCAATGGTACTGGTTTATTCCAGATTCTATATTTATTCTGTATTAGAGACAATTGATCAGTTTTCAAAAAGGAACTGAAAAAGGATTATGTTACAGATGAGTGAACACGTGGCGGTTGATGTGATTCATATAACCACAAGGCCATAAATGATCATCTGAGTTAACGTTTATCCTCCATTATCTTTATCTTTGACAAGGCTAGTATTGCTACAGTTATTTTTTGAAACACACTGTAGTATCTGGCCAGAATTTTAACAGATTCAAAAGCCCAGGAATGCCGAGAGTCTTTATTCCAAATAAATAAATGAATACTATGTTGGCTTATGTGACATGTCAGCTATCACAATATTTCTCCGGTCCTGTTCAGCCTATATACATCGGACTTCCAATACAACTTGGATTCTTGCCGCGTGTTAAAGTTCGCTGATGACACTGCTATCGTGGGCTGCATCAGGAGTGGGCAGGAGGAGGAGTATAGGAACCTAATCAAGGACTTTGTTAAATGGTGTGACTCAAACCACCTACACAGTGAACACCAGCAAAACAAAGGAGCTGGTGGTGGATTTTAGGAGGCCCAGGCCCCTCCTGGACCCCGTAATCATCAGAGGTGACTGTGTGCAGACGGTACAGATGTATAAATACCTGGGAGTGCAGCTGGATAATAAATTGAACTGGACTGCCAATACTGATGCTCTGTGCAAGAGAGAACAGAGCCGACTATACTTCCTTAGAAGGCTGGCGTCCTTCAACATCTGCAATAAGATGCTGCAGATGTTCTATTATACGGTTGTGGTGAGCGCCCTCTTCTACGCGGTGGTGTGTTGGGGAGGCAGCATAAAGAAGAGGGACACCTCAACGCCTGGACAAACTGCTGAGGAAGGCAGGTTCTATTGTAGGCACGGAATTGGACAGTTTGACATCCGTGGCAGAGCGACAGGCGCTGAGTTGGCTCCTGTCAATCATGAAGCATCCACTGAACAGTGTCATCTCCAGACAGAGGAGTAGCTTCAGTGACAGACTGCTGTCAATGTCCTGCTCCACTGACAGACTGAGGAGATCGTTCCTCCCTCACACTATGCGACTCTTCAGTTCCACGCAGGGGGGTAAACGTTAACACTACACAAGATTATAGACTGTTATACCTGCCTCACACTCTCCACCTTGCATTTTAATTATTAAAATAATCTTTAATTAATATTGGTTTTATCAGTATGCTGCTGCTGCTGGAGTATGTGAATTTCCCCTTGGGGATTAATAATGCATGCATGTATGTATGTATGCATGCATGCTTTAAAATGCAGTATTTGTCTCATTTCAAAAATGAAGGAAATATGATGAAGTAATCTTTTCTTATGTTTGCTTTTCAGTCGACACTGCAAGTCTCTTGCTGAGCTACTCCTTCTCTTCAGCATTTCTCCATTGACACAAATTCTGCCTCTCTCCTAGCATTGCTTTTACTCAAATTTTAACTTATCACAGAGGCACCACTCTTATCACATGCTGTGTGTCCTTGCATTTTGTCTCTCACTGGTCTGACCATGGGTTATTCATGTCTCAGCAGACTTCATCTGGATTGTTCTGTTTGCTGATGTTTTATTGCAAAATTTTACCAGACTACAACAGTGCAGTGGATTTTTGCACATTTTGGCATTCTACAGACTGTTGGACTTGTGAATTTGGCCTCAAAGGACCAAGGTTTGACTTGTGAGAAGAAATGGATGATCCACCCATCCAGTTTCTGAATGTTCTTTTCCTTTCCAGGGTCATAAAGATAGTATGACAGCAATTAAGCATAAAGCAGCATCCAGTCCTGGATGGGAATCCAATCCATTGCAGTTCAGGGGGTTTTCTGTCCCCCCTGGCCATTGAACCTTACTCTTATTCGATGTTAATTAATGTTGATTTATTTTGTTTTATAATTGTGTCTTTCATTTTTCTATTCTTTAATATGTAAAGCACTTTGAGCTACTGTTTGTATGAAAATGTGCTATATAAATAAATGTTGTTGTTGTTAGTTCAGTCATACTCCCACAATCACTTATACTGGGTGAATCTAAAGTTGGCAGTGGAGCTAACAAGCAGGTCTTTAGATTGACAGAGGAAGGCAGAGTATCAAGATAGATGGTACGAAGGTAAATCAAAAGGTAAAGGCAATTTAAAAATTTCACAGTAACCACATTTGATAGAAGTCTATGCAATCCAACACGTTTGTAATGAATTATGGGTAATTTGAGCACACATAGCACAGCACTCTGCCGTTAGTCTAGTTAAAACCAAGGTCAACGAACATGGATGCTCTGCTGCGTGATTGTACCATTGTTGAACAATGTGTGCCATTGTGAGATTTTTTTTTTTTTTTGGGAAGAGGAATTGAAACATGCTTAAACTCACTTAAGCATGTTGGGTTGTGCAGATCTAAGCGTTTTGGGTATTAGCTTGTGCAAACTTTGCGGTAACCAAAGTCATCTTGCACTGTTGGCATGTGCAGATCCATAGCTGATATCCAAATGTGCAGCAACAGCTTACAACTTAATCTGTTGGTTTTCTTTGATGAAGGCATTCACCATGTCGATGTAGGCTGGGTGGTGTTGATAATCGGCCAGATCAAGCTTTGTTGGTTACACTTGCTGTTCCTACTTTAAATTGATTCATAAAGTTCTCATTGACTCCTGCTGTATTTCACTTCTGTACTGAGCCAACATCCTTTAGTGAATTTCAGCAGGTTTCACTCCATCTGCCAAAACAAATCTCACTACGATGCATTTTTCAACAATGGTGCAAGTCCGCAGTGTACAGTTGACTAATGGCAGGAACTACCCATAAGTCATTGCAAATGTGTTGGATTGCGTCAACTTCTATCCGTTGCTGTTACTGTGTAATTTTCAAATTGCCTTTACCTTTTGATTTACCCTCGTACTTTAGATTTATTAAGTGATAAAACAATAGGGTAATCTTAATTTTGTAGAAAAATGTTGAGTATTATCTACTAAGCAGTAACAGCGCACTGCACGATAACATGTAGTGAATACGCCTGATTTGAGCATTTCTAGTTTTCATACTCTTTCTCTGTATGTTTACCATTCGTTTGCTCAGTGGTTGATACTCTTGCTGCTTCCTGAGCAGCTCGTCTTTTCTCCACCCTAGCGGCCCGCTTCTTCTGTTCTTTCGTTGGCATCTTTTTCGCGTTAAAACTAATTAAGTCAGTGTTTGTGTTGCAATTACTTAGTACGTTTTCTTTAATTTTTCACTTAAGCTGGCACATAAGTCTTCAATCTGTCTCAAGTGTGATTTAAGATTTGAAGAGGTAGGGGAAGTGACGGCGAAGGTGGTAGGGATGAGAACAGCGCCCATGTGCATGCGCCGCACAGCCATCCTGCTGGCCGCTGCCAAGAGTTGATTGTACAATAAAATAAAAAGAGGAATAACCTTGGAGGTCAATCATCACCCCAAAAGAGGATAGTAGACATCACGTAGTATATGTGTACCAAATTTCAGGTCGATAGTTTAAACGGTTTTCAAGCTACAGGTGATTTAAAATCCTGGACAGACAAACGGGCAGACAAAAGGACAGCCACGGTAGCATATTATATATAAAGATACAGTACTTTGAAAAACCATTAGGCCTTGCACAGTGGACACTTTTGCATTGCAAGCTCAGGTTCTTGGGTTTTATTCCGTACAGAGTTTCCATGTTCCGTCATTGATCACTGGGTAAATTTCAAAATACTTTATCCTTCCTTAACCCTTTGTCTGTTTTAGGTTAATTAAGGTCTCTGAATTGGTGTGGTGAATTTGAGTGTGCCCTACAGTATCCTGGCATTCTACCATAGGTGGCTTCTCAAGTGAGCTTGACATTACTAGAATTGTCTCGACCTTGCCACAAAATGCAGAATTAGAAAAGAAATCGATGATTTAAGGTCATTACCTTTTACCTTAAAAAATGTAAAATGTTGACTTTTATTAGAGTGAGATACTTGGACACACAGCATCTCTTGCCTGTGATGTTTTAGTGACACTGCTGCGCGAAAAGGTGGAGACTGAATGAGAGAGAGCTCCACTGTGTTATCATAAATCCTTCCACTTGTGCGTACAGGCAGTCTCTGTGTGGCTGAGAGTGGAGGTTTTTGTATTGCTCGCACTGTAGAAAAGGTGTTTCGGAAGGCCTTTGTAATCCAGATGTCCCAGGGTTGCATCTGAACACCAGCAGTTACGACATATGCAACCTGGCATGAATTGTGGTTTGATTCCATAACAGAACACTTGGTATAGTTGGCAGGGTTGGTAGAGTGTAGTGGTGGTGCTGAGCAGAAAGGTAGTACCTCAGTGAGAGGGAGAGCTCATCTGACGTCACCAGGAAGTGCTCTGGTTGAGGTGCTTACAGGCAGTCTCTGCATGGCCAAGAACGGAAGTTCTTCTATTGCTCTCACTTTAGAGAAACTGCTTCTGAGGGCCTTCATAATCCCAATATTACAGGTTCATGGCTGACCACAGGCAGTTACCAAAGTGCAAAATGTATAATATAGAATAGATTGTGGTGTGATTCCACATCAAATCATTTGGTGTAGTCAGTAGGATTTGCGCTGTGGATGGGTGGAGTGTGGTGGTGGTACTGAGCTGAGAGAGAGAGACCTCAGCTCTCCCCACCAAAAAGGTCTCTGCTTGCAGTTTTTACAGGCAGTCTCTACAAAGCTGAAAATGGAAATCCTTCTGTTGCTCACGCTTTAGCAAACTACTTCTGGGGGCCTTTGTAATCCAGATATTGCAGGGTCATGACTGACGAGCAGCAGTTACCACAGTACAAAGTGTGTGACCTGGGATTCCATGACATAACAGATGTGTGGTTTGTTCGTACCCTTATTTAACCGCATTTTTTCAGTTAACATTTTCAGGTTCTTAAGGCTCTGACATGATGCAGATGTATAAATAGGTAAGCGTTCAATGTCGTAAAGACCTTGTCATGCGTTTGTCAGGTAGTTTCCTGTGGAGACCATCAAAGAATTATATATTACTAATCAATCAATCAATCAACATTTATTTATATAGCACATTTTCAAACAAAAAAATGTAGCTCAAAGTGCTTTACAAATTGAATAGAAAAATAGAAGACACAATAAAAAATAAACATAAGTCAACATTAATTAACACAGAATAAATAAGGTCCGATGGCCAGGGTGGACAGAAAAAACAAAACAAAAAAAAAACTCCAAAGGCTGGAGAAAAAAAATAAAATCTGTAGGGGTTCCAGACCATGAGACCGCCCAGTCCCCTCTGGGCAATCTACCTAACATAAATGAAACAGTCCTCTTTGTATTTAGGGTTTTCATGGAAGGACCTGATGATGATGGTCACGTAGACTTCTGGCTTTCAGTCCATCAATGTTGGTGCATCAAGATGCTTTGAGTAGGTGGTGGTGGCTCAGGCCGCCACCACAAAGAAACCGGAAAAAGAAACAGAAGAGAGAGTTGGGGTCAGTATGGATTTTGGAGCCACTGTGAATAGTTATTATGAAGAATTGAACATACAGAGTATCAGGATTAAATTAAAGTGAAGTTATAAAAAGGCCATGTTAAAGTAATGTGTTTTCAGCAGTGTTTTAAAGTGCTCCACTGTATTAACCTGGCGAATTCCTATTGGCAGGCTATTCCAGATTTTAGGTGCATAACAGCAGAAGGCCGCCTCACCACTTCTTTTAAGTTTAGCTTTTGGAATTATAAGGAGACACTCATTTGAGGATCTAAGGTTACGATTTGGAATATAACGTGTCAGGCATTCCGATATATAAGATGGGGCGAGATTATTTAAGGCTTTATAAACCATAAGCAGTATTTTAAAGTCAATCCTGAATGACACAGGCAACCAGTGTAGTGACATCAAAACTGGAGAAATGTGTTCGGATTTTCTTTTCCTAGTTAGGATTCTAGCAGCTGCATTCTGCACTCGTTGCAAGTGATTTATGTCTTTTTGGGTAGTCCTGAGAGCAGTGCGTTACAGTAATCTAGTCGACTGAAAACAAAAGCGTGAATTAATTTCTCAGCATCTTTCAATGATATAAGAGGTCTAACTGTTGCTGTTTCTTAAGTGAAAAATGCTGTCCTAGTGGTCTGATGAATATGCGATTTAAAATTCAGATTACAGTCAACAGTTACCCCTAAGTTTTTTTACTTCCGTCTTAACTTTTAATCCTAATGCATGGTTATTTCTGATAACCTCATTGAATCCATTATTGCCAATTACAAAAATTTCAGTTTTCTCTTTATTTAGTTTGAGAAAATTACTATTCATCCATTCAGAAATACCAGTAAGACATTGTGTTAGTGTATCGAAAGAGTCAGAGTCATCAGGTGCTATTGATAAGTACAGCTGTGTGTCATCAGCATAGCTGTGGTAACTCACGTTGTGCCCTGAGATAATCTGACCTAACGGAAGCATGTAGATTGAGAAGAGCAGCGGACCCAGGATAGAGCCTTGTGGGACACCATATCGGATATCATGTGTCTTTGAGATTTGATTACCACAACTCACAAAGAATTTTCAACCTGCCAGGTAGGATTCAAACCAATTTAAGACACTGCCAGAGAGGCCCGCCCATTGACTAAGGCGATTTCTAAGAATATTATGATCAATGGTGTCAAATGCAGCACTCAGATCTAAGAGGATGAGAACAGATAAATGGCCTCTGTCTGCATTTACCCGCAAGTCATTTACTACTTTAACAAGTGCAGTTTCTGTGCTGTGATTTGTTCTGAAGCCTGACTGAAATTTATCAAGAATAGCATGTTTATTGAGGTGGTCATTTAACTGCAAAATGACTGCCTTCTCTAGAATTTTACTTAAGAAGGGCAGGTTAGAGATGGGTCTAAAATTTTCAAAGGCAGAGGGGTCAAGATTATTTTTCTTGAGCAGGGGTTTAACTACAGCAGTCTTAAGACAGTCTGGAAAGACCCCCGTATCTAATGACGAATTAACTATGTCCAGAATATTGTCAATTAGCACGCCTGATATTTCTTTGAAAAACCTTGTTGGTATTGAGTCAAGGATGCAGGTGGAGGGTTTCAGTTGAGAGATTATTCTATGTAATTCAGGTAAATCTATCCTGGTGAAAGCATTTAATTTGTTTATAACGGAGTACCGGGGCTTTGGAGGTTCTGCAGTGTTGGGGAGATATACTATGTTATCTCTAATATCATTAATTTTTTGATTGAAAAATACAGCAATGTTCTCACAGGTTTCACTGGAAGTATTCTGGGGGCATTCCTGTGTATTAACTGGGTTTAGCAGACAATCAATTGTAGAAAATAAGACTCTGGGATTACTAGCATTGTTATTTATAATATTAGAGAATTAGCAGCGCCTCTCAAGTCGGACTGTGTTATTGTATTCTGTTATTTTAACTTTTAATATCTCATAATGGATAGTTAGTTTAGTTTTCCTCCATTTACGCTCAGCTCTACGACATGTTCTTTTTAAATCAGACACTCTTTGGGTCTTCCATGGAATAGCAATACTAGAAGATTCTAGGGTCTTTTCAGGTGCAACTATGTCAACAGCAGCTCTCACTTTAGAATTAAAGTTTTCCACTTTACTATTTACATTATACTCGCTATTATAATTGGCATTATAAACGGACTGATTGCTTAGAAATATTAGTGTTCATCTTGACCGCAGTATACAGTTCATAAGTGGATATATTTAGGTAATGGCTCAACAGTATGTGACAGAACAGCATGTTTAATGCCTTTAATCTCCAAAAAAAGTAATTTTTAAAAATTATAGGGAGCCTGCAGTGACTCCTACTTTTGGTTTGCACAGTTTCAACAGGAATTAAAACCCATACTGTACTATTCAGAAATGTCTGAATATTTCCTTTTCTGAACAACCCACAACTTCAGAATTCACCGGTTCCCATTGCTAGTATATCTTAATCTGTCCATGTAATGTCTGTTAAAAGAAGCTTAAAGCTAAGTGAGTTTGACTTTTTTTTTTAATTAGACATTTTCAATATTTTTCAAACTTTTGTCAGTTTTATTGAATGTTTTGGATGTTGTTCTAAATTAGAGCAGTTGGACATTTTGTATGACTCAATAAAAATATTGCAATATGCAAGCTTTACACACAAGTCAGATTTTCATTTATTTTTAAGTCCTTACAGCCATGCAAGGACTCAGATGAGTGGTCTGGAAGATCTGATTGTGTGTGTTTTTTTTTTTTTTTTGTTTCTTTTTTGTATATATGAACTTCCCGGCATACTGCTACTTGACACCACTGCTTGACGCTTTTTGGCATTCCAAGCTCTATCCTACTGTGTGTTTCTACATCGCTCTCTTGCAGCCTGTTATAACCTGACGACTATTGGACGACATGACTGGTTAAGTCTGAGTCATTCTTACATCACAGATGCCAGGGTATTACAAAATGAATCTGTCTGAGTTAAAATAATTTTCTTCCTCTCTCACTGTTTCTTCTTTTGCTTACAGCTGGGCAACTTCTGAACTTGAACCAAATCACATTCGGCTGATCGTCTATCAGGACTGCGAGCGTAGAGGAAGGCAGGTGCTGTTCGATTCCAAAGCTGTACGGAAGGTGATCACAAGTAGCCAGGTAATAATGTTTGCCTTCCATCTTAAATTTTAAGTGTGTGATGCTTTGTATTTGACTTGCAGATAAAAATGCCAATCCTGGACAGATTTCTTCAATCGATAACTTATGTTCTGTAACCTACTTAATCTGGTTCAGGGCTGCAGGAACTGAAGCCTGTCATGGCGGCATTGGGTGCAACAAAGGAAACAGCCCTGAACAGAACTCCAGTCCATTCATTGATCACATGGTGGCAGTTTAGAGTTGCAAATTAGCAGAACACATAATTGGAGTACGGGGGAAAACCTGAAAAAGACTGAGAAAAACACGTGCTGACATGACCAGGGGTAGAATTCGAATACGAGTGACAGGGAACAGTGCTGACTACACTTTACGTGTGACAATACCTCTGTAGGTGCTGAAGGCGGTTTAGAATGCCTGATACAGTCACATCCTAAGTGAACAGCCTTTGTTTTTTTGGCTAAGTGTCACTATGTGAATTGAAGACCTGCCTCTCCCCCCATTTGTTGGTCAAGAGTCCAGTCTTCAATTCAAAACATGACTCAGTAGTAGCAATATTTCAGCAAAAAAGCATGATAAAAAAACAATTTTGAATTAACATTTAAGCCAGTCTAATATTTTTAAACATTTATGTGAAAAAAACGGCAGTACGTATTCTACACCATCTATCTAAATTGGTTTAGAACAATATTGCACACATGCATTGTACATTTAAAAAAAAAAATTAATCACTTTTATTATTAATGTTTTACTAAACTCTAATGTGGTGTAAACATTGTAGTTATATTGTATATTTCATTTCATGAATGTAAACGAATATTTTCAATTAACACAAATCTTAATGATTTTGATTTTGTCGACATGTTAAATGGTTCCCACAGACCCGAACACAACGTAAATGTTAATAGTGTATTTTACAGAAATGATCCGTATTATTTGGTTTGATGTACTGTTTTACCTTCTCATTTTTATTGCTTAATTTTTTAACCGAGACCTGCCGAAACCTTCCAAAAGTAATTTTACGAAGTCAGTCCTGAAATGGCGGTGACGTCACTTCCGGGTATGTACCTGCGGGTCTACAACTGCGGTGACGTAAGGTGCTGTGGCTCTGCAAGTGGATGCTACTCGAACAGTTTAGCAGTTTAACACACTGGGTGGATGGGGCATGTCACAAGCTGTAAGCGGCACACATCCATTTTTGTACAACATCAGGCTGAGCTCACTTTTAATCCCTCTACTCATATGGTGGACTGTTACAGGAGGTCCACAGAATGAGGTCAAAAGGAAGGCTGAGCAAAATAAGGATTAAAGTGGTGATGAAAATTTGTTTCGAATGCTAAGAAAACTGAGGAGGGATGGGAGGCAAGGAGGAGGAAAATTCTGCTGTAGATTAACCCAAATAACAGCTATAAAATCACACTTGGTGGTTTTACTAAGCCATGTTGCTTATAAAATTAATATTGAAGATTTTCCACTCCATAGTGGCTCATCCAGCTCCAGGGCTGAGGTAATAAAAATAATATTGTACTTCACACTGTTGATGACTTTTTCTATTCATCCATTGATTTCCTGAATTCACATATACAGAGCCTGTAAAAAATGTTCATCTCATTGGAAGTTTACCCATTTTATATTTTATCATCATCAGTGGATTTAGTTTACCTTTTTTGATGTTGAACAACATAAAATGGATCCTTATTGTCCTGATGAAAATGGTGATCTAAATCAATTACAAATATAAAACACAAAGTAATTGATTGCATATTTGTTCCTCCCTGATCAGAATTTACTTGAGGCAATTATGACAGCCTTGAGTCTGTGTCCACAGGTCGTCGGTCTCTGTTAGTTTTACAAATCTGGACTCTGACATTTTCTCTCATTCTTCTTTGCAAAACAGGTCAAGCTCTATCAGGTGTAATGGGGCAGGTGAATGAACAGCCTTTTTCATGTCCAGCCAAAAATTTTAATTTGAATTGAGATCTGGACTCTGATTCGGTCAATACAGGCCATTCATGTTGTTGGTTTTATGCCATTCTTGTTAGCTTTGGCTTTATGCTTGGGGTTGTTGTCTTGCTGGAAAAAGAAGTCTTCTCCCAAAGAGCAAGCTTCTTGCAGGCAGCATCAATTTTTCCTCCAGGACTTGCTTGTGTTTGGCTTCATTCATTTTATGCTCGCATGCTATCAAGGGCCTGGTGCAGAAATGCACCCCCACAGGCACTGCACACAAGTGATTTCTGGAGCTCTCCATGACACTTCACAATCTGTCCACAGTTTGACCCACTTGTCCTGAGCAAAGTGCTCCAGCTGTGTCAGGTTTGAAGGGGTCTTCTCCAGACTGCATATTTCAGTACTTCCACAGATGTTTGATGGGATTCAAATCAGGGCTCTTAGAAGGCCATTTTAGAATAGTCCGATGTTTTGTTCTTGGTGCTTTTAGCTGTGTGTTTTGGGTCATTATCCTGTTGGAAGATCCAAGACTTGCGACTAAGACACAGCTTTGTGACACTGGGCATTGCGTTTCGCTCCAAAATGTCTCGACAGTTCCCTGCACAGACTCGATGCACCTCGTGCCAGATGCAGAAATGCAGTTCCAAAACACGTGAGCCTCCTCCATGTTTCACGTTAGGTGTGGTGCCACAGTATGTGTAGTGCTGTTTTCTTTGAAAGCTTCATTTTTCGTCTATAAACATTGAGCTGATATGACCAAAAAGATCCAGTTTTCTCCAAAGGACCTTCTTCCAGAAGGATTGTGGCTTGTCAATTTGCATTTTAGCAAATTCCAGTCTGTTTTTTTATTTTTTCCTTTCAACAGTGGAGTCCTCCTGGGTGATCTTCCACTGAGCCCACTGTCACTCAAAGAGCGATGGATGTTACGATCTGACACTGCTGGACCTTGACCTTGGAGTTCAGCTTGTATCTCTTTGGAAGTTGTCCTTGGCTTTTTGTCTACCATTCTCACAATCCTCCTTCTTCACATTCTGGGGTTGATTTTTCTCTTTCACCCAGGGAGGATGGCTACTGCCCCATGGACCTTAAACGTCTTAATAACGTTTGGAAATGTTGTCACAGGAACATCAAGCTGCTTGGAAGTGGTCTTCCAGCCTCTGCCTTTAACATGCTTGTCTAAAATTTCTTTCTTTTCCTCAGACAACTCTCTTCTTTGCTTTGTCTGGTCCATGTTCAGTGTGGGACACACCATAATACCAAACAGCAGAGTAACGACTTGTATCCATTTAAATTGACTGAATAACTGATTGTATGCTTGACTGGATATGTGTAGCACTAGCAAAAGAAAGTGACAAGTTTGAAAAATCACTCGGATCTTTTCTTGGGGTACCAACAAATATGTCCAGTCTATTTTAAAATATCTTTGTAGAACAAACAACACTTGATCTCTTTTCACACTTGCTTTGCTTTACTCAATGACATATCAAAGGCATGAAGGTACACAGGAGACAATTTCATTTCATCACTTTTCAGGAGGCATATGGCACTTTTGTAACAAGTTGTAAAGGTTCCAACAAAGTTGTCCACGTCCGGAAATAAATGTGGATTTACACAGTAAAGTGTGAGGTCCATTATTTTAATTTGGTTTCACTTGAATAGAATTTCAACAACTGTTCTGAGGCATTCATGGTCCATGTGGCCTTCTAATTAAAGGCATATGATTCTGGTATTTTTGCTAATAAGAATTAGAAGTGTTTGTGTTATGATAACCTTTTTGTCCTTTTAAGCTGCAAAACATCACATGCTGTATATAATCTGAATTGGGTAGAATCTCATGACAAGTCTAACCGCCCAGCTGCTATTGTGAGTAAATGGGTCACAGAGTTTAATACCATCCATTCTTTAATGTGCTCCATTGTTGTCAGTGTTTTAGTATTTAATTAAAGAACAGCAGAATAGTTCAGTCTTCTCTGTCCTTTATGTGGTATATTTATTCATTACTGCTTCAAAACATGGTGCATATTGCCTGAAAAATGTATATAAGAAATATTTCCTGAAAGTTTTCAGTCAGTTTCTATCTGATATTGTTTACATTGCACGTAACTGTTTGGCTTGAATCCAGTAGTGCAGCTATTTGTACTGACCTTTAAAGGCATCACTAAATGACGCAATTTTTCCAGCAGTTTTTTTTTTTTTTTTAAGCAGTAGTCTTCATTTATGTCTCTCAATTTTAAAAAAAAATCTTGGGAGTGAGACAAGACATGATCTTCTCGGAAGACACTTTGATGTCACATTAGGCAAGGCAGTGAGACAAAAGGACAGCTGCTGTACAGGCTTTTAAATGATCGACGTGCAGCTCGCCAGCAGCAGCAAGCCAGCAGATGATCCAACCACATCTCCTTAGTGTGCATTTAGCCTTCCCTTCACAACGCGAGTGGCAGAGACACAGAGTGCCAAAAGGACAGCTGCTGTACAGGCTTTTAAATGATCACCGCGCAGCACAACAAGCAGAACACGCAGCTTGCCAGCAGATGATCCAACCACATCTCCTCAGCATGCGTTCAGGCCCCCCATTTATACGTCCCGCAAGAAAGAGATTTAACCACGTCCGAGGCCAGAAATAAAGGACAAAGAGCAGATGACAAAGTAGAATGTCGTAAAGAATTCAGGGTGCAGGTTTTCATGTTAACCATCTTCTTCATTAATGACCAGTTTTGCTGCTAATTAACTTCTTTTGCCTTCATTTTAATTAACTTGACTCAGGCCCCTTAGTTGTTTCTTTTTCCTTACTTAAAAGCCAAACAATAATGAGAGACAAAATGAGCTGCCACATGACCGGCTCACCTGTGCCCATCACACACAATATGTGGAAATAAAAAAAGGTGTTGGTTTCAGTAAGGCTGATCTGCAAGGTCATCAAAACATTTTGGCGGTGTTCTTTAGAAAAAACAGAAAATCAACAGTTTTTGAAATGTCTGCTGTGGCAGAATGCGAGCAGTAATAAGACATGTAATTATATAACGGGTTTAATTTATGGCAAGAATCCGCTTCTCATTAAGAAACTGGTTGGAATTTGAAGCCCAAGTTTATCTGGTCATTGGTCAACTCATTTGATGTGTGAGTTCTGTTTGACTACTGTTTAATGATGAAATGAATCAATTCCGAAGACTAAATCCTTAAAAACAGGCCTATTAAACTGAAGGGAAAAGAAGTTAATTAGTAGTGAAACCTGGTCACTGATTAGGAAAAGGGTTAGAATGAAAACCTGCAGCCACTGCGGCCCTCCAGGCCCGGAGTTCAACGTCCGTGATTTAGAGAGAATTGGACAGAATGCAGGCTTAGAAAGGTTTGTCGCAGATAAAATTTAATGTAAGTAAATGTAAAGTTTTTCACGGAGAAGGTAAAAATGATAAATTTGAATACACAATGGGAGGTCTGAAACCTGAAAGTACACCTTATGAGAAGGACGTAAAAGCTAATCTGATTTGTCACTGTCCACCTCCAGAGAGAAGTATTTAAGAAGGCTTTATAGGATGTTAGGTTATATGATATGAGGTTTGTCTGGATAAAGTCCAGCAAATGTTAATATAACAAGAAATATTTGCGTGGCATCAATGTAACCTGGCAGCCAAGTAGAGTGGACTGGAATGTGCATGCAAGGTCAATCGGGGTTGTGTTAGATTCCATTGAGTGACATGTATACTGTGTGGCCATCACATTCAAAATGACTGAGCGAGTAGAGCAACGAATCTGCATCAGATTTAGCGTTAAGCTTAAACATTTGTCCGCAAAAACTATTTGGATGATTCAGAATCCTTTCGGGGATGATACAATTATTGGCGAAACATCAAATCACCCAGGTGACTGTGCCCCCCTACAGCCCCGATTTGGCACCCTGTGACTTCTGGCTTTTCCCAAAACTAAAGTCACCTTTGAAAGGGAAGAGATTTCGGACTGTCAATAAGATGCAGGAAAATACAATGAGACAGCTGATGGAGATTCCAACAAAGGATTTTGCAAAGAGCGTTTGAACAATGGAAGAGACGCTGGGAGAACTTTGTGAGGTCCCAAGGTGCCTACTGCAAAGGCGACTGAGACATCATTGTCCTATGTATAGTGTTTCTGTTGTCTTCTTCAATAAATGTTATCAATTTTTCATAGTACATGGTTGGAAATTTTCTGGACAGACCTTGTATGGCACCAAAAATATGTGGAGCACAACTCAAGACAGGTTATCCTCAAGTTAAACACTTAACTGCCACTTTATTAGTTACACCAGTTCAACTGCGTGTTAACACAAATATCTAATCAGCTGATTGCAGTGCAGCAACTCAATACATGTAGGCCTGTCGACCTGTCAAGCCAACCTGCTGAAATTGAAACTGAACATCCAAATGAGGAAGAAAGGGGATTTAAGTGACTTTTAATGTGACATATTTAGTTATTGGTGCCAGATGGGCTGGTTTGAGTATTTCAGCAGCTGTTGATCTGCTAGGATTCTCACAGATAACCATCTCTAGGGTTTATAGAGAGTGGTTTGAAAAAGTGAGAATATCCGGTGATTGGCAGTTCTCTGGGTGAAAATGCCTTGTTGATGCTGGAGGTCAGTGGAGAATGGCCAGACTGGTTTGAGCTGATAGAAACCATAACAAAAATAAGTACTGAGGTATGCAAAAGAGCATCTATGAATACACAACAAGTCAAACCTTGAAGTAGATGAGGTGCAACAGCTGGAGACCATAGTAGGTCCCACTCCTGTAGCTAAGGCTACAGTTTGCACAGGTTCTACAAAATTGGACAATAGAAGTTTGGAAAAACACACCCTGGTCTGATGAGTCTTGATTTCTGCTGCAACATTCAGATGTTTGGATCTGAATTTGGCATCAAATTCATGAAAGCCTGGATCCTTCCTGCCATGTATCAATGGTTCAGGTTGTTAATGGTGTGGGGATGTTTTCTTGGCACACTTTGAGCCTCTTAGTATCAACTGAGCATTGTTTAAATGCCACAACATGACTTGTGTATATGGAATGTTAATTGCTTTTAATAAATTCAATAAAATAAAAAATGCCACAGCCTACCTGATTATTGTTATTAACCATGTCCATCCCCTTATGACCACAGTGTACCCATCTTCTGATGGCTAATTCTAGCTTGATAACTCGCCATGTCACAAAGCTCAAATAATCTCAAACTGGCTTCTTGAACATGACAATGAGTTCA